>NW_006800009.1:1988203-2110388 GCF_000485575.1 Poecilia formosa | reverse complement strand
ACATTATGTGAGTCTAAACTCACATAAAAACATAGATCAGCTATGTAAAGTTACCCACACATGTTGTCTCATGTAATTTCCATCATCAACCCACTGTTATTATTTTCCACACAACCAGTTCCAGTCCTGGAGTTTTTAACACACCCTTTGGTTTCAGCTATACTGGATTTCTGTAAAAAAGATAGAAGTCCTTATATTCCCATTTTAATTTGTTAACACCATTTTAAACGCATGACAAGCAAGGTGGTACAGTTCCTTATATTCTGGGCTTGCAACGAGAAGGTCCTGGATTCAAATACTGGTGTCTTTCTGCATGGACTTTGAATGTTCTCTCCCTCCATGCAGCCGCTCTCTCCGCGTACTTCTGCTTTCTTCTGCAGTCCAAAAATATGACTGTAGGCTAAGTGGTGATTCTAAAATAGTCCTTTGGATGTGAGTGTGTGCACGAATAGTCCTGTGTGTCTCTGTGCAGCACAGTGATGGACTGGCATCCTGTCGAGGGTGCATACTATCCTTCTCCCAATGATCGCTGGAGATAGGCGTCAGGTATAGAGAGTGGATGGATGTTTTAAAAATAATAGGTTTTTCAATTTTCACAATAGCAACAAGATCACAGGTCACCACAAACATATTATTTATAGCAGGATGGCTGTAAATAACAGCGAATTAACTTTTCTAAACTCTGTGATGCATGATTTGGTCAGCCTGTGTAATTTCACCAGCTTAATCAGATTCATTCAAGTTGCTATGCTTTCCCATTTTTGTCTCAACTTATAAAGACCAAGAATTAAATTAACTCCAGAGTTTTAAAAAAGGCACTCTAAACCTTTTGAATGATTGTTGGTGATTCCGTCTCCAGCTGGGGACAAAAGTCATTTTTTTCCTTATGTCCAACTCATAGTTGGAGCCAGGATAGCACCGGTTTATTGGTTATAGAGTCAGAGCCTGCAACAACAATAAGCATGAATACCAGTTTAGGACTGGAACTGGTTTGATGGGGAACCTACATGGAGGCATTTATTCCATATAGTTGCACAATACTTTCATTTGTTCTCAAGAAAATCCATAGTTCAAATGCCCTGCCTCAACATCATATCTTGCCATTCATAACTTCACCTTACATGCCCACTGCTGACAATTTTAGACATACCTGCTGGTTGCAAACCAAATGGCTTGTGGATTTATTGTTCGAGTGACTGAGACCAATTTTTTGGTGCGCAATTCTTTCCATCAACAAGTGCTTAGAAAAACAGGATTTTTTTAGCAATCATGATATCATGCTTAAATGTAAGCAGTGGTGGAGTTACTTTTGCAAATGATTGATGTAGAATTTGATTTTAGTGCCCCTTTACAGACAAAACAAGCCAGGAGTGGCGATGTGTTTGAGGATACTTGAGATGGAATAATTCAAAATACAAAAAAATAAAAATAAATAAATAAATACAAAAGCAATGAATTTCAAAGAACTGAGATCAGAGATGGATTTGCTTGGACAGCAGTGATGGGATTTCCATTGGATCAGTGAGGTGATGGCCAAACTGCAAATGAGATCTGTCCAAAAATGAGAGGAATTGAAAGAAAGTGGGCAACCAAAACACACAGGGCTGAACACAGATTTGACAGAACTGAGCCTTTTTACATTAAATTTATAGAAATAAGTCGCAGGGCTTTGACAGACAGGCAGATATAATTTGTGTTGCAAAAATATCAACCAAAACTGAAACGGCAATTGAGTTTTATACCAAACCAAGTGAGATTATTTGTTATTAAGGAAAGTGGAGAAATTTTGAAAATGTTACATTTATTACACGCTGTCATTATTTGTAATGATTTCCTGTGTCAGTTTTATGAAAAGTTAGTATTTTACTTTTCTACTTTTTCTTGGTTCTATCCCTTGAGTTTTACTTAAAAGTTTTAGATGTTGTTGGCAAAACCATAAAAGTCACTATCCATGTAATATCGCTTTCTGTATTACAAGTAGGGATGCAAGTTATCAAAGGGTTTCTTTCAAGTTGATTGATCTCATCAGTTGACTAACAATTAATTGATAATCGGTGATTTTCTTTAAATAAGAAGGTCGACTGTCTTTTCCATAACACAAAGGGCTACATTTTTCATACTCTCTGTTGATTCCATCTCAATCAAGTGAACAGAAACTGTATTCTAGCTCTCTGCTGTCAGGTCGGTCTACAACCAGTGGTGAGAACAACACATTTTGTTGTTAGCTGTGCTTTCAGTCTAGCTACCTTCTTGAAGCGTACTTCTAAACAGGCTGCCATTGTGGCTCTCAAATTCATTTTAAAACGTGACTACATGAAGTGATTTATTCACCAGAGCTCTCACCATCAACTGTGTTTTTTGGCATTATCCTTTCTGGAACTGTGTCTTCACATCCTTGCCTTCATTATAACATCATAATTTTTGATCATACAGCACAGCTGAATGAGTGCTTCTAAGGTGAAACTTAAATAGCTTGTCATGTGTTTATATTTCAAAACGGAACTGCATAAAGTGCCTTTTCTTTCACTTCACTGCTCTGTTATGGCCCCTCCATCTTTATCCCAGTCTCAACTGGCTCCATTTAATGATGACCAGCACTGCCCTCTGCTGGAAAGCGTTCACACTGCACCACTGAAAGAAGGTCTAAACCAGGGGTGTCAAACGTTCGGCCCGCAGGCCGGAACCGGCCCGCCGAACGATTTAGTCCGGCCCGGGGGCTAAATGCATCATCATTATTCATGAAAAAACATATACTTCGTTTAATTGAAAATCTGCAGTTCCTATACTGTCCACGAGGGGCGCTGTGTTTTATTCAGAGCACACAACATGATGCAACACTGCAGCGGAACTAACAGCAGATGGCAGCACTGAGCTTCAGGTTCTGTAAAGTTCGATTCTATGCTTTACCAGCTTTTTATTTTGGCCCTGGCAACCTCATATTTCTCGTGCATGCTAACATACATACATGTTATGTATGCAAGTTTTTCTATATGTATGCATTTCATGCATCAACAAATGTACTTAATCAAATGTCTGTTTAAAACAGCTGACACTTAAGATTTCAAATGTGTGAAGCCAGATAATTTGTTCAAATTGCTTCCCAGATGTTGAAAATTAAACATTTTCTTAATTTTTGTCTGTTGTATTCTGTGATGCAGGACAGTGTTTTTAAGTTCCAAAAACTGTGAACAAATGTTTTGCAACATTGTGCAATCACTGAGATCAGTTCTTATGCATAATGCACTTAAATAAATGAGTAAAAGTATTGTTGAAATTGCAGATACCTTTCTTAAAAACTGAGATTATTCATAATATATTTTGTAAATATGAAATTCGTTTAATATAAAAACCAAGTCCACTTTTATTGGTTCTATTTAATCTTGCAATGAGTTTACTTGTGTGGCCCCCTGCAGATCAGATTAAGCTGTATGCGGCCCCTAAACCAACATGAGTTTGACACCCCTGGTCTAAGCAGACATATTAGTTAATCAAATGGATATAATTTTAATCTAATAAATCATTAATTGAAAATCTAAAATTGATTAACTGTTTGGGTCATGTGTTATAGCCCAACTTTTAATGTGAGCAAAAAATATAAAATGGAGCAGATTTACTTTAATGTCATGGGTGTTGTTTATTTTACAAATGTTAAGATAAACTACATTTTTCTATTATCTGTCCCTTTAGCCGTTTGCTTCAGAAAGAGAGCTTATTTTTGGCCTCATTCGTTTAAGTTTTTTTTTTTTTTTTTTTTTATTAAGACAGATTAAGACAACCTTTAATCTTTGTATATGAAGCTCTGTGGCCAATTGCCAAGGAAGCTGACCAAGCTTTTTGACTGGGGTTGCAGGGATTGCAAAACACGTGGAGATGGAGACTGTGCAGCAGCGTTGTTAGTCAAGTTTAGATCTGACCTGATTGAAACGAGTGCATCATTGCATTTTTATGCTAATGTTCATCCTTCTGAAAACAGGATGGATTATTTACACTTGAAAAACACATGCAGGATAAGATAGGAGACTGCTGTGTTTTTGACTGACTCCATAGCACAGTCTCTGAATGTGTACTAGTCATTCTGGCAGTTTATATACTTTAATGCAGATTTCATCTGATATCCAGTGACAGGAGATGTCAGTTTTTCACAAAAAAGCATATTTGGATTTTCACAAAGTTTTAGCAGTTTGTCCAAGTTGTTTCTGTGGTTTTCATGTCGGTACATAAGCCATAGCTAACGGAGCTGGTTGTTACTTGCCTTCTGCATGTGTTCAGTTCTTTTGTAGACGTTGGCTCGTGGAGAGTCATTGCTGACGCAAGACATTTTTCCCACTGCTTGTGCATCAAGAGATGTCAGGTAGCTCTTGACTGCCAAGTGCTTTTTAATCTCCTAACTTCAACTTGAATTTGTAAAACAGCAGTATTCATTGTATTCATTTCAATACAGAAGATTTGATGATAAATTGTGCCATTTACCTTTAGCTATACGTGTGTTATGTACTGCCTGTGGCAGTAATGTTTAATTTAAGTAATCTTTTCACTGAAGGTCTCCAAATTAGCATTTTTCTCTTTTAAAAGACTTGAAAGCAAACTGATTTACTGAAATGTTTGTGCTGTGCGTGTGGTATTTGTGCTTTTGTGTGAATGGTTATCTTTGTCCTTCTCTGTCTGCCTTCCCTGAAATTGAAGTCTAATTGTGAGTTTTTACGTGAAGGTGACTTCATTTGCATAGTAATCTCCGTGTGCTCACCATGAATCTCCTTTATTCCTCTGCCTCGTTTTTTTCCCTCGGCGTATCACACATTAGGGTCTGTAGCATTTCTTCAGATTCATCCGTCTTTCCTCCTCACTTCCTTTGTCATTATTACAGTCTCTCTTTGCTTCACCTGATAGATTATTTTATAATAATTCCGCTAATGAGTCAGTGTTTCAGAGTGGGTGAAACCATGCGTAATTCCTTCCTATGATTACATTATCCCACATGTTGGGTAATAATGTGTGAAGAATTACAGCCACCATGAAGAGCTAACAAATATCCAGAGTAGGCACACTCAAATAGAATGTGACAGATGTGAAAGACACCACAGGACCGAGCATCAAACCCTCAGCTGGCTGTCAATCAAGCGGCACCACCGACACCTTCCCACAATGCTACAGGGAGCCATGCTATGCATATTTAAAGCGTAGATGCATCTCCTGTTTATCGGTGCAGGTACTTTTTTTTTCTTTCTTCTGATCATCTCCACACTGTGATTAGTTTGTTTTAATTTACCTACAGCTTCATGTCCAGACAGGTCACAAACTGAACAAGAAGTTGGACATTTTTGTTTTTAGCGTCAGGGGAGTCAAGTGCCTCTCTCAAAGTCTTCGCATGCCTCTCTGCATCTCAGTATGTGAACTGCTTCAACCTTGTGGACAAGCATTCGGTCCTCCTCTTAGCTATACACAACTTTCACTATGCCCTCAAACCCTTCTCTGTCGGTCTCAGCCGTTGTGCCCTTGGGCCAAACACTTCACCCACCTTACCTGCTGATGGTGGTCAAAGGGCCCAGCTGTGCCGATCGTATGGCAGCCTTGCCTCAGGGCAGCTGTGGCTACAATAGAGCTTACCACCGTTGGTGTGTGACTAAATGCAGTATGGGCTATTTATGGGGCAATAATGTGGTTTGCTGGTTTAAAAAAAAAGTCTGTTCAGAAGAGGAGAAGAAGAAATAATGAAATAATTGTCACAAGAATATAAATGCAGTTTTTCCTTGTGTCCATGTTGTTTCCGAACAATAAATTATCCACACTGGGGAAACAGCAGAGCCGTCCACACGCTTTGTTGCTGTTTTTCTTTTTCTCCTCATTCGATCCCCCCCAGCCCCTCTTCATCGGCTCCGTGTTTGGTGCTACCTCTGACTGAGATTGCCCCTTCTGCCCCTTGTGGACTGAATGCAGTCCTGGTGTTACAATGCCTTAATGCTCAGACATAAGCACCTTGAAATGCCTTGCTGCTGAAATGTGCTATACAAATAAAATTTGATTGATTGATTGATTGATTGATAAGTGCATAATAAGAGGTATGGTTTGGGATTGGTGTGGTTGAAGCAAGTCAGTGATGTGGCTTGTACATCAACCTTCATTCCTCTGTTACATCTGCCTTAATCATCTTAACATACATAGTTTGATCACCACACAAGCGGGGCTGCCACCAATGGTTCTGGGTCTTCTCTAAGAATTCAAACATATGAGTTTTAATACAAAAAACATAATTAAATGACATGATATCACAGCAAAAGCAACATGCTCCTTCTTGGCAAAGTCCTACACGTCGGATCCCAAACCACTGATCTCGGTAAGCAAGTGCCCTACTTGTAAGTGAAAACTATTAGTAAGGTATATAATTGCATGGCAAAAATAGATGCTTGCTCATGTTCAGGGGTGGTGGAGCCTGTTATTGAAGTTAAAAGTGAAGTACACTATGGACTGGGCTTCAGTCCATCCTGGGGCCAACACAGAGGCACACTCACACTCCAAGTTATTAGGTTTCATCAATTGCTTTAACATGCATGATTTTAGGCTGTGGTGAAAAACGAACACTCTGAAATCTACATCTGCATGTGGAGCAAAAATAAAGCAGGCATGAAATAACAGAGATAATCATAAGGATAGTGTGCAGTCCACACTTCAGACATGTAAGAGCAGAGAAGCTCTAAGGAAAACACGGTGCAAAAACACGGCAATGGAATAAATGTCTCTAAAATATTACACTGCTCAATTAACTGACAAATGGTGAAAAGAAGGAAGAAAAGGTCAACATTAGAAAACCACTTCCAAATCAAGAAGTACATTAGAGAAAGCATGACAAATTCAGTTCGTTATTAAGGGCAAAGGGTTGCATGGTCTGGAGAGCATGAATTCATATTTCCTCTCTGGAAAAGGTTGATTGTATTAACACCTTTGCAAAAAGGTCAAATGTGTTCTATTTATTTTTTTTCCCTTAATTCAAATCTTTTCATATCTTAATTTCCTTGATTAGCTTTTTTATTATTATTATTTTTAGACTGAAGCAGTTTAAATTTGGCTTTTGTGAAGCAGCAGTGAGAAAATCTGTGAAATTCAGGTGTATACTTGGAATAATCTGAAGTATCTGGACAGACTTTTAAAAAAAAGCAGAGATCTAGGCCAGATATCTTCTTGGAGACTATCTAGATTTGTCTGAATTAATTTACAGTGCTGTGAATAAGAGTTTGATGCATCTTTTTGACCAAAAATGACAACTAAAAATATGTTTCCAGCTTGCCAAAAACACCGTGATGATTATTACAACTTAAAAAAAAAATATACAGATTTATTTTCTGTAGACGACTGAAAGCAAAAATGGATTGTGTTGGAAACTGTCCTGTTGTATCAGGTGAAACTGCAACAATTCAGAGTAAAATATTATATTTAGTCAAAAGTGGTCGTATTGTAATGGTCTGAGGCTGCTTTTAGGACCTAATGTGCTTGAATTTAAACATTTCTGAATGTGTGGAGATCCCTCATTACCTGTTATCATAAACTATTAGTGACGATTATCACCAATAACGAAACAAATAGTGATTATGACTTGGAGGTAGTTACTATTTTCACACCTGGTGAGATTGGTTTGAATTTTTCTTTTTCATTAATAAATTCAATTACACTGTAAGAACAACTCTTTGTGGTTATTTGCCTTATTTTTGTGTGATTTCAAGATTTGCTTGATATAAAAATTTAGTGTGAGGAAAAAAAAAACATAAGAAATCTGCAATTGGGCAAATAGTTTTTCAGGATGCTTTTAGCTCGTTTAAAGATAATGTGATGAAAACTATTATGCTGGGCTTTTATTTTCTTTATCGCTGTTATTTTGGTGGTGTAAGAAAACCAGAATAACACAAACTTAAAAAAAGAAACGAATTAGACGAAGATACTGCATTTTCCCCCAGCTTCAAAAGAGAGAATAAATTGTGAGAGTAATGGTTTTCCGGCAGAGCCCTAATTATTTTTCTTCTCTCAGATAACACTTTTAAAACGTATGAATGGGTTGTAATTATTCCGAGATTTAAAATGGCACCTGTTGGATTAGATTCAGGACTTCGCTGCTTATTAAATCTGTGTGTTTTTTCCCTCCGATGTAAAGAAACGGTGTTAAATGTTTCAGATTCGTAGACCGGAGCTGTGGCATGTGTGTAGTGGGTGGGAAATGTTTGTTTTCGGTTTTTTAAGCTCTTATGTGCCTCTTGGTTTTTTTTTTGTTTTTTTTTAAATACTTTTACTCAACTTAATTATTCTCTCAATTTATCCCAAGGTTGTTTGCACTTCAACGCCCAGCAGGGGGGGCAAATATTGTCTAATCAGTGCTTAGGCGCTACTTGTATGGGAACATTTGGTGACCCAACACCTAAATAAGACATTTTCTTGTTTCTTTTTTCCACTTAACTGTACGTAGGTGTCGAGGTTTATGTTACGTTAGTGTGTATTAACAAAGTTCTGTTCCCTGGTTCTCGTCTATGTCATCCAAGAGTACTCTGCAAGCCTACATTGCAACTTCCCACTCTCTCCTCCCTAGATAGAAGGTATTGAGTCAGTCATGTTCAAATTCAACTCTATGAGGGCAGTGCTCTTTTGCAATATCTTCCATCTTACTTTTCTTCCTATATTTTCCAGATCCCCTTTTAGTCATCTCCTGTGTGGAGGTACACAGTATCTCCTCTCCTCATTCAAGTAGCTATTCTCCCTCTGTTCCCCCTCACTGCTATCTCAAACCAATCTTCCATAGCTACACAAAAGCTACATTTGTCTTTTGAGTGTGAGTGCGTTTGCGTGAATCGTTGTGTGTGTGTGTGTGTGTGTGTGTGTGTCTGTATTTTATGGCCCTGGAGGGGGTCAGAGGTGTTTATATGGGAGAGGTGACTCCCTTATTGCTTCTATAACCTGAGTATATCATATGAAACCATGTCATTTACAGTGAATGGGAGCATCTGGTCAGCTGTAAATGTAATCTAATGAAATGAAACGAAAGCCTGCATGGCTGTTCTCGCAGTCCTACGACCAAGAGACTGACCGAGTCACATCACAGCCAGTGGGGGCAGGCGACGGAGGCAAAAGTACGGGCTCTTTGAGGGTTGATCTATTTTTCATAATATGGAGCCAGCTACTGCTACTGACACTCTGCTCCAGTATTGCATTACCTCCAGACTCAATTAGTGGAATAGCATCTTTTGAGAAGAAAGTCAAAGATATACTCCAGAGCATCCATAACTCGGGCGTCTTTAACCAGGCTCCCCTCCATATCGATTATCTTATCCATGAACATGCTCTTTGCTATTTTCCCGTTTTATGTGCCATCAACCTTCTGACCTCCAAAGTCAGAATCAAGAACAGGAGCTCAATATAAATATGAAAACAGATGTTTATGTACAGTTTATGAAAATATATTAATTTCCTCCTAGAATTACACCAGACTTAACTTTGCTGTTTTGTCAGTCGGGGTAAACAGAGTTATTTACATTTTCTGAAGCAGAGAAAAATAGTTTAGAGATCATGTATTACTTTCTTTAAAGTCTAAAGTTTGCATGGACTAAAGTTAGTATATATATATTTTTAGAAATTTTGGGATAGCGCAATGCTTTGGCTTTGTGAGATTTCAGTAGATCACTTGACAGTGTTTGACTTACTTTGATGCAGTTCTGTAGCTGTATTTTATCAGTGCAAAAATGCTGGAAAAGAAAAATGGCATTATATCTAGAAGATAACTTTGGACCTCTACAGATTCAGCCAATCTTGGGGTTCAATTTCCAGGCAAACCCAGTTTTTGTTCAGGAATCTAATGGGTTCTGTGTCCCAGAGATGGTTGCATGTTTGTGTGAAATGTGGATATCTCCCTCTCAGCCAAAAGCAAATGTCCTTTTTAAAGATGTGAAGATTCTGATTGGTAAAACGGTTTTATAATCCACAGCAAAAGGAGGTCTGAACTAAAATGGGCAGAAAAGCCGTTCAGCAAGGAAGAAGCCATTGCTTCAAAAGTAAAATAAGAAAAAAAAAATCCAGTTTGCAAATGCATACCTTGGGAGATTTGCTGCTGTTTGGTGAAACAATTTTTTAAAAATGTTTCTTTCATCATCTTTAAATCTGAAAAATAGATGGTTGTCTTACCAAGAAAATAATAATAACCCAAGAAAATAATAATAACCCATGGGTTTTATTACTTTGTAATAAACCCCATGGGTTGGTAGGGTTATACTTTTCAGATTACAATTCTAGCATGAATTGTAATCTGAAAACTATAACCCTACCACTGCTTCAGGCCGTAAAGCCAAACGGGAACCTTTGCCCAAATTAATGCCTCAAAATCTTGAAGAAATGCTTCCCAGAGAAGCGGGAAGCATTATGGCAGCAAAGCAGTGTGCATGCCTTCAGCCTTGTAGCTTAAATCTTGCAGGGAAGGCCTTGTCAGTGGCACTGCTGGGGAAAGTGGGAGCTGTGGAATCGCACTGTGTCACTGGTGACACACACCGACGACATTAACAGCAACGAGAGAGAGAGAGAGAGAGAGTCATTATTCTTTCCTAGATAGCGAAGCCAGATAGCTGGGTTGAGTGTTGATGGTTGCTGGGAAACAAAAAGGGGATGACAAGGGGTGAAGACTGACTCATTGTGATGACCAAGCAGCTTTCCCTTCTACGCGGGGCCGTCTCTGCATTTTTCACTTCTCTGATTAGCATTCCCCGACTCTCTCCATAAATCCAACAGTATTCGCGAGCGTTGGGCATTGACTGTACAAGGCTGCTGAATGCGTCATTATCTCTAAGCCCACACTCACACGGTTGCATGAGGGAGATTGGGAAAAAAAATCAATAAATAAACTGAAGCATTACAGATGGTTAAAAAGACATCAAAGACAGTTTTTTTTATTTCAGAATGTAATTGTAGTCATGGTGATGTAATGCGAGGTATATAGTACTGGAGGCATTTATTTGGACCCCTGGTAAAGATCTGAATATTAAAAATAATTAAATACATCTTTTTCTGATGTAGCATAGCTTAACACTGAAAACAGATGTTTAACTTAATAATCACTGGTTGTCTTCTAACATTTCACACTCTAGAAAGGGATTTTTTACCATTGCTGTTTGCATAACCTCCGTAGATCATCCAGACTTTTGGGTCCTTTCCTACAGTCTCTGTTCCTCATGTGACTCTTCAGGTTTTTGTAAAATTTAACAGACGGCAATGGAAGAAGGTTGATTTTGTGTCTTCATTGATTTGGCTACATGCCAACCAATGTGACTGGCAGTGTAGAGGTCCTATCCATTAAATAAGAAGCAGTCACTGATGATCATTTTTCCGAAGTTTATGCTTCAATTGCTGTTTTTTTTCCTCTACCAACAGGAACTCTACGTACTGCATGAAGGTCTCCATGGCTCTGGCTGTGGCTGAAAATGACACGGACCTCTGCTACAACTCCAACATGAGAATAACTGAGAAGGCTGAGCTCAGCAAGAGGTTCCACATCCTCTGTCCGGAAATAGATGACTACGTTGAACCTGGGAAGGAGCCTGAAATCACGTGGTACAAGGTAGGCTTCAGTGAACGAAAGGGAGTTATTATACGTTTAATCTTTCAAGATTGGTTGAATTTTTTTATGGATATCGATGCTTTCTTGAAACGAGCAACAACAGGCTTCTGTCTTTGTGATCGTACGACTAGAAAATATTTTTAAACGCTTTATTTAATTTTTTTTTTTCATCTCATTTATTTGCCATTTAAATTTAAAAGCCTCGTCGCAAATGCAGTTCCAAATCACTTAGGCAGATTATGTATGCGGGCAATTACTTAAGCTATATTTGCAGTGGTCCACACAGCCCTCTGAGACGATGAGAGAATAAGCACTGTGCAGATGGCAGCCACAGCAGTGACTTTCATAATGAGCACAAAACTTCTATGAGAATAAAATTGTGCAATGTCACTTTGTGCCCTGTGGAAAGACTGGATGCCCTACAAACGCTCCTGCACCCTGAGTCACCCCCCTCCTCCCCTCTTTTGGGTCCTTGTCTCTCCCAGGTCAGGCACGGCCTGCGGACAACAAAGTGCATCCCAACCAAGGGGTGGAGGCCAAACTAATCACAGGCAGATCAGCAGTAGATTAACTGGCCAGGCTTGACCTCAAGTTCTCTCGAAAATTCAATTACAATCTGGGTAATGACTGGGAGTGCTGGGACCCAGAGTTATTTGGACCTCGGTGGAGCCTCTGTGATTGAATTCAGAAGCTGCCGGGAGCAAGGCTAGAATAGAATCGTCGTCCTCCCCGACAGAGCGTCAAGGAGCTGGAGAGCGGATCGTGTCGTATAGTTACTCATTGTGCTTGCACACGGATACGCTCGCATTTGCACAGAAGCAGAACAAACACACTTATTGTGCCAGAAGAGACTTCTGTAAATAAAATTCCCCTTCCTCTGTGGCTTTAGTAGAATACTGAAAGGAGAATATTCAGTTCAGTGCAATAAATCATAATCAGATAAGAAGGATAATGGCAAAGCCCGATCATTTTACAATATGGAATTATTTTGTCAGTGTCAATCCATGCATCTGCAACAGTTTATCCAGTGGCTTAGAGCTGCGTGGCGTTTGTGTCGAGCTTGGAAAAACGACCAGTGATGAAGATGAAACTCTGCTTTGCTGTGCCTTACGAACTTATTCACACTCTTTGAACTTGTTCACATTTTGTCACATTAAAAATCAAATGTGGTGTTGTGTCTTGGGGGGCGTTTATTGGGTAGACCAGCACAAAGTATTGTGTACTTGATATTCAGACATTTTAAAAACGTGTGGTGTGCATGTGGATTCAGTCCCCTTTACTCTGATTTCCTTAAATAAAATCAAGCGATCTTGCTTTAATGTGAGAGAGGCAATGCAGAAAACAATTTTTAATGAAAACCATAACAGGTCTGTCTGCAGTTTGCCTTAAGTCATGGACAGGACACGGTACACATATATAATAAGAATATCCATTTAAAGGAGATAAAGGGTGAACTTTCTGGTCTTCATGCAAATAACTGTGTGGGCCAGAAAACAAATACTGTGTTGAGACTGAGGCATGGGGTCACTGGCAGCAGGAGGGCCCGCATAAACAGTATGCAGCCAGTTCTACAATAGAGTAGTTTAAATCAAATCTGATTTTTGTGTTACAGTGGCCCAGTTAAAGTCCATATCTAAGTTTATATCAAATCGAGGATGTGAGACCAGGCTTGAAAATTGACTTTCCCAGAAGCTTTTTATTCAATCTGACTGAGCTTGAACTGTTTTGCACAGCCTTCAGCTTTAATTGCAGTGAAAAGTGGCTCTACCAATTATTGACTCAGGACACCTGAATTCAAATGCACGCCACGTGTTACAGATTTTTGGCTCTTTAGGTTTTAGAAAACCATACATCATTTTCCTTCCGTCTTAAAATTGCACACTACTTTGTGGCGATCTAGGAAATAAAATATCAATAACGTGCATCGAAGTCGGGAGTTGTGATGTGACAAAACGAGGAAAAAGTGTTTGGCATCAATACTTTTTCAGGAGTTTGCAAACAGTGTTTGGGTCTCATATTTCAAACTGATAACAAGAATTGTTTTTGCCATTTGCGGTTCGATGTGCTTCTCTATTGCGAGTTTCCAAGTGAGGTATTATCATTGTTTAAAGATAATGTGAGACGCTTTAACCTGGCTGTCCTTCTCCGTTACGTAGGAGTGCCGTCCAAAAAAGTGGCGGGCCACTATCTTCCAGAGGGGAGACAAGTTGTTCTTTCAAGAAGTTAAGGAGGACGACATTGGGAATTACACCTGCGAAATCCAGTTTGGCGGCTTTGTTGTCAGGAGGACGACGGAACTCACAGTGACTGGTATGAAGACGCCCAATCTACTGCTCGTAATATTTGTTCACAGAATTAAAATTAAACACTTCAAGGAAAACAAAGTGGTGTAAAAATATATATATATATATATGCACACACACACACGCTCACACACACCTGCAGACTTACCACTGTGTAAAGCAATGATGCCCTGCTGCTGTGTTAATTGTTGGGGGAGGCTGAACGCTGTTACCTGGCCCTCATTTCTCCTTCCAGCTCAGCAATTTCCAGTCAGCCGAGCAGTGCTGAAATATTTAAGGCTATAGGCTACAGGCCTTCATGCAGAGAGCTAAAGAGCCAGGCGCAAGGTCAAGAGATTTACTCTTTGAGTATGGCCGTCTATCTCTCTCTCTCTCTTCCCCTCATTACTTGTACAGGTGCAAGGAGGACATGCAACAAATGAATACATCCATAAGTCAGGTGGTGGTAGTTACATGTGTTGCAACATGGCAGTCTGCTTTAAAACAAATAGAGAATTATTGCAGTTTTAATAATAAAAAAAGTATTGTGGCACTAGTGACCTTTATTCTTGGTAGTTAGGCAAGAAATGGGCAAGGCAAGTGGAGAGGATGTGCAGCTGTGGTCCAAAAGTTGGAAATCGAACTCTAGATTGCATCTTCAAGGCCGAATAACCTCTGAATATGAGGGGCCTGCTGTACGCCTCTGCACCATTTGCCACCCCCAGTGCTCGATCCATCCATTTTCTTAACACCTATTGGGGTTGGGAAGGTTGCTGGTGCCTATCTGTAGCGAACATTTCGGGCAAGAGGCTGGGTTCACCCTGGACAGGTCGCCAGTCCATCGCAGGGCAACACAGAGACAGACAGGACAAACAACCATGCATGCACACACTCACTAAGGAGAATTTAGAGAAACCAATTAACCTGACAGTCATGAGAGAACCCAACATGCAAACTCCATGCAGAAAGACCCCAGGCTGGGAATCGAACCCAGGACCTTCTTGCTGCAAGGCAACAGCTCTACCAACTGCGTCTCTGTGCAGCCTGCCCCCAGAGTTGAGAATTTCTAATTGTCTTCAGGATATTATAGCACAGTTAACATCCTCACCCGTAAACATCTGTGTGTATCCTTTGCAGAACGTAGATCCCGTACTTTAACATCCATTGAAGTTAACATGGAGTAAGTTTGCACCTTAGGCATGAATTTACAACCTAAGATAGATGGCAGTTCTTTTAACAGCTTTTTACAATTTGTGTTTTCATTGATTTCATTTTTTAAAACATTACTCACACTGGAACCTGCTCCAGTCGTCTTGCAGTAATAACCTCTGCCCCAAAGATGATTGTTGTACGAGCAACACGACGGTGTGTTTACTGATTGGAAAAAGATCACATTATGTATTTTCCATCAGCTCGTCACTAGTTGATATGACCAAGTTGAAAATCGACTTCAATTACGAGCTGATTTCTCTGTGCATCTCTACTTACACACAGCTGTTGTAGTTTAATGCAGAGGCTGGGTAACTCTACAGTCACAGAATAAATCACAGCACAGTTTTTGACCAATTATCATGGCTGGCTAGTCTATAAAAAACAAAGCTAGAAGAGAGAATTTATCAGCGATAAGGATGCCAGATCCTGAGATAATGTACAGACTTCAAAAGTAATTTCAGCCTTTTTTAAAATATATATTCTTTAGTAACCCATAACTTTTGAATGTTTCTTCATCCTATTATTGATTATTACTCTTTTGTGATTAAGTGACATCTCATCTATGCAAGCTGATACAGTTGGATCAAAAATGTTTACCTCAGGCACCCGAATTTTACTTACACCAAGGATGGCTGAATCCGGGCAGACATACTAGTTTTGGTCTTTTTACCATCATGCCAAAGTCTGCAAAGTGATCACTGCTTCCATATGAGCAGCAAACGTATCCAGACATGTATTCATACCTGGGAGAGCAGGATTTTATCACACGTCAAGGTCTGTTAGTTGCATCTTAAAGGTCGCTACACTTATATTTCACCAGGAAAATATTGTCCTTCCTGCCCCATGTGGCGTGTGTCTTTAATTTTGCTACGTTACTGGTAAAGATTTGCATTTACCAGAACTTAGCAGTCGTCGCCACAATGAAAGTTTTGTCCAAAAATAATTCACAGACCTTGTAATTTACAGAAATTAGATTCCGGTTACACCAAATGGTAGATGATTGTGAATGATTAAATGTGGATTAAAAGCTTTCATTGCAAATGAGGAAATGTAACTTTTTGGCAGTGGCTGGCAGTGTTACACTCTGACATAGGACATTTTTCCTCTTACTTTCTCTATTGTTGCCACAATCACAGATCGAATGCATTAGTTGTTTGTAGTAATATCTTGTGTCTTTGTTATTCGACATGGTACATTTTCAGGTGTGTCTTAATAAATTAGATAAATAGTTTATTATTCAACTTTGAAGGTTAATTTCATATTATATAGATTCATTCCAGCATGTTTCTACTGCTTTTCAGGATTAAGGCTTACGGCTAATGAAAACTCAAAAGAATGCCTGAGAAAATTTGAATATTGCATGAGACCAATAAAAAAAGATTTAAGTGCAGAAATGTTGGCACACTTAATAGTATGTCTGTGTGTAATGTGCAGAATATGCACTGGGTCTCCTTCTGCACAAATCTTTACACCAGTGCTGCATAGAGTAGATCAACCGGTGGCTATTGGGTCTGGTGCCTCTCAGTTTTCAGTTTTAGCCAAAGTATAATGATTAATCCAGCACAGTGATTTCATGCTCATTAAAGCAGGTACTGGTACTTTTGGGAGGTTGATGGCAGGGTAACAAGTCCTGCAGGGGGGGTAAAAAAAAAAGAAGTCAGCAAATATATTAGGGTTGTCAACAGAGTGGAAACATGCTGTTCTGTAAAACTTCTTGGTCGACAAATATAGACATTTTGCACCAGATGTCAAGCAGCTTGTACTCTGTGTCTTTCCATCCCTTCACTAGACTATTTGACATTCGCTTTGTCATGATTTTGTTGGCACTCTGTGGTTCTGCTGATTTCTTGTATTGATCAACTTTTTCTATCATGCATTTTCACCCAATTTTACTTGATCATGTTTACATAAAATGGTCTATAGACAGCCAGATTATCTTGCGGTTATCTTTTCTGGTTTGTTGCCCTTCAGGTGTCAATGTCTGTCCGTCGCTCATGTGTCGAATCAGCTTGACCCTCTCCTCCACGATTGTGTAATAAAAATAATTTTTATTGCTTTTATGTAAGGTTAAAATTTCTTAGAAACTAAAGCTTTCATTTTCATTAGCTCCAAGCCATAATAATTAAAAATTAAAGAAATTCACTCTTGAAATATAGCACTGTGCATAAAGAATTGCACATTTTCAATTGAATTACCTTTTCAATTACATGATGAGTTGTTGAGATTCCCCAACAGTATATTATGCTTCCTTTGGCTGTTCTGCTGTATGTTTACTGGCTTGGTGGAATGACCTTAGTTTTTATTATGAGGATTGTCATAAAAGCTAAACAAGTATAAATATGCTGCCTACATTTTTAATACAAGGAGGTAGAAAAAGAGGATGTAAAAGGAAAAAGGACCTTCTCATTTCCACTCTTTATTAGCTCTATGTGATGCAACAAAAACAGTGGAAAAAGAGGGGAGGCAAATCCAATGTAAAATGCAAGATATGGAAAGTACTATGGGAGAGCGGCTACTTTGATAAACATGAGACAGAAACAAGAAGAAAACGGCAGTATTGAGTTAGCTTTTAATATTCTCAGCTCAACCTTTTGGTGCTTGTTTTTTGGCCTTAACTGTTAAATTAGAGTTTTTTGTTCACTCAGGTTTGGTTGATTAAAATCAGTTCTTTGAAATCTTGGTCTACGTGGCAGCTAATAAAAATGTATGTAAAGGTTTTATTACCAAAGCAGCGCGATATAAAAGTAGGCCAAGTGTAAATGAAGAGCATCTAAACTAAAACCAGCACTTTTTTCAAATATGTAAAAACTTGTATGATTTATTTATATATATATATATATATATATATATATATATATATATATATATAAACCACACCACATACAGCAACAGTCTTGTTTCCTCTTTAAACACGCCATTTGTTACCATTTTGCCTTATTGTATAGCATTTTACCTTATTACAACAGTGGGCTACCTCCTCTTTACAGCTCTGGTATCCGGATAGAATCAGATTAGCTCATCCTCACCATGGACTCATTTCTTTTAATAAACCCACACCATCATCCCCTCAAGTGGGCGTGCGATTACCCACATTTTATCACATCCTGTTAAACCACCGTTGCCTAGACAGCAAGTATAAAAGGCCAAACTATGTTTAAGATCTAGGTACTAATGTTTTACAGTTTTTTTTCCTTCCTCCAAAGGCCAGGAGGATAAAGGAGGTCATTAAGTTTAACTGATCCTGAATTTTGTGCAATAAACACTAACCTTTACTCTGACCCTGCTCCAGATAGAGTGTGTGTGTGTGTATATATATATATATATATATATATATATATATATATATGTGTGTGTGTGTTTGCTGTTCTCATTTTGCTCGACTATATAAAAGACGAGACAGGGCTGCTATATCTGAGACGAGGTCAGCCTTGTAATAGAGGTTAACTGTGGGCATAAACAAAGGATCATGCTGATCAGGCTGATCCAGAACCTCGTCAATCAAGTGCTGAAGTGACTCAGGTTAATAGAAATTTAAAGCAAATGGGGAGCCACGCCTCATTGCTTTATTTTATGTTTTCATCATGGTGCATTTAAAATGCTCTTACCAGGACACTGGAAGGTTTAGTCGACACACACTTTCATGAAGTCAGTATTTAGTAAAACTGTTTCACCTTGCTTTCTCTGTACATATTTTCACATTTACCTTCCAACTCTAAAGATATTGCCTTATTGTGTATTCTCTTTCTTTTGTTTCTCATAGATTAGTTCACATTTATGTTTACTCCTTCCTCCTTTTAGGGACTTGAAGATTAATCCCTGAACTGAAATCACAGATACGCATGTGCCTGTCTGGATACATGC
Source organism: Poecilia formosa (assembly GCF_000485575.1). Taxonomy (NCBI): domain Eukaryota; kingdom Metazoa; phylum Chordata; class Actinopteri; order Cyprinodontiformes; family Poeciliidae; genus Poecilia; species Poecilia formosa. Next base: position 2,091,458 of record NW_006800009.1, on the reverse strand, counting down.
GTTCTTTTACCTTTCAGTTTTACCCCACATCAGGTTTTGGTTTGTTAGATGAATTCAACTCAAAATCAAACTTTCCAATCAGCTTGAGTTGCTTTTCCACATGTTCCATCTTTGTTTCACACCAGACCCAGTTTGAGTGTTTCTTTCTGAAAAGTTCAGGTTTATTCTAATGGTCTTGTGGTTTGTCCAGGAAGTCAGAGTGCAACGTTATAATAATTCCCTAGGTATATGGAAAGTTGTGAATGTAAACAAAAGGTTCCTAGAAACTCAAATCAATAAAAAAATAAATAAATAAATAAAAGTTTCAATTACGATTATTTTTAAAAGTATTTTTAGCCGTATAAATAATTGTGCCCCTACTGATTGTGTTAAAAACATGTATTTATTAACACAGGCATATCCCCCTACTTCAGATAAAAGTTGTAAATTAGCTTACGAACCACCGTATTTCTAAATACTTTTGCGCGATTTCGTTTTTCCTTTTCATACGTAACTTGGGGGTTTATGTGTTTGTTGTTTATTGCGTGTCTGAATTATTCTTTGCTCATTTTTATGGTTCTCTCAGGCCTCGTTCCAGCTGTGATGACCACGCTACAATAGTATAACAGCAGATAAAAGCCCAGTTACGCTGATGTGTGCAGCTCCCCTGCGCGTCGAGTGGAAAGCAAAATATAATACAGTGAGAATGAGAATGAGGATAAAGAGAACAACGCAGTGAAAGTAACCAATAACGGCAAAAGGAGGAGAAGAGATAGAAGTAGAAAAAAAATGATAGAGGTTGGTACTTCTTATCTGTATTCCCTGCCAGTGTTTCCCTGCAGAAACGGTGTGTCCGCGACCATAAACAGACTATTATCCCAGTGTTTATCACAGTGCACATTACCGTTTGCCTCTGTCGGACTTACTGTAATGGAGTCGTTCGGTTTGATGGATGCCTCGGGCGTACGCTCCTATCCGTTGCTCCCATTATACCTCTGTCTGCATCCCCTCACAGCAGAAACGTCTGCCTGCACATTCAGCATCGCCCGCGAGCGTGGTTATTGAGGTTATGGCCAATGTAAATGTACCATTTGGCACAGTGAATCGGAGGTGGAGAGGGCAGGAGGAATCGGGCTCGGGGAAAGAAATTGTCTGCCACACATTACCGCTCATGGAGCATCTGCTTCAAGTGGGCTGACCCTCGGGAACCTGGCTTTATGTGTTGTGAATAAACATATTAACGCATGAAAATAAAATAACTGACAGTTTATTTATAAATGTATATTTATGGGGGGGCCGAGGGGGGTTGCGCTTTATTCTTAACTCACTGTACAAGATTGTGTTGCAGATGAATTCAGCTTCCTCTGCAGAAACGGCTGGTATCGATTGCTTTGTATCTCAGGACTTTCCATCTTTTATTTCAAACCGAACAGCATGCATGCTGCATGGGCTGAGAGTATTGGTGTTAAATTTAGATATTGTGTGTACGGATTTGAGTGGAGTTAGGGTGTAGAGCTGTGATCTCCTTGCTGTATGAGGTTCTTTACCGTTTCTCTTCCCTAGGGTCACCTTCAGAAACATGACCACTTCCTACCCTTATAAAACATTGCTGCCTGTGTCCGCTTATGTGAGCATGAGGATATGATGCGTTTCTTTCTGTATCTTGTCTTATTTTATTTATTTTTTTATTAAAGTGATAACTCGATTTTTACCGAGGCAGCTGGATGTAATCTCAGGCGATGTTGCAGAAAGAGACAGTCAAAAGAGACACAGGGAAAGAGAGCTGTGGCATCCACATGTCGTCCATCTGTTGTACCTCCTTATATTTCAGGCTAAAGAAGGACTGATGGCTGGATAGAGAGGCGGCGATCAGCACTTTTGGCGCACAAGTGAAGGGCTGGAAGAGGAGAAAGTGGGTAAAGATAAGAGATGAGAGAAAAAGAGATGGATTCGCTCTTAGCTGAATTCCTTTCCATTTCCGGAATGAGTAAAGATGCTGCACGTTTACGGTCAAGCAGCGTGCCGCCCAGTCTTGATCCCTTACACACCGCTCCGCGTTCTGCAAAGGTCCTCAGAGAGGAGATGGTGAAACCTCGCCTGAGATAAGTGTTGTTCGAGCTGTTGACTTTTCTTGTCTGCATCGACGTCTATGTACGTGTGTACAAGTGTGGCATACACATCCTGCTTGTGCAAATCACACCCATGGGAGGCTGCTGCACACACTGTAAAATATTTGATGCATCGGCGGGGTAGCATAACCTACTGTCTGTCAGTGTCATACTCATCTAGTGTGTAAAAAAAAAAAAAACGTTGGGTATGAGAATAGCCTTGGGGAATGCTCACATAAAGCCTTTACATTAAAGACCAGGATTCTAATGACTCATTAGTTTCAGGTCAAATATTCTAACACACCAAATCTCCCCTGAAAATATGATACACAATATTGAGTTCTCGAGACAGGCTGAGATTCTAATAACATTTTTAGGATTATCTTGAATCAAACAGTTCAGGTTTGACTGTTCTGAGTGTAAAGCGTTCAGAAGCAGGCCCCCCCGCTGTTACCTAATTGCTGTACTGGATTTAAATAGGAGGCTGCACTGAATACATACAGGAGCAAACGCAGCAAAGCAAGTGCAGCAGATGTCAGCGATTTGCACCCGACTTTGTGTCAGGTTGCAGTTATCGCCTCTCTAGTGAGAGAGACAACAGATGCAGAAGTGATCAAATAAGTAATATGAACCTTTTTTCTCAATAAATATTATAATTAATCAAGAACTGTGGGTCCTGTCTTGTCAAATGAATCATCAAAACTTTAAGAACTACATCTGACCAGAAGACTCATGCCAGAGTGGCATTTTTGAATCAGTAAGTGATGCTGCAGATTGAGAGAGGAGTAGTGTTTTCTTTAAAATAGTTGATTCAAAGATACAAATCAATGAATCTACCACGTTTATTTGTGTAGCACATTTCAGCAACAAAGCAGTTCGAAGTTTGTTGCATCATAAAAACATAAAAATACAAAGTCACAGAAGATGCCACACAGTCAACAATTGAGAAAAAACCAGTAAATATTAAAATGTTGGTCAATGTTTCAAAAATAACTCTAAACAGACTAATCTGTTTTTAGTCTAGATTCAAAGGGAGTCAGGGTTTGTTCCAGAGCATAGAAGCTCAGGATGTTAGATATTCATGACTGGCCAGGACAAAACCTGGAAGAAGTCTACTCCTCGGGGGTGTTTCGAGTTTTTTACAGATTCTGAAAGTGTGGAGTCTAAGTTTTCCAATGGTGTCAAACACATGAAAAAAAAAAAGTGTGAAATGTTTCATTCAGATTTAAAGAAAAAGAAAAATAACACAGCAAAATGAGTTGCTCTAAAACGAATCTCAGAACAGGGATAAACGAGGGGGTCTGTGGAGCTACAGACCCCCTCGCAGTTTTACTTTATATGGACCACAAGTGAATGATTTTCATGTGAAAAGGAAGGATTTCAAAGGCTGATCTATTCACTTTAATTATGGCGTTACACCTCTATCCACTATCATATTCACCCTTAAATAATCTCAAGTGTTTCCCTCATCTGTAACCTCTCTTCCTCCCACCCCCCTCTTGTCCCTGGTCTCCCCAGCTCACCTCATCGCCATTCACCGCCAGCTGTCCCTTCAGACTCAAAGCGGGCCCAGAGTTCATGTTGTTTAAATTCAATTAAAAGTGACATCAATCTGCATGTGACGAATCCAAATTTACATACTCCGCAATTAATCTTTCCCAACCTCCCCGACTCCACCCACATACTCACCCTCGGTCTTTGGTGATTATCATTATCTAGGCCGAGCGGTCCTCGTACGAGGGCATGATTGAAATAAAATTATAAGTCTGCCTCTTTCAAGCCTTTTGAAGTGAGACTTAATAATTAAACAGTGTTTCTCTGAAGCTGAAAGTGAACGACTGGAGAAAAACTCCTGCTGTATTTGGGAGTCCTGTGAGTTTAGTGAAACTAAGCTCTGTATTTGAGATGACATATCCAACAGCTACGCCTGCCAAATTGCTTGAAAGTCACGGGTCTACGTCTCTATAAGACTCCTGCATATGGAGTGGAAAGAGAAAGGAAAATCGAGTGATAAGCATGGGATGAAAATGAAGCAACAGATCGAGAGGGGGGAAAAGAAAAAAAAAAACATAATTTATGGAGTTTTGAATTCCTCTTGAAACACCAGCAGAAGCACTAATAGAGATCCAAGTCTACTTAGGGTTTTTCCCCAAAAAAAAAAAAAAAAAATCTTGCTTTCCATCTCGGTGAGATTTAAAGGCTATTTATTGGTTTCAGCTCTTTTGCATCTTGGCTACCACTCCCCGCTTGCTCATTATAGGAATGACTTTGCCTGACCTTTAAATGCTCACAAGTGCCTGATCTCGGTTTATTCGTCAGGCATGTTTGCGGTTTATAAATCCATTAGCCTGCTGTCTCCTTCAAGAGCTCATTCAAAGAAGATTGCACTTTGATTTTGTCTAAAAATTAATTTGAACTTTAACGATGGTGATAATGATTGAGTGTAATGGCTTCTGCACTGAACAGCATACATAAACAGTTTGTCCGGCTCGGTCCAAAGGTAACAAAAGACTCATTTTTCATCCGCTTAAATGCTCAGATTTTCCTCTAGCAACGTAACTCCAGATGATGAAGGTTCGGTACTGTAGTTTCACATCGCAGGAAAACTATGTTCGAAATTAAATGAATGATTGCTTTTATTAAATGCATATTAAAACCCAGTTTTCAAGCAGGTCAAAGCCTTGGAAGAAAACAGTCGTGCTTCTCATTTCATAATGTGCTTTCTAATAATTTAAAGTGCACTGAAGTCAAATACATCACTGGTGGCATTTGAGAAAACTGTAACTTGGATCACGACAACAGTCAGCTGGACTTTTGATCATTTTTCTCTGAAGACGTTTCAACACCTACCAAGGAGTCGCTGTCAATCCTGGAGACTCTCAGTTGAGCTGGATGACTAACATACAGCAGCATGTGCCTCAAAGTCCTCACAATTATTGATCCTCATCTGGAACAATCGCTCCATTCATAAGAGTGATATTTTTGATTATAAATTTAAGCAAACCTGCATTTTCAGGACCCCCGAAGTTGATATGCCTTCAATAAATGTAATGTTAATAAAAAGTGTTTTTATTTTATTTTTTTTCAGTTGAACAACATAATAATCAAACCAGTCAGTGTTGATTTTTGATAGGGGCTACAAAGCTTTCTGCCCAAGTTATAATGGACAAGGGAGCCAAACAACATGAAAAGTTTTAAAAGTCAAACATTTTTTTTGTCAATTTTGCACTGAAAGAACATCTAGATTAGTTGTTGGAGTGGGTTTTGTTTTAATTGTGGCGGCAAAGGGGGCTGGAGAACCACTACTGCCCACAATCCCCCTGTTAAAAGCAGAAAACAGTGGCCTGATTCTTCACAGCTCATACTTTCTTTTCAGTGAATCTAGTGCAAGTCAAAGGAGCTATTATTTTGAACAGTTGCATGAGTCTTAAAATTGCTTTTCTAACTCATGCACTGGCCTAGTGAATGAATGGTGGCATTACTCTACCAGTTGAAAAGCACAGCCAGTAGGAGCTATTTTCACACATCTTTTCATGCACACTTTGAAGTGAGGCTCTAATTAATAAAAAAAAGGTTAAATAAATAACATGTTTTTGGAGGGATAAATCTTCTTTCTTCACAGTACTTAAATCACTAGGAATGTTGTTATGCTGTCCGTATCTTCTCCTTTCTCCTGACTCACAAAAGAACGTTGTCCGCATTCAGAGATGGCCTGATTAAAACATAAGGCTCTTCATTAAAAAAAAAAATAAAATAAAGAAAAATAACAAACAAAACAGAAGCACCATGTGTGTCACAAGGCTTGGAGCGTGGCGAGGAAAGAGAGAGAGAGAGGCAGTTTATTTCAATTTATTGCTGATTTTACACATGAATCATAAAAAAGATGCATGGCAGAAAATAGAACCCAGTATATAGGGCCACAAATCATGTTTTGTACGAGTGCATTTCTTTTTAAAAAGAGATAAAGCTTTGTTGAGTGGGGTTCTCTCATGTCGATGTCAATGAAAGGCCCTGCTGTCCCCAAATGTACATAAACCTGTATATTGCTAATAATTATTTTTTTAAAATTACACAAAATCTTAGCTTTTCACAATTATACGCCGCAAAACAGACCACACAAATGCTCAAAAAATGCCCTGAAATATATTTCCCCTTTAAGCATCGCTTGCTGCTGCAAACCATTCAGTGCAAGTAGGAAAACAAAGCTGTATTGTCCTTTGCACTCCGACTGATGTAAATCACTCATGTAAGTGCTTCCAGTCTTGTCTTTGGAGAGGTAAAATCTGGGTCTTTTCTCCATGTATCATTTTGTCTCTCTTTGTACAGTATGCCGAGTTTTGCCTCACCATGCAAACCTGAACTGCCTCTGCAAAGCTGAAATTTGGCCTCCGGTTTTGAGTCTAATTTCTGTCCTTGAATAACAAGTTTTTTTTTTCTTTTTGTTTTTTTTTCTTTAGTTGTTCCTGTCCCTTTTCTGAAATCTGGTAGTCACAGGATGAGTCTTAATTTGAGCAAATAGCAAGGAATTTACACAATGTACTTCAAGTAATTGTTTTGACTCCCATTTCCTCTGTGCCCACCTTCTTATTTTTGTCTTCATCAATAAATACCACGTTGGCCATGTTGATTGTTTCTGCACAGATTATGAGTCAGTTTTTTTTCTGATTTGTAAGTATCACCATAAAGAGGTGAGCTCAAGTTTTGAACATGTAATATTTTTTTTCTCAGCATGTGTGTTCGTAATGGGAATTTGCACCGGATTTACACAAACAGACCAATAAAGCCACAAATACATGTAATCATATGTACATTAATGAATCCATTACAGGTGAATGACAGGATGATTAAGTCTTTAAAGTATTAAAAACAGGAAATTCAGAACTTCAGGGAAAGTCAAGTAAATTACTAAAATCTGGCAGTATTTAAAAATTAAATCCTGTCCCTATCAGTGCAAATATCACCTGAGTTAGTTCTAACTGATGGCCTTTAAAAACGTTTCTCATTACCAAGATGCTTCAAAAAAAGCATGTTATGTTGTGGAAAATAAGAAGCTCTCTCTTTTGCAATGTTTTTTTTTTGCAAAACACTTTGATGGCATTGCTTCTAGATGGATTTCTAAACTTCTCAATGTTCTGATGAGTATCATTGGTGCTATATAATCCATAAGTGTAAAAAAATAAAAATAAAACTCCGTTATTGCACACATCATGTTTGAAGGAGAAACAACACTGCACATCATCCCAAAAACACATACCAACAGTGAAACTCAAATGAAAATATCACGGTGTGTTACCATGGTATTTTCTGCATTGATACTGTCAGATTTCGTACAACTGAAGGGAGGATGAATGGGAAAATGTAGTCAGGTATTCTTAAAGGTGATCCAAAGATGAAATGGTTGACTCATCACAAGATAGTAGCCTTTGTCAGAAAACGTTTGTGTCATAAGCCTGCAAAATAAACCATCTCTGAAATATCTCATTCATAAATAAGAAGTTTCTGCACAGCTGTGACTTAAAAAAATACATAGCCAGCAGTGTTAGACCGCGGGTGTGCTGCCTCAACAACTATGCATAAAATCTGAGTTTTATGCATAGTTATCTTGCTATTCTTCTAAAGACAGTAATGACAAACAAATTCACAGTAAGGACTCCGTTGTTGGTTGCACAAATGCTGCAGGTTGGATAATTTATCTCCCCTTCAGACTCTTCTCATCAGAAATAACTTCTGAGTCTTGTTTACGCTTGGAAGTCACACAATCAAAAAGATGCCTAACTCTTACCTGGAAGCGTCTTTTGAAAGGGCTTGTGATATACAACACACAGGCATGAAAACCTTCTGGTTTCAAAGAAAATAAATCATACAGCCAATATGAAAACTTGAACTCGACTGGAAATGTAGTATGGAAACAGCTTAAGATCAGAGGACAGAGATTCTCAGAACCTTCAACATTTGAAATGTTGCAGGGAAACAAAAATATTTCTACATATATATGTACCTTTTGTCCCCTCAAGATGGATATTATATTTCTTAATTACACATACTATTATATCTTAGACTTCTTGACTTGGTGCTGACAACTAATGCAAGTAAAATATTGGCATGTCCAACACCTATTTCCCCGCTTTCCTTTCCTCAATCTGAGCACGGCTAGCTGCAGAGTATTACCGTGACTTGACTGTCTGAAGGTCAGCTGGGAAGCTCTAAATAACACTCTCATTAAACAGTGTCCTTAAGAAAAGAAATTCAAGAAAGCCATCTGTCCAATTAAAAGATAAGGATGTGACCATTAACAACCACAGGGGACACAGATTATAAAAAAAAAAGAGATTCTAACACTTTTGATTTCAGCCACAGAGGAATGACGGACATACTCTTGAGCATGTCCTCGTGTTTCCAAATTAAAGGGGTAGGAGCATAAAATGTGTTTGTTTAAGGAATTTGCTGTATGGATGCAAAGCAAAAGATAGACAGCATGTGCCAATTTTGTTTGTTTTTGCATTTCAAGCACTGCCTTCATTCCCACTTATGTGTCACATCAGTAGACACAAGCAGAGCACAGTGGAATGGCAAAATAGGCAAAGGACACCACGATTTTACTGATATCTGAAAATAAATGGTCAGTTTTGAACCTTGTTACAGAACATCAGTGTGTGGTTTGCACACCGCTCACTGATGATGTTCAATCCCTAAAGCCTAAAATTATTTGTTTCTCGGGGAATATGGTAAAATTGCATGACAAACCTTAAGCTGCCTTTGGTGTTTTCTCTTCCTTCGTTTTGCTTGTAATTGCAAAAACATGATTCCAGGGCCTTTCATTGACAGAGGCAAAGAAACGAATGTTTCTTATTACACTTTCAAAACCTAAATTCCAGTAATGTTCTCAAACCCTCCAGTCAGGATGAGGTGGAGACAAACCACTTGACAGTGGTCAGGGGAATTACCTGGCATTTTCAGCGAGTCTGAAAATATCAGTAGCCTAATTAGCTGTTGATGCTAACAGTAAAGCGAACAGTCTGTGTCTTTCACCTGGTCTCTGTTTTGTTGCCATGCACCTGTTTGAGTGTTGCATCAGCTTGGTTTCTTTTTGCTTTGTTTCAGATATGTGCATCTCATTTCCTTCTTCCCAGATTGTCTTGGTTTTGTTTAATCATAATAGTTAACTGTTTATTATGTAGCCTTTTGATTTTTTTTGATGTGCTTTATATTTGTTTTTGTAGGTGTTGGAGACTTAATGTCGTCATTCTCACTACCTCCAATAAGAGTTATATTTCTCATTTCATACTGGCTTCATGCTTTCAGGTATCTGAAGATATTGCAAGTCCAGTCATTTAGCAACATATCGGAAATTTTAGTGTTGTGACTGCTCACTTTCTATATGCCTGTGCATACCTATGGTGTAAGAATATAGTAGTTTTTATAGAATCTTTGGTGGAATGGGGAAAATAAAATGCTTGATATTTTTCTCCTCTTGTAGCAGGGGGAAATTGTTTTCTCGTCAGTGTAGCACCAGCAGAGATTAGACATGCATCCGTACACGAGTCTCAATTACAGCGAGGTCCTCTCTTTGTTTTTTTTGTTTTTTTTTTCTCCCTCCATGTTTGTTTCTCTCCATAGTCCCACTGTTGCCTCTTTTCCTCCCAGAAGTTATTGATCCTCATATGGTTAAAGCAACCCTTGCCCTTTCCTTGTCAATCAATACTCTTAATCATACATTTAGCATGTAATCATTGCATCTCCGGTGGAAACACAAATAGAGCTATGACAGCTCGACGTAGAATTGCATTCCTAATTACATCAGTGTGTCTCTGTGTTGGACTATTTTTATGCCTGTGCAGATTGCATTATGTTGCCCACACACATCAGGTGCACCGAGTTTTGTGCTGTCTTATATTGTTCTTATAGGCCCAGTGGCAGTGGCTCACAGAATGTTGAATGTGTCAAATTGATGGTGTTTTCTTTCAGTACCTTTCAGTAAGTCCGTGACTAAACGCCTTAACTGTCATTACCATTTTGCATTGCCACCACTTTCCATGGTACACAATGAAAATGATGTCTTTACAGCAGCATCTCTGCTTCCATTGCGCGCTCTCTCTCTCTCTCTCTCACTCTCTCTCTCTCTCTCTCTCTCTCCTCATCCTCCTCCGCTGGCATTGCTGCACAGTTAGAGAAAGCTATCCAAGAAGCCAGAGTCAGCATATACAGGGAGTGTGCGTGTGTGTGTGTGCGTGTGTGTGTAAGGTGTGAAGGGGGGGAAATAGAGTGTGTTCTGCGCTTCTGCTAAAGCGAAACTGTACGAAGATTTACAGGTGAATTTCCCGCAATTTCGAGAGTAATGAAAAGTTTATATCGTATATATGGATTCATTTCACACACACAAGCCATCAATTCTGCTGATTTGACAAATAAAACTCGTGGATAATGAAAACCCAATATTCTGGTTCTCAAAAGGCATGACTATCACAATAAAATTAAAAAGGATTTTTAATGCTGTCCATCTACTGTACAGTATATGGAATCAACACTTGGACTCAGATCCTTTTGCAACATAAAATCAAAGCAGGAAGGCCTGGAAATGATTGACTTGTGGCACAGCTGAGGAAGCCCAGGTTGTTTTGATGGCAACCTTTACCTCATCTGCACTGCCTGGTTCTTCATTTGACAAAGTCTCACTGCGTGGGCTACAGCCACTGTACCGTTGAGCTTTTGATAAGTGAAGCTGCTTGCCTTGCTCTTGCTCCTCTACAAAGTCTGGCGAAACAGGTGAAGGTCTCCTGTTTGCCAAGCTGATTTCCCTGACACAGGCAGTACGCCAACAAGGCTGATGATTACCGGGGTTTGTCAGCGGCACCCACATACCAGTGTTATTTGCTGTAATTACAGATAGCCAAGACACAGGTGGCCGGTGGATATGTAGGCTGACAAATGTGGGTGAGATTATGCTAATTATTATCTCTGATTGACACGTTCACCTTAGTGAGCTTTAACTCAGATTTCCATCGCGATGATTCATCTTCAGAGAGTTTTTGCTCCTGTCGGATACCTTGTCTGCTGTAATCAAAGGTGCGTGGAAAAAGGAAAGCTCCAGAAGAAATGTGAACCGATGGAGACGAGGTCATTCTGTTAACTGACTTGCTAGCTTGCTTTTAAAGAGACGGGGGTGTGAGAAATGTCATTTCCTTTCTTCCTCTCAGGAAATGCCCACCAGTATTCTGCTTCTTCCCATCTTTTTGTTTCCACTTTTTTGGATTCCATTATTTCTCTTTCCACTGTTTATTTGTTTTTTGTTTTGTTTTGTTTTTTATCCATTCATTTGCTTTGAGCAAAACAGGCAGGATTTAAAGGTTAGTGATTGATTTTACGGGCCATTTCCATCCAATTTTATATTTTTCTTCCCTCCAATAGTTGTCAGATAAAATTGTTCTGAATTTTGGAATTTGGGTATCTCAAGTATTCGAAATGCACCACAAATACATCATCAGAATATATTTATGATAAATAAAATGTAATACATTGGTTAGCAAAGATCTTATAAGAGTGAGCAAGTAAGAATTTCTTGGTGTGGTGATGCAGTTCGTCACGTTAAGGACTTATTTGGTCATTTTCCATCCGTTTTGCATTAACAGACATATAAATGTTTGAAAGTGTTAGTATCTTACCCTTTCCTTGTTTTAGAGAGCAGCAGATGATGCAGAATGAAACCTCGACCTATTCTGTTTGCCTGAGCTTTATACCCTGAAGCTAGTTGGATGTCTTGTGTGGTATTTCTCCACACTCCTCACCAATCTTTGCACACCTCTTAGCACCGTGTCCTGGAAGTGTCTCAGCGGTTTTGCTGCTGTGAAGCTTCTTGACAGAAATATAGACTGTTGAAAATGCTTTATTTTTTTTATTTATTTATTTTTTTAGGTTTTTGGCACCTTCGTTGCTGCCTCTGGAAGGTCCTGTGTTTTCCTGAGATGTTTTATAGACTGTGGATGTTGTGCTCAGACGATACCTTTATGCAGTCATAGCAAACGTCATTAATCCGGTTGTGAAACATTTGGTACAGCGATTATATTTGCTGGTGGTTTTCTGTAATTTTTTCCATTCTTTAGACATGTTTCTCCTCCCCACTTGTTTAATGTTTTTCTCCCTCTAAACTTTTTTCATGGATTCTCTTAGGCTAACAAGTCCTCTATGCATAGTTCTTATAATATTACAGAAATTCAACTTCAGAGTTTCCCAAAATGTTGTGTAATAACATTTGGCGGGGCTTTAGTTTGCGTCTGCAGTGCTGTTTGTAAAATATAACAGAATCAAACTTTTAGCCAGAACGTGAGGTGGTGGTTCTGCTGAAAGGTGAATCTCAATCCAAATCTGAAGATTTTTGTAGCCTTTAAACATCTTTTTCTCCGGGATTGACCTGTTATCAGCTCCACCCAACTTCCCATCAACTTAGTCCACGTTTCTTGTTCCTCCTGAAGAAAAACACCCTCACCCTTCATCCTACCATTATGTTTTTTTTGCGTGGCAGGTGGTGTCTTCTGGGTGAATTGCTGTTAGTTTTGCCCTCACACAATGTGTTTTACAAACGGGCCAAGATTTTCAGCTTATGTCTCATATCACTAGAACGCCTTACTCTTCACCTGTTTGCTTTGTTTCCTACATGGCCTGTGGTAAACTGGCTTTTTGTCACTTTTCCACAAGTTTCAAATCGGTGAAGTTTAGACTTTGTACTGGTTTTGTCGACAGGTTTTGCCACCTGAAGAATCTGTAGACCGCCGATGCTGTTAATCCATCATAGCTCAGTTTATGATTTTGGATTGAACAGCACTCAGTGGGATGGTCAAACCTTTGGATATTGTTGTATAAACAATTCATAAATCTAAACTTCGTTTTAGCTCTATCACTGACCTCCTTGATCTCCTTGATGTTTGTTCATTGATGTTCTCCATAGAGTCTCGGACGTCTTTGCAGAACAACTTGGGGGTTGAACACAGTTGGACAGATGCTTTTACTTTTGACATAACTTCTAAAGACAGGATTTTCAGATTTCTATTATTAAAATGAATGTCTCATTTTGCCCATAACTTCACAATAAAGCCAACACAAAGACACATTCCATAATTTCCCTGAAACGCGTCGAAGTGTGTCATTATAATGTTACGAAATATGAGAAAGTTTTAGGGATGTGAATACTTTTGCGTGGCAGTGTGAAACTGTCCTGTCTAATGAAGCAGTTGGGAAAGGAAAAATGGTTGTGATTTCCCTAAAGTTTTCTCACAGGGTAAGTATGTGACTTCTACGTGACTCACTGTAAGCTCTAGGTTCATTCCTGCAGTTGTTATTTAGCAGTCCACTGAAGCAGGCATTATGCTGATTAACTGCATCACATATGATGACCCTGCTCTCGCCCCCCCAACCCCCCTCCCAATATAGCTCTGGGAGCCTTTCAGGGGGAAAAGGCTCCCCTTTTTAATTAGACAAGAATAGGAAATCTATTAGTGGGTTCAGTCGAGGCTCACAGTTGAACAAGGAATTGAAAAGTTCTGCAAGTGTTGGAACAAGCTAGCTCACAATCGGCTCTGAGTAAACACTGGAGGCTGATTTCTCTCAGCCTTTTCAGACGAGCAAAGAAAAGACAGTCAGGTGAGGCAGATGTGTGTGTGCGTGTGTTGCTCTTCACTGATACAAGGACAAGAAACTGCTTCTCAAAAACCATCCTTGGTGTTTAGCCAAAGTGCTACCAACAGCATCACTGTGTAGATATTTCTTCTGGTAATGCCTTGACATCCTCCAGGATGGATCTGTCGACTCCATGACCTGATCTCAGCTTCACGTATTTGAAGTTCTATTGTTTATATAGACAGAATAAACATCTTAAGGTTACATCACGCTATGAAGTATGTCTGTCAATATTTCTGGGGTTTTTCCCCCTGAGTATCTTTGAACTATTTGGAATATGTTATCAAGCTAAAGATCAATCAGTCTCAAACATTGAAAAGCAAGGAAGTTATTCCACTTTTGAGTTTATCGAGAATCCATGTGGAGAAGCTGATGCATTTTGCAATAAAAGCCAGACGGTTCAAAACCAAAACATTGTTTTATTGTTTTTGTTAATGTTTTCACTTTGATTTCCAATGTTAAAACAAGCATTTTTACATAGCACATAATAAATATTAATGCACAAAACTGTCAGAAATAAGATTTTTCACCATTTTCAGGTTATACAAGAAAATTCTGTTTTGCAAATTACTTCTAAAATATGCTGCACTTGATTTACTGCAGGATAATTTGTTTTGAATTCCACTCCGAGCTCCTTGATGCAGTGAATATTATCAATAGGTAAACATCTAACCTACAATTTTAGAGTCGATACAAAAGCACAGTGACAACAGATAAAGAAGAGAGCTTTAGCTCCACAAAAATGTCCCTGGCACAGTCAGGGTCTCGATGTTTGTTTTCCCAGTAATGATAAAAAATAGGTGCTTAATTTTTAATATGCCAAGTTTCTCTGCAAATTGTTGAATGATTTATACAAAGTCTTGTTTATAAGGAAAAGAAAATTAGCATGATTTTCTAACTGTAAGTTGCAGGTCATTTTTGTGCCTTTCATATCTGTTAAAAGTTTTCCCATTTAACTTTATCGTAGTGTTATTTTTTCTTGGCTTGCATGTTTTCCAACTCACTATACCAACTTGCGGAGACGGATGCAGGATGGCTCTCACATAAAGTGTTTCCATAAAGCCCTCTTTTGCGTTGCAGCCCTGAACACTCTTCTAAACACCTTCGTCTCGTGGCATCTGGGGTGTCTCACTGGGATAACATGTTACATAATTAGCACCAAATTAACAGTCAATTAGGCATTTCGTGTTGAGAGGGTGAGGGTAGACTTATCTTTAGAGGATTTATAAATCACATCAGAGCCACATCCACCACCTGTTCTGCTGAGAACACACTTTA
The DNA here is from genome assembly GCF_000485575.1 of Poecilia formosa. NCBI lineage: Eukaryota > Metazoa > Chordata > Actinopteri > Cyprinodontiformes > Poeciliidae > Poecilia > Poecilia formosa. Next base: position 2,076,426 of record NW_006800009.1, on the reverse strand, counting down.
TGTAAACTGCATAAAATCTAATTAGATCATAAAATTTACAAAATCCCGAATATTTACAAAGTGAAAAACGAGCTTTAATATTTTGTCGTTAAGTATATTTCTAATGGGACTCTTGACATGAAATCCACACCAGATGTTGGTAACGACTCAAACATTCCAGACACACAAAGAAATTCAAATGCAAATTGAGGGTCTGAATTAAGTTGTGGGTAACAAAAAGTGGAGATGAACTCTGCTGTTAGCATTGGCTGACATATGACCCTGCTTTATGATCTTCCTACTTTGCTGGTGATGTACTGTTTTGTGAGCAATGATTAAAAAAGAAAAAAAATACACATTTTTTTTGTTACCAGACCATGTTTCTAATAGTTCATTACCTTGTTCAAATTTTCTCCTACAAATTTTATGCAAGCTTTAACATTCTTTTTTCTTCAGCAGTGGAGTTTTACGCAGTAAACATTTATTGTTGCTGAGTCCATTGCTTCATTTTGTAAGAACTGTACCTGCTAATTCCACGTCTTTCTTTAAGTGGACCTTGGTTCTTTGACAACTCAAGATTATTAGTTTTTTGACTCCTCTGTCAGAAATCTTGTGATCGATGTTGTTTAATGACTAAATGTTCTTTCCAATTCCAGATCATGACCCAATTGGGGGTTCACTGGATAATACGTCTAACAGTGTTTCTTCTGCTAAAGACTAATAATGAGAAACCTTTTTATAGCCTATTTAGCATTACAGTTTTAACTTGTGTTTTTTTTTTCTCTGACAAAAAAAATGTTCATAAGTTAAATACTTATTTTTCTTGCTGTATATAGTCGATGTTTTCATTGGTTACTTGTAATACACAATACAGTATATATGGTACACTGTTGAAGTGATAGACATTTGGCCTGTGATAGAGATCTGTAGTCTATTGGCTAACTGCAGTAATGCTTCTTGACTATGTGATCGGCTAGCATAAAAGCAGAGCAAGCTGGAAGCAGCATGGTGGAGAGCGCAAGCCAGGAACTCATTAAAAAGACAGTTGCAAAAACGTCAATTATCTGGACTTGGTTTGGGTTTAAACTAGAGCAGTCAACTTTTACGCGTTAACGCATGCAATTAATCTAAATGGACATTCTAATATTAATATTTTACTACTAAAAAGATTTATGCTGAGATTTATTCTTCTCTAACACTTTTTGTTACATAATAGTTTTAAGTAATTTTGGTAATTTTGTTTTCTTTTGTGTTGCTTTTCAGGTTCTCTCCAGGTATACTTACTTCCCTCCAGTCCAAAATACATGCATGCTGGATTAATTTGTCTCTCTAAATTGTCTATTCGAACGATCGTTTCTGTGAGTGTGTTGTACTGTGCGCCTGTGTTGCTCCGCGATGGACTGACGTCCTGTCTGGGGTGTCCCCTGCCTCTTCCCCAATTACCGCTGGCACCAGCCCCCTGTGGGCCTACAGGGATAAATGGGTATAGAAGATGGATGGATGCTCATTTTGCCCCTCTGCAACCATTTTGCATTTTTTGGATTGTCTTGAGACCAAACAGGAGCCATATGCAACAATGCATCACTTTTTCCTCCACCAAGGGGATTATTTGAATAAGTTTTCCATGTACTTAACTAAGAAAAAAAAGAACACAACGATTTAGTACGCGAGTATGAAATAGTTTATCTTTACTTAATGTAGTACTTTAAAATTCTTTGAAAAACATGCAAATGGGAGAAAAGAGAAAATCAAAACCGTATGATGTAACGCTGGCCTCCATTTCATTTATAAGTTTTCTAATTCTTTTTGAGTTGTGATACGTTTTGCTTGTTATAGTGAATGTCAAAACGTTGTGGTTTTCTTCTTCTCTCCGGTTGTGTTTTCTGAGATATTTGTTGTTTCAGTCCAGAGCTGCTATGACTCTCTTACCTCAGGGGCTTTTCTCTGACTCCCTTGAGCACAAGTTTGGCTGCAGAACTGCATCAGCTGTTGCCTCCAATAAGTAACACAACCATGTGACGAAATTGACTGCAGCTAGCACAGTTCAGGCGCAGCAATGACCTTCTCCAGCAGAACCAGTTGGAAACAATCTCTCTTGACTTATGATACATTTTTTCTAGTCAGGTTTTTAGACTTACTGTCTTCTAAGGCCATATTTCCCAGAGGAGAAGTCATTTATTTGATTGCCCCTCTGGCACCCCATTTTCTATACATATGGTGCTCTCTACACATTGTTCATTTCCAGGAAAGCAGTTGTATAAGAGCAGCTTAGTTCAAGAGTTACTGTAATATCACTAAAAAAAAAAAAAACAGCTTTTATGAGTCCAATCTTTATTCCTTAAGTTTACAGTGTTTTCACTCTTCTGGAGCTATAATGTGATGGCATTTTAAGCTCCTGTTTCTACAAGTCATCGTGAGTTCAGACACTGTTGCGAGGAGATGCAAACCTAACTGCAGTCTTTTTGCCTTGTATTGTTTTCTTAATGGTAAACAAGTAAAATTCGAACCAAAATGTATTATTTTCACATGAGCAAAAATTGCTTATTTCCCCAAAACATATTAATTTGAATACTTTGGAATAAATAAGAAAAGCCAACGGCATAATGAATTATTTATTTTTATGTTCTGTCTACAGTAACGGTGCTCTGGCATGACACCTCAACTTTTTCTGTCTTCTCCCTCCTCTGTCTTTTTGCACATAAATGTTACACACACATTCGCACCTCTGTCGGGGTGGGGTTCTTTATTTCATTAACAGCCGTTTGCGTGCCAAAATTTATTATGCCAGCCTTCTGTTGTCGTGCACCCAAGCATGCCAGCTAACGTGCGGAACAAATTTCTCTCCCCCCCCCCTCTTTCTTCACCCTGTCTCCCACACTCTCCTCCCTCACTCCTGCTAATAAGTGCATTTAAGATGTGACTCACCTGCAGCAAGCACTCCCTGTGAAGAGACTCGCTTTGTATCACTGGTCCATGATTAGTCATTACTGTCAAAGCCTCTGTGTTTCCTTCTGCTGCTACGCTTTCAAACGAACAGGTGGTTGAATCCGAAATGCAAATATTCATGATAGCCGTACATCCTCTATCATTCCAAAGGAATGTGAAAGTACGGTGCCAGTTGTCCGTTTCGAGACGCTTTTGAACCATGTACCTGTCGGCCGATTCCCTTTTATCCCAGCCGAAGGTCTTTATATGAGGCTTTTGATTAATATTTTATACTCGAATAGATGATAACGTGGTTATTACAAATTTTCAGAAAATGTGAGCCTAAAATCTCTTTAAGACACTTATTAGGAAACCAACGGTTTGAAGTTGTTAGAGTGAAATTTGCTTGAATTCCTGTTTTGTTTTGTTTTAAATCAGTGTGGATATCTAAAACTTGCATCATGGGCTACATGCCTATTAAACATGGTTTAGAGTGATTAGAGTGGAACCAAATGTGAAAAACATACAGTCATGAGGAAAAACGTGGACAGCCTATGAGAAGTCTAGAGGTGGAAGTGTCATGGTTTAGCAATGAAGCAAAGCTCGGGAAACTCACTATCATTGCAATGGATTCTACCATTTATCTGATGGTACTTGTGAAAAATGAAACAATCTGTGAAATTCAAAAAAGCAAACTAAATATTACAGTTTCTCTTAACGTAGTTAACCAGCAGCATATTGAGAGATGAACTCCAGCTGGAACAGACTAGTTTTTTGCAAAAGCAAGTTTTAAAAATTGCACATAAATATGCTTCATCTCTGTTATTCCCCCTACTAGCTGTGCCTTGTTTCGATTGTCCTCATATCACACTTTTCCCTGAAGAAAATTATGTTTACTTTTTCCTCATTTCTGGTTCATATCGCAGCTTTCTCAGAGAGTGCAGCAGCGCTGCATGGTTTATATAGTTTTTTTTTCTAAAAGTCTGTAGGTTTTTACAGAGATGTAATTGCCACTTGATTTGTGGTCTGAGAGGATTAGGCATCCTCCAGGGAGCAAGTCAAGTTTTTAAAAGCAAAGAAAGAGAACCGAGCTCTGCTCTCGTTTAACCTCATCCACCGCAGGGAGGTCAAAGCACTAAATCAGCTCTTCTACTTTTAGCTGCTCAAATAATGCAGTCAAGTGTGGGGTCTAGTAGATGTGTGCACTTCGTTGTCTGAATGCACCTGATAATATATGAGGAAGATATTTGCATAATTTATATAATAAAATGCTCCGATTTTTGAGCAGTGACAACAGGATGCTGTTTTTTTTATCGCTACACGAAGCTACGTTCTGTTGTGTTTTCAGTAATGAGGACCGGTACTGAAAACAGATCACACTGAAATTACATCTAAAATATGTAGAAACAATGAACCAACTGCAACCAATTAGTATGACATTTAGCTAACACACAGAGGTCTGTGTCCAGCAGGCAATCACAATTTGAGACCCTGGAATTTCACAGTTTAGGCAGCTCAGCCTTACTAAGAAAATTACTTCAGTTATACATTTTGCAGATGCTGTGCATGATAAAGGATCATATAAATACTGGAGAAAGGTAAGAAAACATGCATGCTTAAATTTAAGCCCTAAAGAATTGTCATTCTATGCAAAATGAAAAAAGAAAAGAAACGGGAAGATTCGTTTACTATACTAAGGATGCACCCAGTGGTCATCTGATGTCTTACATCAGTTTTGCATCAACTAAGTTTCTATTTCCTGGGAGACGGGAGTCTGAGAAGTTTCTATAGATGCTACAATTACAATGGCCTTTGTGTGAAAATATGGGAATGTAGTGTGTGAATGCATGTGAGTGTATTTCACCTTGATAAGCGCCTCAACATTAGTAAGTCACACTTTTGGGTCACGGAACTGCATTTAATTTGCTCCCCTCATAGATGCTAAGAGTACCCCTTTGGATTTTTTACCCCTCTAACTACTTTTACAAATTAATCACAGTTTACATACATTTCAGAGCCTAACTTCAATAGGTACTGTAAATGTAGACCTTTCGTGCAAGTTAAGAGTCTGATGGACCTGATGCATCACTCGGCCATAAACAGTTCCAGGATACAAGTGGTGGAAACTATAGCTAACCATGAATTGGATGCAGATGGGACACTGTTGGCCGAGTACTCACACCGATTACATGACATAGTTCTTGTTTCTTGTGCTTCCTGATTCTATAAACAAGGACAGAGATTCATTAACAGACATTGACGGACTCAATACCTTAGGAAATGTGATCAGACTGAACTCTTTTTGGTCAGAAGAAATTAACATTATACTTTCTCTTATCTTACAAGTAAAAATACATGAAAACGTATTGTAGAAATGGAAAATCTGGTTAGCCTCAGAGGTTCGATGTCACGGCACAGAGCAAAGCCTTGATGGAGGCCTCCTCATTCGCTGTGGGATCAGCAGAGTCTAATGGCTTCTCATCAATTCCTGCTGTCTGGAGAAGTGTGTGTCATGACTCCTGTAACTACTTCTGACAAGAGTGATGAAGCACTTGTTAAACTTGTAAGATTCCGGCGGAGTTTGAAACCTCTGGATATAAATCTGTGCAGAGCGGGATGGACGGAGACGGTGAGTGAGGGGCAAACGTGTAAGGTGGATGAACGAAAAGGCAAGATGAAGAGCACCGGTGGTTTAGACTTGACAGATCGTAGCGCGGAGAGGGGAGAGAAAAGCTAATGATCTCCATCTGTCTTTGAAGGCTGAGACAGAAGAACATTGTTAGGCTTTTGAATAAGGGGAAGAAAACAAACTCGTGATTCGCAGACCTTTGTCGGGCACCATGTGTTACGTGAAGAGCTTCACTTGAGGCAGCTGGTGAAACATCTCTCAAGGTCAGCTTAGTCCATTAGAAGCGTCACCCTAATGATCGCTTCTCCCCATCCAGAGTGTTTGTGTAACGGTACGCAATTACACTGTCTAAATACACCAGAGCATATTATATGTTTTAGTATGCGTTTGTCTATGTAAGTGCGACTGTGTATTTATAACTTGGAGTGTTATGAGCGAGCATGTATGTGAACATCTTGTGGGCATATTCACAGATAAGACTAATGAATCTTTAATTAGAATTTGGCACAGGCCAGACGTGCTGTAGCATTAGTGGGACTTCTCATGCCAGAACTCAGTATGTGTTTAATGTCTTCTCTTCGCCTTTCTCCAACTAAAGTTTTCAGCTGCTTTATTTATTTATTTATTTTCTTACCTTTGCTGTTTGAGTGCAACAACGCTAACTTTCAGAAGAAAGAATTTTCTGTGGAAATGGGTTACCAGGGAAAAAAAACAAAACATTTTCTATGAACTTAGCATTAAGGATTTTGTTTTGAAACTAGGAAGCCTGAAATTATCCTAGCTGACTGCTAGATATGTTGTATCCAGGTTAAATTTATACTTAGGTTTTTACTTTATATGTAAATAAAGTCAATATTTTATTGAATTGGAGCAGAAAGTTAGACATGCTTTGGAAGTGACTTAAAAAATAGGTAAGTCTGTTGTGTCTGAAATTCAAACTTTTCTCGCTCTCTGTCTCTATTAACAGACATATATTTGAATACAAGGATCTTTATTGGAAATATGTCCTGCCTGATTTTCAGTCTATGTCAACACTGAATGCCAACTTGCTCAAGTTAGAAATATGAACTTAGCTCGCATTATTTCAAATATTTTTTGAAATATTACCAAATTAGTATATTACTCATCAATGTAATGAACTACCCACATTCCTTCAAAGCAACTTGATTTTCTTCTTGCCAAGCCACTCCCTAGAGTTATAGCAAGCACCTAAAATACAGGCATGCATAAATATAAAAATATGTAGCTGTAGAGCTCTTAACTTTAAATCTACTATTTAAAAGGACAGTGGGAAATGCTGTTCATAGAAAAACTCGATCAGTGTGCAGTGCAGTCCAATAAATCATTAGAAGAGGAGTTTTAGGTAAATCAGTAATCATAATTTCAAACAGAAAAATTGTAAAACAAACAAATATAAAATCTGAAGAACTATAGCAAAGCCTAATTTATGTTTGGTTTTGCTTGAAAACTGTTATTTCTTTATTTAATGGGCTATAAAAAAGAGACAAAGTCATTGCCTCCCTCTAAATTCCCTATAAAGTCATTGTTGCAGACATTATGGTAAGATTTAAATGTTACTGTACAATAACAGACACTGAATAGAAATAATTTGTAGATGGTAAATCTGAAACTGAATGAAAAATGTTACTTTTCATGGACACTTTAATAAGCTGAATGGGTAGAAATGTAGACAAATTAGATATGTTAGTGGAGTTCCTTAAACAAAAAAAACACACACACAGCACTAGTTTTCCAGAAGAGCAATTTAGATAATCTCCTTTTCGTATTCCAGTTACTCCAGGACTGAAATTGCATTAGACAATAATTCAATTAATGTAAAATTCAGGGTTATTTTTTTTTTCATATCCGAGTCCATTTTGTACCTTTTTATTGCAGTTTTAATATGTACAGCTGAGGGAGGGGGGGTTTGCGGGGGTGCAGTTGAACTGCTGAGGTTGTTGTGGAGGCGGGTCAAAGGGACCAGATGGTGGTGAGGTGACCCCGCAGCCTGAGTGTCTGTTCCTCTGCTGCTTCGTGGAAAGCTCTGCCTCACATTCAGGTAGCCCACTGGCACTGCCACTGTGTTTACACACCTGGACGGACCTGAGGCTGGTGGGCAGAATAGCAACGAAGGAGAGAGAGAGAGAGAAAAAAAAAAGAACAAATAAATGTAACCTTCCAGAGGGATTTTGCACGGGGCATGCTGGCTGTAATGTGCCAGGACTGTGTTAATCCCGTCCCTCAGGTTTGTATCACCTGCCTTGGCTCTCGGCTGCAGTTGACTGGGTTGGCCTTATGCTACTGCTCCAACAGAGTGACAGAATGGATACCAGGTCACTAGGGCTTCCCTCTGAATCACCCATTGAGATCAGAGCTGATTACGAGCTAATCCTCTGTAAGAGTAGCGACTGGACGCTTTAGTGGTCAGTTGTTGTTTTTTTTTCTGTTTTTTTTTTTCCTTTTTCTTTCATGCCTGTGTCACGTTTCCCTTGTTTTTCTTTTTTGTTGTTTTTTTTTTTTGCTCTGCTTATCTGCATAAACTCCATGCGGGGATCAATTTAACATTCTGGTCTTTTATTTAGTAGAAATGTCTCCTTTCTCACCGCTACCCCACTGGGTTTTGTTATCTGAGGCTAACAGGAAGGTGTTTTGCGCTGCTTGGGTGTGTGGCATGCCGGCCTGCAAGACGACACGTGTTTCTCTGCAGTGTATGCGTGGATCCCCGGGATGTGCAGATGTTTGTGTGTGTGTGTCTGTGTCTGTGTGTGTGTGTTTAGGAAGCGTGTGTTATACTCGGGTTTGCACTAAGGTTACAGTCTGGCAGTCGTACAAGAGCACTGACCTGCATTATTGAATCTGAGCGCTCCGTCTGTAAGCTGTACCGTAATGGAAGAACACTGTAGCGCAATCTCTAACCATTATAAAACATTAAAGTTCAAGACTGATATTTTCCGAGATGCTCCGCACAGGTACACAGACTGCATTGTGCACGCTGCCAAGGAGGGCTGAGGGCACCAAGGAGGGCTGGGTTCAGTGGAGGCAAAGCGAAGCTGAGAAAGGCCAAGCTTACTGAGATGTAAAAGTGAAAGTGCCAGGGCCAAAGATGAGGAAAAGATGACGGTGCGAGAAGAAAACATTTTCCAAAAAGAAAATACAGTGAGCAGTGAAAATGATCAAGTTAGAGGTTTACCTCAAAAAGGGTGCCAAACACACTTCACATCCTGTGTGTTCATATTTCATCAAAAAACCGAGCTGAACTCATCATCGTCTAGACAGACTTTGATTGCAAGGTGCAAGCGATGAAGTGATATTAAATCCACCTCTTCACTTTTTGTTGTGTTCTGTTTCTTCTTCTCCGTGCCTGACCAAAGTTACTGCCAAATGGTTTCTGTGATGTTGAAAACATGGAGGGAATTACAGAAATGTGACGGCAAGGAATATCCACACACGTCGCACCACAGAGCAGAATGGGATTGTGTTTGCCACCTGTCCACTTCTGTAAAGACAATTGTATGGACAGTGGTTTAAAACAAAGACACCAAGTTTAAAAAAAAAAAAACTAAAAAAAACACAAAGACTAGCAGATTTTATTCATTGCGAGAGAGGCTACGGTCCATCGTCTTGACTAAATCAAACTTTTAAGGGGTTAAATCTGTATGAAATTGACAAACGGTAAATTTGTGTGCACCCCTTTTGCATCCTAACCGCAGCAAACAGTCTTACGTCAGGCATCCGTCCTGCAGCATGCCATCACCTGCAGTCAGAGCAGAGAAGACCTGCTCAACTCACCACATTGCAAATAAATCACATGTGCAAAGTGCCACTGCCACATTCCCACTCCTGACTTGCCACCACGTGGGGCCGTGCGTCCGAGAGAGATGCTTTTATTCCCAAACTGAGCTGCGATGTAAAGCTGTATTGTTGTAAACAAAGGAAGAATTCAACTTCAGTATCCACCGTTCGACATAAGGATGAATTACAAAGTCTGTGATGGTGAATTAATGTGCTGAGGCAGTTTTTGGGAAATTTTGGCTGAACTAAACAAATTTGCATTGAACCATAAAAATAGAACGTTAAATAACTTTAGTTTATCAACACGTGCACACACACACACACAAAACACACACACACACGCACACACACACACACACACACACAAACACACAAAATACATTGATTTGGGGTCTAGTTACACTTAAAATATGCAAAGAAAAACCTGAATGGAATCTGAATCTGACTGACTCACAATAAGCTCTACCATTATTTAGACATATTTTAAGTTCACATTCTAGTTCGATACCCGATCGCCTCTCGTGTAACCCTCTTTGGACATAATCCTGTCTTGCTAGTTATTTTTCTCCCACCTTTATATTTTACATATGTAGGTTCACAGTCTTTCTCCATAACATTGTGATATGTTCTTTCTTTTGATTTCTCGCTCACAAGTCTGGCAGCAAAGAATTCCCTCTTGAATTCAGAAAAGTGGATCGTTTTGTTTGATATTATTGTAGTATAAACACTCTGCATTCAAAGCTCCTAAAAACAATTTAATGTGTCATTTATTTTACTCTTGGTCTTTGCTTTAAAAGTAAATTACTTGGCATGAAGCATGTGTTAACTGTACCATATCTGAGTGCTGCATATTATATGTCACACACGCCACAGCAGTATGGACCAAAAGAAAAGATGATTTAAGTCTTTGGCATGTGTGCTGTGTAGTAGCTTTGTATTTGGCTGTGCAGGCGAATGAGATCAGAGAAATTCAACTGCAGTTGTAACATCAGTTGTATGCACACTATTTAATATTTGAGTTTATTTTCTCACTTTTGAAAGTCTAGATTTCAGTTTATTATTGCCACATGAAAAGAAAAAAAAACAATGTTTGTATCTTTTCATCTAATTCAAATCAGCGTTTCGACGTAGTCTTATGTCTTATGTCTTATGCAAGTGAGTTTGTAATGTTTTCATTTATCTGCTCAGCTATGACGCACAAAGGGAGTTCATTAAATTCTGCAGAGATTTTCCCTGAACCTCTTTTATTTATTTTTTCTGTTTTCCTTCCCTGTGTACTGTTCTGCAGATGAAAGACATACTTCGTGCTCATTTCTTTTTAAAGACAACGTTCACCTTTTGATGCGCATTGATTGAACCGCTTAGACTGAATACAAGGTGTTTCATCATTATTCATAAAATGTAATTATTTTTGAAGGTTGAAAATCTGACTGAATGAGGTTGCCTTTTGGAGTACTTTTAGGTTATAAGATTTTTCTTATGCGTTAAGTGGCATTGGAAACATTTATAGCATTAGACATTCACCGACTGTACAAGCCAAGTAATTTCATGTTTTAAGATTTCTTTTTTTTTTTTTTTTTACTTAAGTATGGACAGAGGGTTAGCCTGCAGACAGGAGAGTTACCAGAGATATTGCACTTGTCTATCATTTTAACATTCTACATGTCTGGCTGTGTCAAGTTACAGATCTCCAGGAACTTCTAGTGAGCGTCTGTGCTCAGTCCAGACATTTCTACTCAAAATATTAATTTGAATGATTAATATCGCGTTCAAACGGTGACCCCAGCATACATCCAAAAAGTGATTGAAATGATAAACAGAAGAAGGAAAAAGCGACTGTCCGCCCTTTTCATGGCTATAGCATAGGATGTACAGTCATATTCCATGATTTGGAATATTATTAAAATACCACCATCCCTAGTTCTACTCCTGATGTGCTCCATCTGCCTCCGTTGTTGTGTCCTTTTGTAAGACACTTTACCCGCCTTGCCTGGTGCTGGTGGTGGTCAGAGGACCTGGTGGCGCTGATCGTATGGCTGCACACAAAGGAGCTTTTCTTTTCACATGTTTCACATGTTATATGACGATCCTCGTTTCCTCCCTAACTCCAATGCTTAGAGTCTCCAGTTGAGTTTTACATGCAGATTTTAAATACATGACTCAACCAAAGAACCTGAGGTGCACAAAAACACACACACACACACACACACACACTCGCATACAGAGAAGACAGCAGATAACAGTAACTCTGTAATCAATCATACATTTTCCCAGCCCTCCTGTCTTTGTCATTTCTCATTGGTCTTTTATCTTCTGGCTTTTCTGTCACTTTCATCCATCAACAGATATATTTTTAATTGCTCTCTCTGTCGTACTTATTAGGTAATGAATTCTTGAATGTAGCTTCCAGTTGTTTGTTAGCGTAGCCTCGAAATGAGCAGTGAGCTGACGGGCAGACATTTAATTTTCTTTTTTATTCTTATTTCACAAAAGTGTGTATTATTAAAGTCCCCCAGCTGGAACTCCACTTTGAGCATCTTGATTATCGACATATTTCATCTTTAGACAATCTGAGCGGGGTAATAAAACCTTAAATGACCATTTGGCTCAAAAGTGGGTAGTTTTTCTCTCTTTTTTGTGACAATAGATATGTTTTTTTTTTTTTTTTTTTTCTGATATTGATGCAAGAACTTGTCAAAGCTGTTCTGGGGGAGTGAATTTCACTGTCCTTTTTTGGCTCTTCCATGGCTTTTTGAGAGAGCAACAGAGCTGAACAGTGATGCTGTGTGATATGGTTAAGAATGAATATAAGTGCTGTTATTATCTTCCCCACAGACGACACCAACAAATTCACTGCTCAGCTGCTTTCATGCGGGAAATAGTTTGGTCTGCAACCAAATTCTCTATGCAATAAGGTGACTTTATAAGAAAATCATACAGGGAGGTTACTGCGCCATCAGGTTTGAAATGAAACTGGCTGAAAGGTGAGTATAAAACAAAGGAAGGTCACTCTTAATATATGGAGATCTCCTTCAGTATAGTACAGGAGTCTATCAGCCATAGAGGAGAAGTCGTCTTTAGGGACATACAAGGACTTTATGCTCACGTCTCCTTTCCCCTATTTTTTTTTCTTTTATTTCTCAAGCTTACCTCCCTTTCGTGGTTAAAAATAAATGTTTTAAATCTGTATTGAGTCTCAATGCTTTATGCGTGTGTTGATGTGTCTGCTAGAGTAGTTTATTCATCCGATTTCTTCTCACTTTCACCTTTATAACCAATTTTCTGACATCTTTAATGCAAATCCCAGACAGCAGCCCCGCAAATGAGAACAGTGACAGAAAAACCCCAGTGATCCAAGTATCTTAGCTCTATCCTTAATTCATTAATTTGCTGTTTGCCTACAGTCGGTCACCCGGAATAATCCATCTGGAAAGTCCACTGAGCTTTGCCACCAAGCAGAATTGGGATTCTGGATGACTGATCACAAAGCTTACACCCACACAGTCCCCACGCTCTGTTCATATGTCCGACATGTAGTCCAGTTCGCACACATCCAAACATACAGAGCACACGCTAGCTGCTCTTTAATCTCACTTAAAACCTACTTGAGTGCAATGAAATCATTGGATTTTACTCTTTTTTTTTTTAGCACAAACGTAAAGTCGGTTGAATTACTATCATACCTTAATTTAAGAGTAAATCTTTGAGACGCAGAATATCAGTTTGAAAAAGGGCCTCCTTTAAACACAATGTATCAAATCAGACTGTATTCATTACATGGCTTTCAACTGAAAACAACATAAATGGAAAACAATACAATTTATCAAATAAGAAAAGAAACATTTGTGATTGAAATGTATATAAAATCCTTCAGTTGAATTTAACTGGACAACATAAGGTCCTGTTGTACTTTATTGCAAGCTATGCTGAGTGCAATTAAAGTGTGTGATCAGGTGACACTCTGTCAGATTATGACAGATTATCAACTAGAGCTTTAGTTTTTGTTTTTTTGTTGTTTTTTTTTTACTCTTCGCCACATCAAACTGGAGCAGACCCCAAATTTCTGCTGCAAGGAAATCTCAATACAGAGCTCTGAGAAACACATTTTGTCACAAACGGGCAATATGAAATTAAGATTTAAAAAAACAGTTTAAATAACCAGTTCATAGCTTGTTCTAAATGATATCTGAAACGTTGTTGTGGCAGAATATGTCATAGTCAAATAATTACAATAAGGCTATGAACAGTCCAGGTCAGCTGCTTTAGAGAAAGAAATTACAGTTGAAATACTTTTAATTCAAAGTATGTCTTTAATCGGTCATTCACAAGTTTCTGGATGCAGAATTTGGAAATTGCCTGAGACCTTTTAGTAACTGGAGCATAAAAGCAGTTTATTTAAAATACGTGTAACTGGGTCTGTATCCTAGTCACATATGGATTGTTTAATATGAATGGATTTGTTAAAATGTGTGACAGTTTTGGAATTAAAATACCTACACCATGCTGCAGTGAAGAAAACTATCAGGTTAATGTGGTAAAACTACCTCTAAAAATGTCCCAGTTTTTATATATATATATATATATATTTTATTTTTTTTTACAAGTGCAAAATAGCATAAGCAGGGGATACATTTTTGCCTAGCTGGATTTAAAAAAAAATCTGTTAAGGGAAAAAAATATGATTATGTATGATATCTGGTTTACACAGGAAAGGAAAATAACAGGCATGAAAGCTCTGGTTCTGTGACTCTAGTTTGTCTGTTTTTAGCTCTTGTGTTACTCAGAAGGTTGAATACACTTTATTTTATTATGTAGCAGAATAGTTTATTTTTTGTATCGGCTCTTGAAATTTATTCTGCTTTTTCAGCACAGAGAATACAGCATCTCTCTGCCCTTAGGCTACTAAAAAAACTGTGTTTTACAGTGATGTTTAAAGGGATCTAAAAGCTTAAAATGTGCCTAGATATCCCACATGAGCCCATCAGATCCCTCAAAAGATGCAAATTCAGGACTCCATCAGAATTGTGAAGCTTAAATAATTCCCACATTTTACCCACAGAACTGTCAAATAAGGTGGGATGTTCTGTAACATTAAATTGGAATGCAAAAACATTTTCTGAGTAGCAGAAAGTTTTCCAAAAGCTTGTGCTGATTTAATGCTTTATTTTTTACTTAAATTTACTTGTTAAACATGCACGATTGTGTTCATGGTTAAGTTCTCCCTTACAAACGTAACACACAATCATGAAATCCAGTATAAATACAAGACACATGAGGTCACCATTATTTTCTTGTGAGGTACAAAACCATTTTATTACAGTTTTCCATACATATTTGCATATTTAATTGCATTTATAGTCAGTGGGAGCTTATCAATGTAAGCAGAGTCTTTTTGTCTGGAGCAGATTCGAGTCCGTCACTTTTTAAATGGTGGTCCCTCCCAAACCATGATAATTGATGTATTCCTCATAAAAGAGTGGTAATTGAGATGATGAGATTTTCTAAAGTAACCACAGTATGCCAAAAGTAGGGCAAAGGAATGTGGGTTATGCTCTTGCAGCTTGTTAATGTCATCTTTAGGAGAATTTCGACTTTTTCTTTACGCGATTAGCACGTTATTCTTTGTTGTGTCCTATCGTCCATCTCTTTACCACGTCTGCTTCCCCTCTTGTGTTGCATACACAGATTGCCCTCGTTTGTTTGCCTGGTTCATAATTAGCTATAGGATCACCCATTGTGTAATTATGTATAGCAGTTTGATATGTAATTAAAATTCCCGCCGTATCTAGTGTAATTTGTGCTGATTACCTATTAACGGTGCAAACAGTCGTGACTAAACACCCGTGACCGCCCCTCTCATAGACATCACTGAGCTTCAGTCACTGTTTACATATTAGCAGGTGTGACATCTGATCGATCTGATATTATGAAACTGAAACGGTTTTCAGAAAATCATCTCTGGTTGCGGTGAATTATGTTATCGGGGAGTGCTAAGACAAGAGCTTTCTATTGATAAAGATTCAAAATATTTGGTATGAAATAGTTTGTTTTGCAAAAATACAGAAAGTAAAATTTATTTATTTATTTATTTATTTTAGTTTTTGAAGTTGCTACATTTGTTATTAAAAATGCTTGATCAAATTTAAATGGCTTTTTGGGAGTTTTAGGTCAATATGCTGGTCGTTGGTGCCCACACTTCAAAAACTTGAAACTTGCCTGTGTGCCACTGGTCCACACTGTGGCCCTATGTTGAAATACAATTGCTTATAAGAAATAAGAACATCATACAGTTCGTCTTGCTTCCAGATGTGTTCAGTTACTTCACCAGCTAGAGATCAGATTGATTGAATTGAAGGTGCAGCGTAGGAAAGATACTTTACCCAAGTGAGCTTAAGTGTAACCTAAACAAAAACCTGCATCAGTTCTTCAGCTGTAATTATCATCCAACTTCCAAAAACTACATGGAAGGTCTCAAAAAAAAAAGAAAGAAAAAGACCTCTGATTTTCAGCATTAAAGCTATATTCAATCATTCTTTCATGGTAGCTTCTGATGTATTTAAAAACATGATTTTATTACCTAACATATATTAATTAATGTAGTTCTATTAGTGATGTAAAGAGTGTGTCTTGTGTTTGGTGAACAATGGGAAGTATTAATTGAAGTATAGCAGGAAATGGACTTAATACTCCTCCAGAATGCTGAGGAAGAGTTTAGCATTCCTCAATTAATGTACTACATACTACTACGAGTATTGTGCGCACACACAAAACATGATTATTATTGTTCAAACTCAAAGTTTTAAAACATCCAACACTGCGTCCTGAAGTGAAAGTATAAGCACTACATGAACGTGAAAGAGTCCCTGACTTGTAAACATCGACTCTTGGTGTTGCAGACACGTTAATTAGCTATCAAATGGGAAATGGTGCAACTCTGTTCCAAACCTGTGACTTACTGTTTTTGTGGTTTTAAGTGACAAATTGTGTACCTACATGAATAAAGCTGCACTCTGCACGATATTGTAGTCGTTAAACATGTATCAGTTTGTGCAGTATTGCAATTGCAAAGGACTTGAATCCAGTATTTGGTAAGGTGTTACATTTTAAGTGCCACTCTGCCAATTATATATTTAATGAGTTGTATGGACTCACTGCCCTTGATAATAATGATACCGAGAATAAATGTTGTTTCTTACATAACTACTCTAAGTGCTACAAAAGCACTTCAAGATGTTCTACAGTAACTGTGATGCTTACAGTTGAAATAGATTTCAGTAGCTACGATGCTAACGTTAATGGTGAATAGTGAGATAATGGAATGGAATAATTCACGTCTGGATCACAATATTCAGAAATATTCACAATCACACAATTTCCTGATACCTGATTTTAATCCCAATTATGTTGTGTAAAATCATGGCCTCCCCTTTTCTTATTTATCTTCCTCATTGAAGATACAAGACAATGTTTAAACCCTTTTAACCCTAAAGGGTGCCGCCACCTCTATACAAACCATAAAACTGCAGCATGCTCCGGCATTCCCCGAAGTAGAGACTTAAGCAGCAGGTCTGACATCCACCGTATGGATGATTAGCATTATTAGAGCATCAGCTGCTCCCTCTCTCCGAGGCACAGTCTTGCGCTGTACGAGGGCTCTTCACGTACATAACACTTAGACAGAATAAATGGTGCCATGTTTTTAGTAAAGTGCTGATGCATTAATTACAAGTAGGTCAGGTGAATGAAACATTATACCTGCAGAAGCTTGAACTGTTGCAATAAAGATGCCAATGGTTATGTTTTGAAAGGCAAACATGTTTTTTGTGGGGGGGTTTTTGGCCTCAATTTGTGTCTCTTTCCTTATTTTTCAGCTCCTATAACCGTCGACCCGCCGAAGATCCTGTTTCCGGCAGAAAATAAGACGACAAACATGGAGACGCAACTCGGTAAGAGCATCTTAGGGTGTTTTATTTGTCTTTATTTTATTTTTTTTTTCCCCCTGCAGCTGTCACTGTCGTCTGCGTTGTTCCCAAATTAAAGGAAATTGATGACTTTACAAATTGTCTTCCCCGCACCTCTGGGCAATACATGCAGATCGGTGATGGCACGCATTTGTTGGGGAGATGGTGAAAATGAAAAAGTGGTTTCTGTATATGCTAATTGTGGGTGCTACTATCCCTAAGGCTGTTTTGTCAACAATGAAGAGCCCATATGGTACCGAGGTTCCGTACTCTGGCTCGCCACATTGAGAGGCGGCCGCTTTCTGTCGCCGTTGTTTGTCTTTTTTGACGTGAGGTCACAATGGGAGTACCATGTGGGCACGCATGCAAGAGCGAGTGTTTGTTTTTCTTTTTTTCTTTTTTTTCTGTGACAGCATATTGCTTGATTTCTGGGCACAGTCCTCTGTCCACATGGCGCTTGCCACGCTGTGAATGGCTAATGTGTCTGTCACAGTGCAGCCAATCAGACAAGACTGAGAGGTCCGGAGAATCGGAGAGGGATCGGAAGAGTTTGTGACAGAAAGGGGGAGGTATGAAGACAAAGCCCAAAGAAGGTCCAATAATTCACAGAGAGCCTGCCTTTTGTCTTCAATCTGATGCTGCTGGAATGCAGGTAGTTCATTTGAAATGCCTCCACGGTTGGCTGATCAAGGGTGAAAAATTGCTGCTGTTGATAAACTGACAGGCACAGCCTCACATGTCAGCCGACTCGCACCTATGCATGAACAGGTTGCACAATGCGGGCCCTCAAGCTATTTGTGTCATTTGTCTCTATCTTTACTCCACTGAGATTCAGGAAAGGTTTGGCTTTTCCCATGAAAACGTCTCACAATTGTTTAAATCCTCATTGTTTGCTTCGTGACTGTGTGTTTTTGTTTGCTTGTGTTGTTTTCGCCCCGCTCTGCATATGTGTGCAGTAAATGGCTGCGGGCTTTTGTGAAACTGGGGTATTTTTTGGAAATTATTTTTAATGAGGAAACGGAGCAGTGGAGGTCAAAGTGAACTTGCATGTAGAAACTTTTTTTGGTTACAGCAGGTCAAAATTTCCACTAATAATTATGATTTTAACATTTAATTAAAAAATGTGTTTTATAAAGGTTTAGTTTGTTCAAATCTCAAAAGATCACCTTTCACGGTTTTAGCATCTCAGCATTTTTTAGCTTGTCAAGTTTTACCAAGGGTTTTAGACTTTTTGTTTGGTTAAACTTGATAAATATTAAGTGAAACCAGAGCATGCCAACTCGCATGCAGTCCTGGCTCTTTAGACCCATTTCATAGACGTGATGAGTTTCTTTAGCCATTTGTTTTGGGAAAACAAAACTAGCAGAATGCGTAAAGACCCAGTGGACAAATTATATTGTCGGGTCACTGAGTTTCACCATAATTCATAAGTCGACTTTTTGGAAAAATTGTCATGTTTTAAACATATACAACTTCCTAACTTGGATTGCTGGATTGAAAAGGAAAAATCAAAAAAAGTTTGTTACCAAAAGACCTCCAGCAAAAGCTAAGTGAACAGAAATTGCTAAAAAAAATAAATAAATAAAAATCGAACAAAAAGCCACCTTTTCACAAGAGACAGCATAAAGAAATCCGACTGTTGTGTTTAACTTCTCACGTCAGAAGACTTTTTGGATTCTTTTTTGGAAAAAATTAAAGGTTAAAGGTAAGCAAACCTAAAAGATTCAATCTGTCACTGAATTAGAAAACATTTTAACTATAAAACGACAAGTGGTGGTTCGTACATGCGTGTTTGATCTGAAACACTTTTAGAAAGCCCAAAGAAGGGTTTTACGTTTTCTTTGCTTCACTCAAGTTTCAGTGTTTTCATTTGGAAACAAGCCAGTTTCTGATTTGCAATGAAATACGGTTTAACAGAGAGCAGAATAATAACCTTATTAGTTTGACTATATGAGTTGATGATTACATCTCTTTATTTTAAGCATATTTGCTTCTGAGATTTGCATAACAGTGACATTAATTTGTATTCTTAATCATTAATTACTCCCTTACCACGTTTAGCCATCAAATGAACATCTGAAGAAGTCTTTTTTTTCAAATCGAGTCCTCTGGACTGATATTAGAATGGGACTGTTTAAAGCAGAAAAAATTGTCAGAGAAAGACTCGAGAATCCTTTGAAAAGAAGTGCTTTCAAACTCTTAAGCAATAGGCCTACGCAGTCAAACATAGTGGGCTTTTTAGTATGGAAACATTTCACTGTTAGAAGGGCAAGTGGATTAAATTAAACACCGGTAATCTTTGGAAGCAAAAATCGCCAGCTGTAGAAATAAAACCGGTCGGTTTCTACAACCAAATAATGATCCTAAATCATGTGGAAAGTCAGGAGTGAAGGGACGATGACTGAACCCTAAATATCAGTAAAAATAATTTCATGGCTGGAGCTGAAAGGACGGCAGACTGCAAGATGACCAGAATCTCTTTAAGGCTGAAAGAGCCGAGACAAGAACTAAAAGATGAATCTAAGATTGAGCCAAGCTGCGCCGACGCTCAAATACAGGGAAACTGGCTTTAGCTAGTTTAACACAAGAACCATCCAGCATGAAGCATACTATTAAGTGGACACTACTTAAAAGGCTGGTGTCACTATTCACGGGGAACGGATCCATGAATAGTGAACATGAACTAAGAGGATGCTCCCAGAAACTCCTTTTTTTTTCACTAAAATACCAAGGAAATGGCCTTGTGTGGAAATGGTTCATCGTCGGATGAAGACTGCGCTGTTTGGCTGCAATGACAACAAAAATATTTGGACATGTTAAGCTTATATTTATGTGATCCTAAAAGAACAGCAGAACAGCTTCATCTGTTTTATATGGTGTAAAAGGGATTGGCACACCCGTCGACGTCAACAACAACAACAAAAAGATGAGCACGCAGAGCAGCCGAGACATGAGGGACAGTGGAAGAGAAAGTCTGTGATGTTGTGCAGTGAGCTCCCACAGACTCCTCACAGAGGGTCCAAATCACCAAGACAGAGGTAAATATTTTACAGTAGGGCTTCATTTTGTGTGCAGAAGTGCACTCTGCCTCTAAACAGCAGCTTCTCATTTATTTAGCTGTTATTTATTTATTCTCTCTTTCTTAATATTTGTCGAGGCATGCCCTGAGCAGCTTTATGGAGCAGGGTGGCAGATTTATAGGAGCCGGAACGTGCATAGAAAGAAGCCGGTCCCTTATGGTTAGTGAAAAGTAGAGAGAGAGAGAGGGAGAAATGGTATCTAGCGTAGGCCGACTGATGGGCAATAAAATCAGGGCCATAAGCAGAGAGATAAATCTGCAACAGTGCCGGGAAACCCAGACCCACTTTATCTCTTCTTCTCTTGCAAAACCGTGCAGGTCTCAGACAGCCTCCATCTTGGCTTTACAGAACGCGCGCGCACATGCGTCGTCCGCGCACGCAGGCAGATGTAAATCAAACACTTATGTTACATAAGCTCTCACAGAAGACTCTCAGCAGGGGTGTGCTGGATAAAAGCCCAGAGATGTTGGCGCAAAGATTTGACCACAAAAACAGGAGTGAAGTAGAAAAGAAAAAGCTGCACCACGAGGAGGGCGACGTTTGAGGGAATCGCTAAAGAGCTTTTTAGAAAAGAAAGAGACTGAAGCTGTGTTTGTTGGAGTTTGCTTTACTTTAAGAGGGACTTTGTCAGATTTTCCCCTTTCCGTTCTGAAGCCTCGGCTCCTTGGATGTTTGTCCTGCCAAATTCCCGCAGAAACAGATTTTCTCTGTTTTGCATAACAAGCCTCAATGCCACCAACAAGGTATTGTGTGTGTGCCTCAATGCCACCCCATTGTGTGTGTGCTCTGTGTGAGCGCTGCAGGAATCATCGGCTATGTGCTTTTATCGCAGTTTTTGTTTTTTTTGTGTTTTTTTTTTGCAGGGCATCCTGACATTTTTTTCATCTAGTTTCTGCAGGAAACAGGGTTGCCTTTGTGCAAGTTGGCTGAAGAAAACCTCAGTTTTATCGTTTTCTAGGTTTTTTTTTTTTGTTTTTTTTTTTTGTTTTTTTTCTACTGCCCCCAAGTGACGGGCTGTTGAAATCTACCTCTGGGTGGAAGATTTGATGGAAGCCCTCAAAACACACACCCTTACACTAAGTGGAATATTACAGACACTCCAGCGACAAATTCAAAACAGAGTCGCACACAAATCGAGTCACTGGCTTGGTGTTGATTCCCTCGGGATGATTTGTCACGGACGCACCAGTGCGGCAAGCGTGCTTGAGGGATCCGGCTCGTGCTTACGCAGCACAACCACTCTGAGCATCTCGCCAGCTCTCCCTCTTAATCACCCGAGCAGATATTTGCACAGCCCTGCACTAGTCGGGGTGGACGGGTCACACTCGCGCTCGGAGCGCATTGCTCTCCTTTAGAATAATTGTAACCGATAGTGGATTTTACTGTCCCCTAAAGCCACCAGATGGGTGTACTCTTCTGGAAATGAATTAAAATCCATTATTTCAGCAAGCAGGACTAGACAGGCACTGTGCAACAGAAGAAGGGCTATTTCTTTATGCCTCTAACCTGAACTGTGCAAGACTTTCTCACGTTTAAGTGAACACATACACTCAGTGGAGCCTGCTATATGTAGAAGGCGCTCCTGTTTAGAAAGCATTTTATCCAGGATCAGACTATGTGCCTCTTCATCATCTTCCCCAACTGAGGAGACGTGTTACACACTGGAACTTTATTAATAAGTTGCAAGGCAAAAGTTGTGATCAACAAACTGCTGACGGTTATAAAGCCACCAGACCCAAGCAAAACCATTAATAGCCCTTGAATATTTCCATGTTTTCCACTATGATAAACGGCAGTCCATTTTACTGGGATGTAATACTAGAGAGTCATACTAACACTGTTATGTAGTATATAATTGGGGTTGATGGAAAATAAACATGATTTATGGAAATGCTTTGATTTAAAACATCTTTATTTTTGCTTAGGGCTTACATGACAGTGCTTCATATGTTTAATGCTCAAAATTGTTTTCTACCGTAACCTTCCTGTGGGACCGTTCTTTTTTTATTTATTTTCACCTAATGCATTTCTTTACTGAAGTCAGCTATTTTGATTTAGCCGCTGCATAAACTGTCTGATCTGAGGCCGGCACGAATATCTGTAATATAGATAATTGTCTCAGCTTGCGTGACAGACGCCCCTCTCTGGGCCCATTTATTTTCCTCCTGTCCTGCTCAAGCAAACAATTGCAGGCTCCAAGGATCTGTAATGGTTTATATTACACCATCCGCCTGGAGGATTGCCTTCCAGTAGAATCCGCATTAGCATAAAGAGGTATTACGCACGCTGTTAAATTTATGTTGATCACTGTGATAAGCATTACACATTTCAATCTACTGATAGGGTCAACAGTTTAAGCCTTACCGCAAACACACAGTGTTGGCTATTACGGTAAAATACAAGCTCGTTTACTGGTGTGGTACATTGTTTTGAGCAAGCACACAGACAGCACCGGGTGTGATGTGAAGGCTGCTGGAAAGTGGTTTAGATGACGCAACGGCGTCAAAAGAAAAATGCGCTTAAGTGCGCAGCATTGATGCTAATTATGCTTTTATTTTTCATCCCATCCAAAATGTAACCTTATTTCTTATTATGTGCAGAGTCAGCCAGGATTTCTGTCTACAGTGAATCGAGCACATGGCTGTTGCATCAGTGTCTGCTCTCTGATTCTTAGGAGAAATGAGACGAGGGAAGTCTCTTCAGGTTGATAGCCAAAATTTAATTCCAAGTATTTTTCAGTCTTCCAAAGAGAAATCTACCAACAAAAATGTAAACTGCTATACCTTTTGTTTATGCTGCTTTTTATTGTTCATGATATTTTCAAACTTTTTGATATTTATTGATGCTATCATTGAAACAAAATGGAAAAATTTACAATCCCAACAGTACATGTAGTTTTGGAAGGGTTATGTCATTTTATGTCAGGTTATCTTTGATAATAAAAATTTGTATGGTGATTTAAAACATTTAAGTGCGACTCCAAAACAGAAGAAATCTATTTTGGGGTAAATCTTTTATCACAGCACTGCGTCAGCCTTCTTCTGTCTGTTTCCCACTGCAGACGGACAGACGGAGGCTCAAATGGCGAATGTACGGTCAAACTGGGGGAGACCATCTTCTGCACAGCAGTTGAAATATTCCTTAAAAACCCCTCATTATGTCCAGTCATCCAGCTCTTTGTTTTGAGATTTTATGACTTTTGATCTGAAATTGCTGCTAAGCAGCTGTAGTTCACGACGCCCCTCCACAGTCGCACCGTTTTCCTTGTCTTGGTTCAGACGGTGGCAGAGCTTAGCGACTCTGATCAGCCGTCACTGGGGCTGTTTGCACGGGAGAAATATTGCTCTTGTTTAGACGGGGGCCGTGACTCTATGGCCTCTGCCCTTCTGCTTGATTTACATGTAAATCATGTTTATAATATCTGATTATAGTCTACTTCTGTCACACTGCGACCTCAACGTTGCCAAGTGGAACAACAACAATGCGGGGCTTTTAATAGCCAGACAGTGTTTTCAGTTGATTATTCATCCAATTACTGGAAATATTCTGTATAATTGGTGCCTTTATCTGCAGGTATGCCACAGTTATTAACTATGAGAGGCGGCTAACAGGCGCCGCGCAGCACCTCTGTGCTCCTCCTTTATGCCTGGCCTTTTATCTGTTTGTTGTACTCCTTTTTTCCTCCTTCTGTCCCTACATCCGTTTTTATCCCTTGCCTCTCGTCTCTCTTCGGCACGTCACCCCCTGACCTCTGCGTGTGTGCTTGGAGATTTGAGGATTCGACAGATCTATACAATAGCAAGGACAATCTCAAGCTCCGACACCTAGCTGTGACAACAGATACGCCACCTTTCCATGGGGAAGGATGAAAGCGAAATTGACTTTGCTCTAGAGAGTTACTAAAGGTCAACGCAGAGCCACTTCATTAAAAATTACTCTCTGTCTCCTTCTGTCTGTCAGTCAGTATCTGACACACACACGCACACTTTTGCGGCTCCTTTCACTGCCTTTCACCTCTGTATGTGTCACATCTTTTTTGTCAGCTAAGAGATGAATCACAGGGTTAGTATATTTTTGAAGGTTTGATTTATATTCCCCACTGAATTTCTCTAAAGTTGAAAATCTAATTGTATAATGTCTGTTTCCAGAATAATGTACTTTACTTTTTAGGTTTTAGCAATTTTGTAACAATTAATGGTAACATAGGTACTTGACTGTTCTATAAAATACACTATCTGGCTGGAAAGTACCAAAAATACACTGACGTTTGTGGTTGTAAAATCTACAAAATCTGGAAAAAAGATTAAAGTTTCTAAATATATTTGGAAAACTCTGTAGGAACAGGACAATATTGGGAAAAAAATGTTTTTAAATTGTTTTAAAGAACAGTGAATAAATGTATGTGCATTAATAAATGGAGAGAAAGGCCACAAGACAGGCTTATTGGCTGTATGCAAATCTTTTTTTATGATGAATGACACGTTTATATCCTCGTACGGAGATAAAATTCGCACACAGAGAGCCTTTAAAGGTCACTCCACTGATACGTCACCGTGCTTCTGCAGTCGCACAGTAACCCAGCTTTAAGTAACCAATGGTGACCAGCATGGTAAGTAGTGTGTCAGCGAAACAAAGCTAAATGTTTAAGTCTGTGAGCGGTCGTCATTAATCACGGAGTCTGGGGCTGAGGGCAAGAGTCTGCAGAATGATGAATGAACTTACAGCTGGTACACATGCCTAACAGGGGAAAAAAATAAAAGAGAGGGAAGGAGGCGAAGAGATGAGAGGAAATACAGCGGCAGAGACGGGAGCAGCGCTGCATAATGTAGCATGCTATAAAGCCAAACACAATGAGCTGCTGTTTGTCATGGAGAGTACTGGTATAATGAAATTACTTACAGTAAACAAAAGAGCAGAGAAAATAACATATTTGGTGAGTGAATACATTTTAGTTATGTAAAGATCTAATCATTCAAATTTAAATATCAAAAAATTGGCTAGAAAATGTTTATTTTCAAAAAATCTTAGTAAAAGTTCAAACTGTTTTTGCAAAGCCCATTCAAAACCAAGGTTTACCAATGTACAGCACAAAGTATAAAATCTATTAGCTTTATAAGCAGTAAAATAATTAAAATACATACAGATAAGTTATTAAAAATGATTTTGACAAGTTGGTGCAATTAAAACATACATATTCTGGCCAAATTGTCCTAAGACATACTTCAGAGAAGCTTAAAAAGGTGAACGGGTTGTGCAGCTTTGGCGAAAGCAAATTGTTCAACAGATTGAGCGCCAACAACGAAAAAGCTTTTTTCACCTCCAGAATTGTACCTGGGAAGAAACGAAGTGCAACAAGTGTTGATTTTGTGACCATGCGCTCTGACTGGCAGATATGGGTGCAAGAATTTATGCAAAGATGCAGGTCAAGTATATTATCATTGATGCTCTTAATATTTTAAGCAAGACATGAATCCCAAAATCATTGTGGAGTTATTCCTAATAATATTCTGAACTGTAAAAAAAAAAATATTTTTGAACACAAAGAGAACACAGATTTACTAGAGCTGCACAAAATCAGAAAAAACATGTTGGTGCAATAGTTTTCATGAAAATGAGTCAATATTAATTACAGTGAAACCACATTGAATCGACTTGTCTTTTTTCCCCTTCTTTTTTTTTTAACAATTTAACTCAATTTTGTTTATTCATATAGTGTATATTCACAACAAATGTAATTTCAAGACACAATACAAAACTAGCTAAATCAAATTTGGATACAAAAATATACAATTGATTTATTACAATCACACTCATGATTATTCACCGACTCTTTAAAAAGTACATTTTTAAAACAATTAGTGAAACAATCTTGGTGTCTTCTGTTCTTTGGGGCTCAATCCCGATGTGGACAATGACGTCCATCATTCGACGGCGAATCTCGCTCTGTCCAGATGAAGCAGCCGAGAGTCGTTGTACATGGTGGAGAAATAAGAGCATTATAATCTGCGAAATGACTTGGACTGAAAAGTTTTCTATTCTGCCATGCATTATAATATGTAGCTTTTACGGTAAAAGCATTTCTCAGCTTGGCAAGAAAATCACTGAATAAACAGAGCATAAGCTATTAGCTTCAAAACTTTAGAATCTTTGCTGAATACATTTAAACCTTCAGAGTACATGCATCTTCCAGAAGATGAGTTGCCTATTAACCCTTTAACGTGCAGCGGAACGGCCGAGTGCCGTTTTTCCATTGTATGCTGAAGGTAAAGGAGTTAATATGGGAAAATGCAAAAGTTTGATAACTGTGGTTCTGTTTTGCATTTCTTTGAAAAGTGGCACTATCAATGATTTCAGCAGTGTTTTTATTTATTTATTTATTTATTTTTTTAATAGCTTAATAAACACTGCTGCAGGCACTCAAAGGACAAACCGAGCAAAGCGGCAATCCTATTCCTTTGTTATGGTGCTGATAGCGTGAGTTAATTTGCAACACTTGTCTCTAAATGGTCCTTTATAAAGAAAATATCTACGATTCTGCAGAAGTGGAATAATGATTAAAGAATTAAAATATTGACAAAACAATTAATATACTGTTATTGAAAATGCGATTGAAGCCAATAATGAAGTTACTTGATATCAATAGTTGAGTTTAAAAACTGAAGCTTACATGCTATATGTCACTACACACGGCACAATCTTTCTAAAGCGTTTACTTCTGCTTATTTTGATGTATATAGCTTAAAAATAAAGAATACACCAATAAGTTTATCATTTTTTTATATTACAAAGGGCCAAGACAAGGGGCAGTTTTGTTAAATCAACTTTTTTGAGCTTCACATTATTTTATAATGTTACTCCTCCATCATCAACACACAATTTAAAGGATTAAATTATGTAGTAAATTTTATTTTAAGTCAGCAGGTGATTGCTAGGATGGTTGTTTATTTTGCTGCATCAAAGAAAAGCAACAGAAAGTTGAGTGGCAGATAACGGTGTGGTAGAAAAAGAATAACTACTGCGTGCTATATAAGTTTCTGAGAAACTGAATCTGGTTCAAAATATGTGATGAATCGAAACGTAATCGTTTTTTGAATGGACTAACTAAATTGAATTCACTTCTTCCAACTTATTGAAATGCACAGCAGATCAGTCGAACTAGTCGCTTTTAATGTACACATGCAGGATGTGCGTGTTTGCGCACAAACTTGCAGGTGATCCTGTGCCACACTCTGTGGAAGTGCTGCTTAGCGGATGTGAGGCAATGCGAGCTGACACATCTGTCGCTTTTTGTTTCGACTCGGTGTGTCTGGTCCGTAACGAGGCCAACAGATCTGCTTCATGTCTGTCTGGTCTGAGCTCAACTTTATGCCTACTGTCAGTGTGCGTATGCAGTCAGTCAGTCATGTGGTTTGTGCGTGTGTGTGCATGTGTGTGTCTGCCCGGGTTTTAACTCAGCAGTTATGCAGCCAGCTCTTATGTTGTATCAGACGCTGATGAGAGTTTCTCCATGTTTGAGCCCATGTCTGTCTTTAAAGAGACAGTTTAGTTGATGATGGCGTTTACCTCATCTGCCTCTGACGCTCAGGCTCTCTGACAGGTAATCAAAGAAAAGGAGCACCCTGCTCATCACTGCATCACTCTGTATTTGATGCAACAAAGGAAGACAGGAGGAGGAGGAGGAGGCAAATATAATGAGAAGTGTTTTTTTTTAATCTAAAACATGCTCTTTGACACTCTTTTCCATCACTGAATCCTCGAATGGCATTCATGGCAATGGCAAGATCTGACCCAACTCAGAGAGACGCCAAATTTAAAAAGGTGCAGTGGATATTTAGGTATTGACCCATTACGCATAAAGATATGAGTGTGCAATAAGAAAGAGAAGCGAGAAAGGATGAATAAGTGATAAAATAATAACAAGGACAGGCAGAGACTGGGGGTGTGTGAGCGGGGAACGGCTGGCACTGGAATGACATGCATGAACAGCAAAGTGAGCAGGGGAAAAGGCGGCTTTGCCATTCACTTTGAAGCTTGCTCCACTTCTGTCTCCCTTACATAACAGAAAAATGAAGAAAAACAAGTGCCAAAAAAAAAAAAACTAGGCAGGGTGGAGGGAGGAAAGGAAGAAGCAAGACAGAAGTTCTAAACTCTGGTAAGCGGGTGACTGTGGATGTACGATGGACTTAGCAGCCATAATTTATCAGATTCCCGCGATCAGCGAGGGTTGAGGCTGTTGGAAGAGTTACTGGTGCAGAAAAAGACGACAGAAGGGTTGAGAGGAGGAGGTCGGATAGAAAAAGATAAGACAGAGGAGGAGGGAACCCCAGAGAGCTATCTGCAGTCCTTCTTTCGCCTTTACTTTCTTCGTGTTACATAAGCAGATCTTTCCATCCTCGCTGACGAGACGAGACCAGCTGTTGCCCTTCAGTTATGTCAGTTCTTCATTAGCCAAAGAAGACTCCTGGCTCCAGGCCACGACTTCACCCCACTGAGGAACGCCGGTGCACTTTAGCAAACACCTTTATCAACGTTGCTCTCTTACCGCTCCACTTTTGCTTTTTTTTTTTTTTTTTTTATGATGACGATCAGTCTTCATGCCACCATCGCCCACGGCGGTGAATGTTGCTATGGAGATCAGTAGATCCGCTCCGCGCGGCTGCCTCGGGGAGAGAGAGTGAGAGAGAGAGAGCGCGCGCGCGCCTCTCTCCGTGTCTGCGCGCACGGCTCATCTTTAATTGCCATCCGCAATCTGCATCCCGGGCGCAGTCTGTAATTCAAGAGGCCCAGCGTGGGGCAAATAGCTGGAGCTCATTTACAAGTGTGTTAATGGACTTTTTCTGTCTTTGTCTTAGTAGTTTCCACGATTCTCTCCCCCCCCACTGCCTTCCTGTACTGGTCCTTCGTCTTTGCTCAACGCTTCTACAATCATGCACACGGATTTAAATATACTGCCGAGGAGTGCAACAGATACAGCATACATGTGATTTGTGAACCATTTTTTTTAAGCGTCACAGACAAAACAATAATTTTGATTCAAGTTTTATCAAGTAACCTAATGCCTTCACACTGCTCAAACTAGTCTGATGGGTTGTTTTAGGATCCTTACATCCTAAATTGATTGTTGCCGTAATGGATTAAGTTGGGGTGAATTCCTCCAGAAACAAAACTGTATGAACTTATTTGCAGTTTATTCATAAGAATAATGAAAGAAAGTCGCAACTCCTTTTGCTATTTTGGCTAATCTTCCCAATTTCCTTTATCTTTGTCAGTGTCTTTTACTCCCACCCTCTTCCTTCCTACATTAACTACTCTCTTCAACCTCTACAATGTGTTATTAGTTTTAAACAATGGGGGAATGGGCATTTTAAGTACCAGCTTTACGTCCCTTAATACCCACCCTCTGTTGTAATAATTACCCCCCTTTGAAGCAGAAGAAAAAAGCCCTTCTTGAATTACCATGCAATGAGGACGCAGCTGGGCCTGAGTGGGTTATGTGTGTGTGTGGGGTGTATTTAATGTTACCTATATGTATGTAGTTAATACGGTAATTTAGCAGTTGATGGTTTTGCTTCCCTTTTTCTTGATTTGAAGCGTAGCAGACCACGTATCCCAGTTTTTATGAACCAAATACAAACTATTTACAGATCACTCCTCTCAGCCTCCCATGGAAATTGTACTCCAGGGTGTTGGGAGGAGGACTAAGACCAATTATCGAACCTAAAATTAAGGACACAAAGTGCTGCCATCATCATGGCAATGGAGCAGATCACCAGATTTCAGCCCTCACAGATTTCCTGACAGGTTTTTGGCAGTTTGATCCAGTCCACATCTGTTTAGTCAGTCTATAGAAGGTTTATGACGGCGTTCCCTGAGGAACATTGTTGGGGCTTCTTACAAAAACAGGCGGACTAAATGAGGCTGCGAACAAAATGACACAGTTTTCGTTATGGAACTGCGACAATGAGGACTGATTTCGGCAGGTCGACCCAACCATCCAGGGCCCTTGAGGTTGAGGCCACTGTTCTCAACCACGAGAATGTAGATTTCCCTTTCTGGGTCAGAGGTCAGCCTCTGCATCAAGCAGAACAGTTCAAATATAATCGTGTTCAAACGAGAGTTTACAAATGATACACCGCAAAGCGAGAAGCTCTGACAGAAGCCGAGGCAACGCGTCAGTTTTATAGGAAGAGTGTAGGGGAAAGAAATCATAAACGCTGAGAGACTGTCTCAATCTTTGCTCGACTGAAAAGTTATTTCTCCAAGGGAAACGCTTCAGCATGTTGGCTCAGACAAGATCCCTCTGGGAAAGTTTATAAACATTAAAACAAAAATCACAACCTGACACAGGAACAAAGTCACAAGACACTAGACTGAAATAAAATTTGCCACAACACCAGGATGCCTGTTGTTGCCTCGTTTTTGAGGTATTCTGGTCTCATCCCACTAGGAGAAGACCCAGTCGAAAATATTTCTGATCTTCCAGGAAACACGATAAGAAACCCAGATAATGGATAACCTTGCTTAGTCTTGCACATAAATCCTCAGAAACGAAGATGTTTCGGAAAAACTGCCTTCTGGTCAACCACGTCCAGCTGTTTGACCTATTTTGTAGAAAGGAAAAATATTACTCTTAAAGAAGAAACTTATTGAAATGAAAAGTCTGAATAATATACCACTTTCAATATGCGGCTGTGCTGCTGCTGTAAAATATTGATTTATTTTATGGGTTGTTCTAAATTTTTTTACCTGGTGTGACATCAGCAGGCAAATAGGAGCCAAAGACATCTGTAAAATCTAACATCCATAAACAATAATAACACGCCAGTTAAGCAAATCCTGCATCAGATAACCACAAATAAATATTTTACACCATACTTTGACTTATTATTTCTGTGGTTATTTCTGTTGCAGTCATAATTTCTACGTCTGAAAAAAAATTGCAAAAGTGTTCATCTATCTTAAATATTTAATTCATGAAATATATTATTTCCTCAGATCCTGATTAGATTCTTGGTGTCTTCTTGCGTGTAAAAAGAAATCTAGAAAGGAATCCTTGATAACTATCATTCAATCATTTTTAAGCATGTTTGCTCTCATTCAGGAGGCAAGAGTGATTTTCAAAATAAGTGCTGAAGCACAGTATCTGATTTTCAGTGACTCTGATTTGAAACTGATGTGTTTGCAGCCCTTTGCCAAAGCATGCATGTTTTAGAAGCACAAACTAAGATAAATTCAGGCAGTTTGGAGCTCCCTTTAAAGCACATTTATTTATCATTTCATAACTTACTCATTAACTTCTGATTCTCGCTGTGTTTGGGTTAGGCCGAGGCCCTTTCTATATCTCGTGGCGTTTGTACCGTAAGGCAGAGTATCACTCTTCTATTTCAAGCCTCTGCTTAATTTTAGGTAATGCTGACGTACGTTATACCTTTCAAGCACAAAGCTTCAACTTTGCTGAGTTGCAACTGTACGCATTTCCTGCCTGGCTTCTCATTTAATTCCGATTTCCACCCCGTGGCTTTTCTAATCGCATGCATTCCCCTATTAGAGATAACGTGACCTTTTATGTGTTGGCAGTTTCCTGCGTGACCTTTAAGAGTGGCGCTGACTGAGAACAGATGTGGTTTGAGTGGAGTTTAATATGTTGCTAAAGTGGTCCCCGTCACCGACTCAGAGGGAGCGGGCCGTTACAACATTTTGTCCTGAGCTGGAAAATGAGAAAATTAGTCACCTTTACGTACACGCAAGTGTAGTCAAGCACCTCTGACTTCATCCGTCGTCCCGTTCACCGGAACAGGCCGACCAGATCGCGTCGGGTTTCACAAGTAATCTGTCACTTTCGCTCGTTCTTAGTATTCGTCCTCATCACTTTCCTTTTCCATCATCAGCTTTGGTCTCCTCCGGGTTTTTTTTTTCTCTTCTCACTGCTTCCACCAGTTTTTTTTTTCACTCTTCCTTTAGAGAGTCAACTTTTCAGAGTAAATCTGTCAAGTCCATTTTAAATGATTTTTGTTTTGTTCGCTCCACTGAAATTGAAGAGTTGCAAGCTTTCTTTCAGTGCAGCCAAACAGGCCTGATTTCTTCTTTTTATATTTTATTTTATTTTGAACGGGAAAATGTATTTTTGTTTTCTTAATGCACTTACTGAAAAGGTGATACATGGGCAGAGTTGAAGCAGCTAAAAAAAAAAAATCAGGCTACATTTTGAAGCTTATTTCTATTTGGTAAATGACAAAATAAAAAGAGAGCAAATTTTTTCTTAAAGTTGACCTTCATTTCTTTAATGTTAAATTTGGCTTTGCACTATATAATGTTGGCACATGTCTTGTTTCACTTTGAATCATAAGCTAAAATGAATTTAGTTTATTTATATGGCAAACTATTCGTCATCTCAAGGCTCTTTAAAAGAACAAAAGCTTACTCTATACCTTTGTGTGTTGGAGAGATATGGGGTTAAACACTGAAAAACAGGGCCAAGTGCATCATTCATAGAAGAAGTACATTTATTTGTCAGCAGCTTTATATCAGCTGATGCCTCTAGACCAGCTGTGGCTTCAGGGAAGTGTAGAATAATGAAGAGAACATGATGTTAAAATTCAAAATAACAGCAGACCATGCAAAATTGGAGAGAAGAAAAACAATGTAGCAAAGCAAGAAGCGGTCAGTTTGTCCTCCAGTAGCCTAATCTTACAGCAGTATAATTACAAAGATAGGTCAGGATAACCTGAGCTGCTCTAACTATAAGAATTAAGAAAAGGGAAATTCTTAAGCATCAAGAGTAGACAGAGTGTCGGCTCAGTTCACTTCCTTTATTGGTGGGAAATTAGTTTTGCAGTCGGGCTTTTCGAACTTGCAAAGCGACATGAAAATACATAGACGATGTTAAACAGACAAAGCCTGCATGTCTGCCTCACGGACTTAAATGCTGAGCTAGTTCCTACAGGAGAGGCGCCTGATAACTAAGACAGCTGCCTCCTTTTGATGACTTTGATGCCACTCGTACCAGCCACAGCCACTATCTTTGTTCTGGGGCTGATTCTGGGTAAACTTTGCACTAAAACACTTCAATCTCTGAGACACAGAACTCCTTCTTGAACAATCTGATGGCTGGGCATCCCCATTGTCTTTTTTCTGTTTGAACAGATAAAATGGCCTCCTCCAGGTGTCTGGAGGTTGAACCCAGTGATAATCCTGACACACTGAGTTTCCGCATTTCTCTGTTTGGTCTCTTTTAGTGCTGGTAATTCTGACTTAAAACAGAAAGCTTTAGGTTATTTTAATGTCAGACGGTGTGCTATATAGTGTGTTATGTGTACATGTTTGCTTTCAGCTTCGTATTTAAAGTGAAGTATTTGAATTTGTTTCACTGATTTTTCTCTAAAGCATATTTTACAGGGGTATCATTATATAAATTGCTCCTGTCCTTTTTGTTCTGGTTTTAAGTCTCAAGTATTTTTTTTTTTTCCCTGAGTCTGATCTCTGAATGTTTCTCACTACGCTGAGCACAGTCTCTTTGGGGAAAAAAAAAAAAAAAAGTTGTTTCTTTCAGTTTCCTGAACTGAAACAAATTATTCAGCACAACAAAAAGGCTGTTGCTTTTATGTTTGTCGAACTCTAAATGTGAAAGGGTTCTTTGTTGCTGGCTCTGCCTTTTTGAGTTCAGCTCTCAGTTGCTTTTTCACAACATTATCAAGAAAACATCTTTTTTTTTTTTTTTTTTTTCCAACAGAACTTCATCCATCCTTGATGAAGACTTTGCTAGTCTTTCTCTGATTGCACTGGGGGTAGGCCTTCTGTTTTTGGTTTACTGGAAAATGCTGGGACGTCTTCGCGTCTGACGGACTTAGCTGACAAATAGAAATGCACTCCCACACAAACATGCAAAGGGAAACGGGCAGCATTTCTTAATCGAGGTAAATCCACTAAATCGAGCTTAGATTTCCCAGTGCAGACCAGCTCTAATGGATTTTTATTTGACGAGTAAAAGTTTAGTACCTTATGAAATTCCCAATATGTTTACTCATTCTGTTATGATTAAAATAAGTGTAAATAAATGGCTGTTAATTAATATGCGGGGAGACGAAATGCACATGGATATCGTCTGAATGTCTGGAATAGTTCAAATTTAGTGAAGATTCACATCCACACAAAGTTACAGTGGGTTAAATCCAAGTTGCAGCAAACTCTTGATACCAGCTGTTGCTGCCATTCACATAGCCAGCCTGGTTAAGAGGAATTTTTTTCACGGCTTTGTGAATTTAGGTGAATATTTTAATGCATTCAACAGAGGAATCTGCTCCTTCCTGCTGCATACAGTCACTTACGTTGAAAACATGTTGAAAGCAAGCACGTATTTTAATATGCGCAAGGCTAGTCTTCACGAGTGCTGTTTCCATTAAGCAGGTGAATTGAAAATTGCAGTTTCCACCGTGTCTGCACTGTTTAGTCGTTTCTTTTTTTTTCTCCATGCTCCCTCTGCACTCATGTTATTTCCAACAGAACAACACTACTGCCATTTGGCTTCAACTTTTCCATTACTGTAAGGATTCCCCATGCTCTGCAGGTAGCTTGGCTTTTCCCCTATTTGACTGCAAAAAAAAAAAAAAAAAAGCTGGTAAGCATAGAGGAAAGCCAATGTGTGTGCTGGCAGACACTTACTGCCTGATTACAGGGTTTATGTTTGTGGGGGTTTTTTAAACATACCATTTCTCCACACCACCACACTCTCCAGGGTGTCTGTAGGGCAGAGAAAAGAAATAATTTAGAGGTTGCAAAACCACCTCTGGTTTAAAAACTCACACTAACAAAGATTGGGTTTGTGTCTTATCAGGAGACGTGTACATTGAAGCACTCTTATTTTAAATTCTGTGGGGAAGGTTTATGTAGGTATGGAAAAGCTTTTGGTTTATCATAAAATGTGGATTCTCTTTGAAGTACCTCCAGTTCATCCTGTAATCGACGGGTTGCCAGTTCAAACCCCTGCTCCACTGTCTCAGTCACGATGCTTTTATGTTCTTGGGCGAAACTCTTCACCCATTTTGCCTGCTGGTGGAGGTCCGAATGCCTGGTGGCGCCGACTGACTGGTAGCTCCACTTCTGTCAGGGCAGCTGTGGCTACAATGTAGCTTAACCGCCATCAGTGGATGAATGGGTGAATGACTGTAGTGTAAGACGCTTTGCAGTCCTCTGACTTGATAAAGCGTTATATAAGCGTACTACATTTACTATTTACGAAGTACAGAGGCTCATTACAGCATTTAAATCTTGTATTTGTTAACCCTCAAAGATTCTTGATAATGTAAAACTTCACTGATTTTTTTTTTTCTAAACCAAATTTGACCATATATTTTATCTCAAAATATATGCTTGTGTTTCTCAGTTTCACAGTCCAGCAGTCAAGGTTGGATTGAATTATACCTCAGCCTGAAATCGACACAAAGCATTTTCTGTCTTAATTTATTCAACACTTTCTGTGTTGAATAAATGTTCCGTGTGTTTTATGTGACTTCGTTTGGGATAAATGCTTTTTTTTTTGTTTTTTTTTTAAGTATTTGCTGTGAGTTTAACTTGATTCTTTAAGAGTTGAAACAGAGGCACACCAACACACACACACACACACACACACACACAGCACACACACCCTTTGCATCCATAAATACACAATCTGAGTGAAAAACGTTTCCTAGCTGGGTGCCACAACATATAATTTTCATTTAGGTTGTTGCAGTTCCTCTGCGGTGATGTTCTTGTCTTGGCAAAGATGATTGCGGAGTACAGTGGGAAAGGCGCTGAATGTTAATGATATCCTGCAACAGAAGTTCCAGTTGTGTGCCGATAATCATTTCTACAGGATTAAGTCCTGACCTACATCAGCCGAGCATATTAGCATTCTAAAGACAGGCTCGCAGCAGCATTCCTTACCGACAAGAAGCTGCATCAGAGTGCATGGGAAAGAAGAAGGGAAGCTAGAATATGGAGTGTGTTGAAGAAATGCAATAATCTGAGGGGAGAAGTCTGTTTTTATACAGTGCCATGTCTGCTGTATGATCGTTTTCTGGCATAAGACGAGCCCTCTTGTCAGTGTGTTATGGATTCATTTGTAGCTCAGCTGCTGTAATTACAGAACTAACAACTTTCTTTCTTTCTTTCTTTTCCCTCTTCGTGTTTAAAGACCAACACACTCAGATTCAGACGATGACGTCGAAGGTTTAGGGACCAAACTTGTTTACTTCAGATATTCTTTGCTCAGCTTCTCCCTTCAGGGTTTGCTTCAGCGAATCATCTGCTTTCATCTCACCCTGCCCCTAGCATCCTCCTCTGACACAATCACATCTGCATTTCTATCGGTTTCCTAATGAAGATTACTGCAGTAAAGGTCTTTATTGCATTTCCTTCTCAAGCTTGCTTTTAGATTTAGGTTACATTGTGGCTATGGCCTAGTAATAGGTTATTATAACATCCAACAGGAATTACAAAATGTTTGATTTATATACCATATGTATTTGATCTTTAATCAGAACTACAGTACAACTGGAGCGCCCATGTAAAATGTGTTGGGAAAAGTTATGCTCTAATTATTGTAAGAATATAAAAACATGGAACACATCAGAAATACTGAACAAAACAACAATAGAAAAATGAAAAGTCACAATATGTTCTTTAACATCTGATTGTTGTCAGGTCTATGGTTTTATACCACAAAAGTACTGACCATTAATGGCCATAAACGAAAAGACTGAAAACACAAAGTAACAAACACGATATCCACTCAAACCAAGGTAACATTTTTTCCCATGTGTTCATCTTAAGATTTATTTCAGTAAAACATAAATTCCTTCTGAAGTTTTTGATGACTTTGTGTCCCTGAGTCTCTTAGCTGAGTTACCAGCTGACTCACTGGTAATAGCTGCTTTTTTGTGCAATCCAAAGGAGTCTAGTATTAAGCTCAATCTCTGTTGTCACGCAGACATGTGTTCGCAGTCGGAGCCAATCATTCATACATTCTAATAATAGGACCATCTTTACTTATCTGGTAAAGATTAGTAATGCCTGTGTGAGTGTGCTTGGCATTTACAAACTGTGAGATAAACCTGGAAGCCATTAGTTTGTGTTGTAGTTTACCAATAACATCAGTTCACTCTGTTGATTCTTTGATTTTAGCTGTCAATAAGCTTCTAACATTTCTGACATGTTCCTTCAATTAGTTATGACACTATTTACGACATTAAATCTAGTCTCAAAATTAAAAACGGATCACTTAAAGTTTTGTTCTTTGCATTTTGTCACTATTGAGAAACCTTGTGCCACAATTCTTCCTGACTGATCCAAAAGAAATTCAACATTAAGTGTCCACATTTTTTAAGAAATTGTAAAAAAAACAACAACTCCTAATTACCTTCATTTATTTTATTCTTAAGACATAAACTCTTCACAATAGATTAAATACAAATTTTCTGACTATAGAAACCAGGCATGTATCACAGAAACTTGCCCAGGGGTTATTCCCATCAGCTTCATCTTTATCGGCCCAAATTGCAGACGGTTCTGAAACATTTGCTGATGTGTCCTGGTTTTAAGTCCGACCGGCTTTCCAGGCTTTTACTGTCCAGATTAAAGATTTAGGGATAGGTTTTAATGTCTGTGGTCAGCAGGTTCTTTTGCAGCTTGCAGAGATCCGACCATGAGCCTCAGCCTTTAGGTTGAGATCATATTTACTTGTTAGTTTAGATCCCTATGTTTGGCAAAAAAAAATTATAGCAGGTACATTTTTTAAAAACCCACTTATCTACTTAACATATCAGTACCACTCACACACAAAGTGATGGCTTTTGTTAAAGTGGCCGTACTGAGTATTTTCCTGGCACTGTAAGGTGACAATGTTACCTTAAGTTGTTTTAAACATGTTGCTCATGTCTCACTGGTGCTAGTCTGAAGGAGCCGTGTGGGAAAGGAGCGGCTACGGGGGGCTCTGTGGGGCCGAAGCTCAGCTGGAGGCTGCAGCTACAGGGAGGAGCTTTGTGGAAATAAGCGGCGCTTTGTCTGACCGGGCGTTCAGGCTACAACAGGAGATTTAAAGATTTCTCCAACATCTAATGAATGAGCAAAAGCAACTCTGGGTATGTGTTTGATGAGAGAATGATATTATAAAGCTTAAATAAGTTGATTTTGCACGACACCCCTGTCTGAATCTACAGCGTGTCAAGGCATATCTGTGTGATTACTTAAATGTCATTTTCACAAAGCGGATCTCCACACTCAGTTAAATCTTTAGGTTAACAATGAGCAGAGAGCTTTATAAACAAAGACTGCAGACAGTTGCACATTGATGTAATTACCTCCATCATTCACGGATTTGTGTAAAACTCGCTGAAGAAAAACCTGACTTCAAATGTTCCGTATTGTTGCAAAAAAGGAAAGTATATTAATTGCATTTGTTTTTGTCCTGGTTGAAATGCACCGTGGGGTAAATGTGCACACTGAAACAACACCTGCACAAACACTGTCTGTTTTGCTTAACCCCCCTGACCTAATTTGCATGCATCTGTGTGTTCAAGACGACACACTTCTACAAGCATGCAACGTTCATCTTCTGGTGATAATTGAAATACTTTTTTTTCTTCTTCTTTTTCTTCTTCTTCTTCTTCTCTTTTTGGATAAGATGGGAAGTGAATGATTCAGTTTCTATAGAAACCGGATCCCAGTAGTGTTCTTTAAAGTAATGATCCCCAGGGAGCAAAGGAGGGAAGTGAAAATGCTCTTTTTTGATATCTTCAAAAGTAAGTCCTGGGCAAGGAAGTCGTGGATCGGACCATCAGACGAAGGCACTGTTAGATTTCTGAGTGAGAGCATGTGACATCATTGTATTTAGGGGACATTAAAGGCTGTGGTTGTGGTCAAAAAGTGACACCGACTGGGGAAAAGTGATGGATGTGTCGATCCGGCATGAATTTATGCAGTGCAGCTTATTTAATCTCTTTTGGAGACAAGGAGGCTCTGATTGATGCCTCGCGCTAACCTACCACATGAGACGCGCACGCACACACACAAATCAAACACACTTGGCATCTCAGAGGAAATCATCATGGTAATTAACATCCTAGCGTGTTCCCTCGTTACCTCTCTGATTGGCTGAAACTCATCCTAAGAATCACTTCTGAGCCGTTCCCACAGGTATTTTTGCGAGATTGAAATCATCCCGATGCTTGCCGAGTGCCAGGGGACGCCATCACCCTGTGTTAGTGTGTAAACATCGCTGTTTTCCCTGGTGACCCCGTCCCAGTGTCTCCAGCCCACCCCGGCACAAGTCATTTGTCAGCCTTGATTTAGATTTATCAACATACAAGTCCCCGTGGCGGGAGCTCAATCTTGCCCTCCCACTCGACGAGCCCAGAATTTACCGGACCCGCACGCCGCGGATCCTGCAACGAGGGCAGAGAGGGTTGAACGCACGTTGGCGAGTGTCAGAAATTGAAATGTGCAGGAGTTTGGTGAGGGTAAGTGTAAGGGGAAAACACATAGAAAAAGGAAAACGAGAAGAAGGGCTGAGAGGCTTCAGTCAATCTGCAGAGGTGCGCCGAGATCTGAGAGTCGGCGTCTGAAACCGAGGGGTGAGTGGGGACAGAGTGGTCGAGGTGTGATAAGAGGCTGAGGTGTCAAGGTGAAGAGGGCTGGGCGTCTCGTGGTGTGATGGAAGGCAAAAGGAATGAAAGATTTCATGTCTGTGGGCATTTATGTGAAGAAATCTGTTTTTAGGACAACATAAAAAGAAGAAAAGTGAAAACAGCGGTTTGGCAAGCTTCAGAGAACATAAATCGCTTCATGTTCAAAAAACAAAGTTTTAGTTGCAAAGTTGAGAGGATATAAACCCATAATTAATGACACAAATGCCCAGAATTTCACCCCAATAACTTCCTATTGATCTTATACTGTTTATTTATTTTTTATTAAAAAAAAAAAAAGGCTAAACTGGTTAAATGAAAAATCTGCAAAACGTGGCATTTTTTTTATTCAACTAATTGTCCAAATAGTCAATACAATAATCAATCACTAAAACAATTATTTGCAGCTCATATGTATCATCATTCACATACATTTGTATCAAAACTGCTTTTATAACAATATCTTTCTGCTTTTGTTGAAATTGTATGGCTTGTGTTTAAAAGTTGGCTATTTGGCAAGAAACCAATTACTGAAAATGTGTCGTCAACTCATGTTTGTTTTAACCATTGAAGTGTCCTGTGTTTTTATTTATACCAGCATGAAAAAATGTATATAAATAATTCACAAAAAAAAAAAAAACCAGTGGAAGCTCAAAATGTAATTTTTGCCCCTCTTCAGTGCAACCTGCGACCGGAGAACTGTAGCGTCAAACGGGTGAACGAACTTTGTACTGTGAAACATCAAGATGAATAAAGACATTTTTCTGATCATCACGTACAAACAAATGCATCTTCAGAGAGGCACGTTGAATAAAATGTTGAGTGCAATGGGAACGGAATAGGTTAAAATGCTTAAACTTCCCGAAAGCATAATCAGACTGATTGTTTGCTAATGGAGCAAAGCTGAGTTCACTTCTACCCTCCCCACTAACAGGCCGTGTGTTTTGGTAATGGAGAAAAAGGAAATGTTGCATGAGGAGATGAGCTGAAATGATCATTATGCAAGTTATGGGTTTCTGTAAAACTCCATAGGTCATGTAAAACTATCAGCATTTTTAATGCAAGTTGGAACAAACTTGCGGTTTTCAAACCAGCTAGGACTTCTTGATTGGGCTCATTTGACTTGCAAAGCTGGAGAAAATATTTCTCTACAAAAGTACAGCACAGACTCAAAAGACCCTAAGTGTGAGCTTAAATGACGATGGTGACACGTTGACAAGTGCATTGTGTACACGAGACAAGTGTAAATTCACACTGTAGAAGCGAGCTACCATTTCATCCAACTTTTTCCACGTTTGAGTGTTTTTCATAGACTTAGTTTAAGAAACCTTTGACAGCTCTGTACTTTATTTTAGGTGAGATGTGTGATACTGTACCACTCTATTGAATGCGTTTCTGCTAACAAGTTAAACGATACAAGGTTGTGGAAAAGGATTGGATGAAGTCATCTGGGATATGTGGATTTAGTAGTAATGGCTGGGATTCACTGAACGGTCAGAACTGGTCTTTATTGCGTTAGTCTGACCTGAGTTGATATTCTGGTCAGCGGGCTGCTGCCTGCAGCCAGGCTTCTCTTAGGTTGTTAAATTGTTGTTAAAGTGGTGTTTGTTGTCAAGTGTTCAGATCACACCATTTAATAAGGCTCCAGACCCCTGGACAGGAACCAATTACAAATCCGTATTTCTTTGCTTACCCTGCACTTGTCTTTCGGTTATGATGTTATTACGTCGTGTTCTTTGCCAGTTCCACTTCCTCCGCTTTTCTTCACATTGTTGTCTTTGTGGTGATTTGAATGAACGCTTATTGAGATTGTCAAAGGACTCAAAATGAGGGGCGAATCTTTTCAAAGAGGTCAGTTTTGCCTGAAAGGCAGCTTTCAGATAGCACACAGCACATAAGGAAACAAATTACATTATCTCTACTCTCATTTTGGCCATAAAAGAAGATTTTTACATGGACCCATAGAACAGCATGAAAAGTGATCCCAAAACCCTCGGGCTTAAAAATGACAGAAACATAAAAGAAAAGGAGGGCGTTGAGCTTTTAGCAGATATGAAATGAGCAACAAAGACACTCGGTGAGAAAGGCCAACCATTTTTTTTTTTTTTTTTTTTTTTTGGCAGTGTAAATTATGAAGTGTCTGTCTGAAAGTCGAGCAAATGGATGAGATGCAGTGTTTTTGACTAATTCTAATTCACGGTGACATACAGTGCCCTGCAAAAGTGCTAATTCGCTTTTAATGTTTTCACATCCCACAACTATGACTTCACATCACTGCCAAAAACATTGAGAGAGTATAGACAATCACAACAGTGCATATATTAATTTAGAGAATGTATAGCTCTGCTTGTGACCATATTTTTATGTATCTGCTGGCCTCTGAATGCAACAGGTGAGCAGTAAAACACGCCTCCTCCACCCATATGATCTGCTTGCTTAGTGGGCGTCTTTGTCTGCTGGGGGTCGTAACTTTTTTAATTAATCTAGTTGACCAGACTTTCGGCTAAAATGCAGTGACAACCATCGCAGAAATTGGCCTAATATGGGAAGGAGAAAAGGTGAAGGAAAAGAATAACTGGTTTGTTATTCCTTTCCTCCTCTTCTTCCTCCGGCTCCTCCTCTTCTTCCTCCAGCTCCTCCTCTCCTTCTCCTGTGAGACCAAGTCCGGCGCAGGCTTTTACCGAATATTAGCTTAAAATCCAGCCAATGAGATCAGAAGAGTTACCTCCTCCAACTGGCTGAGTACGGAGAGGGAGTACAGTTTTCTGGCGGGAGCACACAGATGGGTGGACAGACCGTGTTTTACTGCTTCCCGTGCGGCGTTCATGGGGCTGCGAATAAATGGAAACGCAGCCGTGATCAGAGCTATGTGGTCTCTTGATTAATTGAGGTGCTCTCTTGATCATTTTATGTGCTCTTGTGCTTGCTCAACATACTCTTTGGGTTTTTGGCAGGAATGTGATGCTGTACACAAACCTCGTATATTTAACTGGGATTTATATGACGTATAAATGCAAAATACACTGCAACTGGGAAGTGAAATGGTTTTTATAATACTTCAAAAAACTAATAAGTGTTTTTTGAAGTATCGTCCACTATTAAGACCAAAAACAAGAGGAAACAACTGATTTTCGAACCACCGTAATTAATAAAAACCAATAGTTGGTCTGAGTGTAATTTAATCTCGGCCTAAATCCAGATGTTCTCTGAAGGCTTCAGAGGTTTGTTCAAGAAAATCAGTGAACAAACACCAAGAAACATGCTGTACTCATAATAAACTTAAATCAGTGTGAGGTTTGAATGTCTCATAGAGCACTGATTAATTAATAATAGCAATACTGTGCTATATGAATGATCTCCTTTCAATAGCTTGAGCTACTTTGCAACAAAGAGTGGACCAAAACTCCCAGTCATCCCAATAAAACAATTATTGCGGCCTCGATTGATGACTAAATGTACGTTTGCAAGGCGCTGTATTTAGCCACGAACGATTGCTGAGAAAGAGATGAGGTTTCTGGTTCTCGAAGCTACATTTATCCCTCAGAAAGAGGGGAAAAAAAGAGGAAAAGCAGATGAAGTTCGCCATCACATCGTCATAACGCCTCCACAGTACATCCTGTGACACAATGGGCCTCTGTCTTCTGTGGCCTAAGGCAGAGCACCTATTATGTCATCAAAAGGAAACAATTAGCACACTAAAAAGAGGTGATGAAAGCAAGGGCACCCACTACCTGTTCACAAAGGCCATAATTTTTACCGGTAATTAAAGGCTTACATTTCCCTGTCTGATCATCAGCGGCCGCAGAATGAAATGGGGGAAAAGAAGCAACAGAGGAAAAACACAAAAAAAGAGAAAGTATAGGATTCTCCTCTGTTAAAAGCTCTCTAGTTTGTAGTGGTAATTAAAGCCTTACCTCTTGATGGGGGACATTATTAGAATGGTAGAAAGGGTGGTCCACAACTCCCTTTATGTTCTCTGTGCCCCTTCTTTATTCTTCCATTCTGGCCCATGATACCAAAAATCCTCAAATACTCTCTCTCTTTTTCCAGTTGCCGTTGTACCCTTCCTTCTGGCTCTCACTCCTGACCTGCACTTTTCCGCAATGCAGAATGAAATTCATTAGTCCTGTCTGTCGACATTGTTTCACACTAGCTCAGCTCTAAGTTTGGGAACAAAAGAGTATCAGGGACAAGGCCTGCATGTGGATCCTGTTCTTATTTTATTTTTTTTTAATTCCCTAAAATGTATATTCGGACACGATGTTCTGTCTTTTTTTTTTTTACGTATAGGTAGCTTCAATTTATGTTTTATGAACGTTCTTTTAATCTATTACGGTAACAGGTTTTTTTTTTTTTTTTTTTTTTACACTTTCTGCCTTGACAGAGCCTGCAGAGCTGCTGCTAGCCAGTTCAGTAGATGTAGTCATGGTAACCTGCAGGCAGCTGAAGTAAAAAAAAAAAAAAAAAAAATGTTAACAGGCAGACATGGACTTTTCTGAGCTTTGTGCCCCCCTTCCTTATACGACCACAAAACACCAGACACACCTGCACGGTTTACGGCTCTCTGGAGATTCCTCCTCCTGCACTGAGAGATGAGCTTGGACAGGAAGCGCGATTCAATACATTTAGCGCTGGGATTGGGAATGAGAATTTCAAGAAATCTCGTGTTGTAGATGCCAACTAACTGTCATTCATCTCCCTTTTTTTTGTATTGCTCCGTTTTCATCTTTTCCTGCCTCCTTGGTGCTCATCTCTTTCTTGCTCTTGGCCAGTGCACATGTGTATTTTTACATGCTTTATGTAG
Source organism: Poecilia formosa (assembly GCF_000485575.1). Lineage (NCBI taxonomy): Eukaryota > Metazoa > Chordata > Actinopteri > Cyprinodontiformes > Poeciliidae > Poecilia > Poecilia formosa. Next base: position 2,031,598 of record NW_006800009.1, on the reverse strand, counting down.
AGGAGTACACACAAAAATGCAGCAACTTGCACCGTTGGGACTCTCGTCTCTGGCCCCTTTTTTTTTGTTTTGATGCATCTTGTACCCAAAAAAAAAACAAATGGGTTTACTTCCACTTGTGGTTTAAAATACATCCTAAATCTTCTCTCCGTTGCTACAGATGTCTGCTTGCTTCATGTCTTGTTCGCACTCTGAGCCTTCCTGTGTGCAGAAAAAGGATTACACAGAAACATGCACTTTTTCATGCTTGTTTCACACCTTGTGGGGGAAGCATCATGACTGACAGGACTTGTATCTGATTCTCCTGCAGCGTTATCCACAGGAAATATTCACAAACACTCTCCTTCTCTTCTCTCTCTCACAGTCTTATATATAGATGCAGGAGGTAGTGCTTCCTGCTTGGCCGTTTTAACAAAAGACTAAAATATCGAAACTAATGGCGAAGTCTTCTCAGACACGAAAGTTGTGGATTTTTTTTTTTTAAGTAAAACTTTCACAGTTTGTACAAATTGGCATCCTGTGTGAAGAAGATTAGAAGAATGTAATTATGTAGATTACAAGAGAGTTGGTAGAGTAACTGTAGCGCACAATATATATATTCATGCACATATTGTACATTTTTCTTTTCTAAATTAACCTACTCAGCTGCACATAACTTTTAATCAGAGTATGCTCAGCGCAGTATTAGTTTTCTTATTGTAAAATCGTCCTTACTGCACAGTCTTTTATTCTTACTTTTCTATAATTTCCACCTTGATGTGAATATGCACTTACCTCAACTTGCTGCTATAACACCTGAATTTCTCCACTCTAGGGCTATTCTTTTTTAAACCATTGTTATTGCAGTGCAGTTATCCCAGTTGTGTCACTGTTCTCCCTTTGTGTTCTCTGGATTGCAATGTATTGGCAGCACCATATTTCATTCCATACTGTATCATCAACGCCAGAACAAAACATTTTCTAAATGATGCACACGAAAACACAATTTATAGTTTACCAAGGATCTCCAAAGGCAGGTAATAATTATGGACTTTGCACCGTTTAAGATAAAAATTACAGTGAAAATTTCACCAAGCAAAACTCAAATGATCTGACTTGTGCTCAGGGTCTGTATGATTTCACTCTCTTGAAAGAACTTGCTAAAAACATCTTCAACTGCTCATTTAAGCTTGATATTTAATTATAATTGAGGGGACGATGCTAGAGGTAAATCCATCCTTTGCCACATAAATCACTCACTAATTAGGCTTCCATTGGTTCATCACTCTCATTTGTAGCACATGTTGGTCGCTGTTCCCTCAGCTGACTTTGAGATTTCTGTTCTACTGACAAGCTCAGTTTCTCACAACGAGCACCGAGCTAAAACAAGCAAAGGAAGGTTTTTTTTTTGTTTTGTTTTGTTTTTTTTTTTTCCTTTTGCCTTTTTACAACAGAAAGTGACTTCACCATATGGTTTATGACAACCCAGCAACAGGGTACATTCCATCTGTCTGGGGATTGTCCTCACCAGGACATTGACCGAGCCAGGGGCTTGTTGTTTTGTCATCTGCCTTGACACTCAACTTTGAAAAAACGGGTGCAACCTTGTCAGAGAGGTGCTAAAATGGACTGTTGTTGCACAGCATGACTCCCTTTTATTTTACTTGGCCAGTAAAGAGAGAGAGAGGTCACAATAGAGACCTCTCTCTCTCTCTCTCTCTCTCTCTCTCGCTCGCTCTGAAGGGCTCAGTGTATTTTTTGGGTGGCTCTAGAGTCGAACCCGTCGACTGGACAACACAGTGTGATTCGCTGTGACTCAGTCTTGGTTCAGTGAGTTCATGTTTGGAAGGAAAATTGCATGAATTGATTATTTTAAAGATGACGGGATGAGAGAAATGGATGATGGCTTAGTCCAAGCTTCGGGTCAATCACCTGGAGTTGCTGGCACTATCCTAGCTCTAGATTATATTTGCCAGCATGATCTTGTCAGAATTGACCAAACAGAGGTAGTTTTCAACAATAGGTGAGACTATCCTGCCTCCCATAGCCGGCTACTTTTCATGCTAGCTGACCAGAGTTGTTCTGCTGTGGGCAAAATTTAAGTCGTTCTTTTGGTGTTTTACCAACAATTTAAGTTCTTTCTCCGGAGCATTAAATCGACAATAATTCTGAGGGACATTGAGTGTTTGAGTTTTTGGATTCTGCTCAGTGCTAGTCTGCAACTAGAACTCGTCCTGTTTTGATGTTTGCCAATCGGTTGTTTAGGCTGAAACTCTTTAATAAAACAGGATGAACTTAGGATGTTGGCTCCTGTGGCTGCATGTCTTCAACAAAATGAAATGAGTTGGTGGTTATGAAATTTCCTGCAAACAAAGCTGCTGTACTTTCGCCTATGCAAAGCAGATTGCTGAGGCTCCATATAAACCACTGTGCTCTCTTTTTTTTTTATATGGCTCTAAATTTACTTTTCTCTTGAAACATATATTTACCTCGGGTTGTTCCATCAGACCACTGCTCTGCGCTCACCAGTCACTTCATTGGGAACGCCCGTTCAATGGCTCCGTAACTCAAACAGCGAATCGGCCAATCGCGTAGCAGCAATTCGGTGCATATAAACGTTTCAGAGATGACTTGCTGAAATTAAAACTGCACATGTGAGTGAGAAGGAAAGATGATTTCATATTTCAGCATAAATTAGTTGTTGGTGCCAAAGTGTCTGGTCCGGGTATTTCAGAAACTGCTGATGTTTTTGGAAGATTGTATCTGAATGCACAAAACGTTGAAGCTTGAAGTAAATGAGCTGCAGTGGCAAAAGGTCACACGGTGCATCTTCCTTTTGCTAAGAACAGGAGATTGAGGTTATAATTTGTCCAGGCTGACCAAAAAAAGAAGAAAAAAAACTTGGAGGATAATAATTTGGAATCTGTTGTCTGGTGTATTCAGTTTTCCTTTCAGCTGTAAAATTAAGATGTCTGGGTCACATTTTGGGATAAACAAAATGGAAAAAATTGATCTATCTTTGTCTGCATCAGTTCAGGCGGCTGCTGGTGGTGTAACGGCGTGGGCGATGCGTGGCATAATTTTGACCTTTCAGTACCTTTTATACCACAACCTAACCGAGTATTGCTACGGGCCATGTCGCTCAGTTTACAACTACTGTGTATTCATGGTTACGAATCTAATACTTTTGTTCCAACGTCTGGTCCCTGATGATGAGGAACACAGAACTTGCTGGCCCACTGTTCATTATTCGACTTAATGAAGATCAGCTATCAAGCACGGCGAGGGCCGTTATGATTATGGGTCAGGCTGGCCCGCTCACACGCCATCACGTCATTTTCCAAAAGACAATATTAGAGACGTCCTCAATTTGAAGACACAAGGACATGACACCCCATGCTTTATGTAGTCTGACATTACTGCGACGAGAACAGAAGTTAAAAATGTATGTTTCCCTTCTAAAGGATGAAAGGTTCAGTCATATCAGTGATAAAAGTAATGCTTATATGTTCCTTACTTTAATATAGAGTTCAAATAAGAGCCAAAACACTTGTTGCATTCCCTCTTTTACGTTTTATTCAGTCTACAGACTGCAGGTCGCTACTGTAAACCTGGGAGGACATGCACAAATGGATACATGGTTATGGGATCTCAACTGAGGTGAAAAATAAACATTATATATTAAATTACTATATTTGATATATATAATATGATCAGTGCATGTGCAGGTTTTCCTACTGAGTGTTTGTGACGTTACCAGGAAGTTTCGTCACAAGTATTTTTATTAGTTTCTGTATTATTGGAAAAGATTGGTCTGTTCAGTTTACGGTGTAATGATCTTCCAAAGAAAGTAAACATCAACTTCACAGGTCATATTAAACACATGCTCCTTCAAATTAGGCATCTGGATTTATGTACACTGACTAAACAAGCCCATATGGTTAATAAGATACGGAACGTTGTTTACAATAGCTCTCTTATTCAAAAACAGAAATCCAGCTACAGTCATCGTCAAAACAATTTGAAAGTATCAATTATCAGTTATGTAAAACAGGGCGACACTTCATAGGTTCATTAGAGTGATTTTATGTCAACTTTAGCAGTAGATATTTATTCAAGAGTCGATTAAAATCAGTCTGAATCTGCGGGTCTCTAAACTGGAAAACACTGGATTCTCTGGCGTCTTATAAAAACGAGTTTAAACTGCAGGAATGTGGTGATGCAAACTTCTTGTGGGATTCTTGATACCTACAAACTAGAAAATATGCATGTCTGGGTCTATTTAAAGACAAAATAAACATGAGCAATAACTTTGTACAAAATATTCCAAGTTTGATTTGGCTTTTTCTTTGTAAATTTGCCTGATGAACCTGTAATGCTCTCGATGGACCTCAAGTGGCAGAACTGTAAACCAGTTTTCTCACCGTATTGCCATCTGGGTTTTTGTATTTAAAAAATGAGAAAGCCTGAAGAAATTGGATGAATGTTGTGCTACATCAAGCCCTGTCACTACTTTGAGGTATGTGTGTTGCTTTTGATACACTCCAGTCCTGAATAGTGTATGTACGTTGGGATGAACAGTGTGGAATTCAGTGTTTTCTATGCTAGGACAAGCTTTTACAAGCTTTTACCTTCATGTCAATGTCTTATCCTTTTTGAAGGATAAGACAGTTCTGGACACTAGGGTTGAGACAGAGTCCAACTCTAGATGTACAAGGATTTATATAAAAAAAAAAATGTCCTCACTTCTGAAACTTCTACAGATTCTACAGACAATCCAACTCTTCTCCAAGCACTGAAGTTAAAGTGTCTGGAAATCTACTTAGTGTTTTGAAAAAATTATGAAACCAAAAAAAAAGAAGAATAAATGACAGTATGTGAGCACGGGGCTCTTCTACATTCATGTTTGTCTAGCCACTGTTTATTGATTTATTTATTTATTTATTTTTTACTTTCTGCCAGTCTGTTCATTCATCTGCTCCTCTGTCGGTGTTCTCTCTGTCAGTCTCACTGTGTGTTGTGTGCATCTGTGCCGAGTTTGGACAGCATCTGCAGAGCCTTTTTTTTCTGTGTAAGGTTTGTTTTTCTCCACTTTGGCTCAAAGTATTCCTCTGTGTGGATGGTGAGCGCCAGCTCTGTGAGGTCTAATTATCCCAAAAATACAGGGAAATCAGCAGAACATGCAGCAAGAGTCCATGCATATCAAACTGATGATCATTTTAAAGTGCCTCTAAACCTGATCGGGATGCCTGCTCCCCTAATTACTGCAGCAGAATGTATCTGTTTATTTCCCAGCGAGGGAAGACCTGTCCCCACATTAGAGGTCACTTGTTTTCTACCAGCATTTATTGCTTTGTGGATCATCCGATGAAAGGGTCTATGGTTATTTAAAGCGCATAATACGGCTCTCTGTTTATATTCTTATTTGGCATGAATGCCCAAATTGTCTGTGTTTGCTGTGAATTCGTTTACATCATTCATGCAGGCCTTTTTTTTTTCTTTTTTTTTTTGTAAATCCCTTCAGACATTCGCTTCTGCCAAATAAAATGTGGCACGATTTAATGGATTTTACACAAAAGTAACTGCCAGTAGAAAATAGGTTTTGTCACCTGAAAGAATTTTATGTGACAGTTTATCGGTAAAATAGTTTGTAATTTAATAAAAAAAAAACAAAAAAAAAAACGGTACCATCTTTCCCTTGTCAACTCAAAAATTAACTGTGCAACTTTTTTTTGTATTTGTTTCAGTGAAAGGTTATGTGATGGATTATTTGTTGGCAGGCTGAGGTGACTTCCTGAAAGCGCTGCCAGTTGCTTAGTAACGTTACATTTCATCTTGTCAGTTAGCAAGCTTTTCTATCCAAAAAACCAACTTGTGATAAACAACCTTCAGGCTTCTTTGCAATAAGACACCTGCAGATGCATCGGGTGCGAGAGCTTTTTGAAATACCTGCAAACATGGAGCAGGTGGGGATGCGTACAGGTAACACAAGTGAGGCTCGTTAGTCGTCCGTGCATTGATTGTGTGGCTGGAAAAAGTTACAGTTCTGAAACGTAATATTGCTCACTTTGTTAGGAAGTGAGTAAGTGGACGTCTTTAAGCTTTTCTCAAAGTTAACTGTTTTACATATGGAAAAATCAGATCCTGGCATGCTTTTACCGCACTTGTGGGACTCGTAATGTTATGCTGCAAAATGCTTTTAACATAATCATTTTTGAAAGTATGAGGTGCAAATATAAAAATTTAATTTTTTAGCATAAAAGCACTTTTTTACTCAGGCTTTACTTATAACTTGAATAGTTTCTTGCTGCAAAGGTATTCATAGCTTCTTTTTTTTTTTTTTGCAGATTGTCGAGTTGCAAACACAAACTTTAATGTGTTTCGCAGGATTTTATACAAGAGACTATTGCAAAGTAGCAAATAATTGTATAGAAAACCATTTCATTGTAGCTTAGATTTGTCAATCTTCCATCAACTTTGACAAGTTTTCCTTTCCCTCTTGTAGGAACGGCTCCTTACAGCATGTAGGCGATGGAAATGTTGTTTTCAAGGCTTCTCACCTTCGATCCCTAGTGTTTTGTAAATCTGATCATCTGATCCAAGCAGCTTCTCCTCATCTGATGGCTTCTTTTTTTTGCCCCAATTCCAAAATGGATTCGACATCTCACTGCTTGTGTGATGGGCAAAAACACAACACAAAGATATTCACCAAAAGAAATAAATAAAATAAAACCAACTCTTGAAAACTCATAATCATGCTGGGGTGCTTATATTAGTCAGCGGCTGATAATTTTAAATTCTTCACACTGTTTTCCTGCCAAGTATTTTTCTGAGCATCAGTGAGGGAAACGACGAGAAGACGCCGACTGTGAGCCTAGAATAAAGACAAGAATGAAGAGAAATTGAAGATTACTGTGAAAGGTTTGACTCAACTATGCTCACATAAGCATCCAGAGGAACACAACCATAACATAAATATTTTATTTTATTTTTAATTTTTTTTTTTAGTCTTACACCACAAGAAAATTTTTCATGTGAAATGACCAGTACTTCAGGCTCTTTTCAGATTGTTTTGTAGAAACAAATGTAGACATTTCTAACTTGTCTGTTTTTCTTGCTTTTTTTTTTTCTTTTTTTTTTCTTTTTGCAAAGCCGAGCGTACTTTCTGAAACTTTATGGGTCTGAAAATCAATAGTCTCAGGAAGTCATTAAAATTCAGAATCACTCGAAGCAAACGCAGACACCGTTCTTCTGAGTTACTATAGGTTACGATCTGCTCTGAGGCTAAAAATAGATCATGATAATAAAGACACCGCTGTGGGGCTTTGACAGTGTGACACAACAGAGATTTCTTTTTACTCCTCCTCATTTTTAGCTTGAATTATTCTCTTCAGTCTCGTAGTATGGACTAACAATCATGTCATCAACTTCAGCTGGTTTCCACTCGCAGTGATTTGTTTTTTTGTCTTCACTACGGTTAAGCGTGAAAGTTTGTATTCTCTCTACACCGTTCTTAAACTACAGCTAAACACTTTTTTTTTTGTCAATTAGCTTGAAGAAAAACGTGTTAGCATTTTCTGTGAAATGCTGTAAAAAAAATATAAATAAATAAATAAATAAAATGCTTCATGCAAAGAACAAGGCATTCGTGTTGGGCTGTATAATTGGAATACCAGGAAATGAATCGGTAAGAGGGACTTATGAGAAAGCACACCCACCTTCTCGAAGAGAGAGTGCCCGGCTGTAATTGTGTGTTTTTCGTGAGAGGTAATGATGATCACCATCCACTGGTATTAACACAGGTTGACATGAGGGTGTTTTAGAAAGTGATGTGTATGGATTAGAATAAGGCAGCAGGAGGGTTTCTGCTGCTTCCTGTGATTCCCAGGCAGCTCAGTGGAGACTTCCTCTGCAGGCAGCAGCTGCTGCTGTCGGCGTGACATTCTTAATTTGCAGTTGAGAAAACCAAACAGATTTATTATCAAAGAGGATGCACAGTGTTTTGTTTCGTTTTTGTTGGGGGTTTTTTAGACCCCGTCTCGTGTATCAGACATTTTATGCAGTTTAATTGTCCGGTTAAGTAATTAGGCAGCTGTGCTCGTGTGCAGGGAGCCTCTACTCTGTAGGTGCTGCATGTAGCCTTTGTAGAGCCTGGCTGTGCACAAATACCAAGCTGAGAGTGGCTGTTGAACTTTGGAAATGTCAGTCCTTGCTCCTCGCAGAGAGTACCATCTCTTCGGTCCTGAGTGTCCTCCGTGCACATCTTAAAACTTTCCCCGCTCTGCCGGTGACCTCCTGAAGTCGTTTGAAGCTACCTCCTGGTCGCAGACAGGAAAAGCTCAGAGGACACGGGGCCTCGGTTCAAACACGAACACTTTTATTTATTTATTTATTTATTTATTTTTAACTAACCTCTGTTGCTCTGAAGGCGTTTGACCCAGCGATACAGCCACGGCGTACACCACGAGGGGGAAAAGATGCTGCTGTCAGCACTGTGCCGACCCTTTTTTGTAATGTAATGCCGTGGAACAGTCTTGTAAAGAAAAAATTAAACATTTAGTCCTCACCGCAGTGTGAATAATTCGAATTAAACACAGGTATACGCTCCGATGTGTTGTTTACTTGAATCTCGGCCGGGGTCTCTGCGGTTCTGGTTGTTTAATTTACGACGACTCGGAACAACAAAATGAATAAAAATCATATCCCATGCTGCAAAGGGTAACATGACGTGCACATGTTCAGTCACTGTGCGTGTCGTGTTTTTTTTGTTGTTGTGTTTTTTATGAATCTCGGTAGTCGAGAAGTGATCATAACTCAAAGAGCATGGCAGGCACATGGTGCTTGTGGTGGCTACTCTTTGTTTCTGCCTTTGTTTGGGGGCTACAGCAGCGGGCCTTTGGGTTTCAGTGAACACACGACTCTGCATTCAGCCTGCACTGGTCTGCACTGACCAATAAAAAGGAATATATGACCTGAAGAACACATTTATTGATTATTCATCAGGCGTGTTTACATAACTATTTTTATTGTTGCACAAGACTGTGTTTAAACTGATATGTTGTCTACAGATGTAGGTGTACAATTCTTCCCATTTTATTTTATTTTTTTTTCTGGCAAACGTACAACTGGACTTGATCATGAATCAGCAGCCCTATTAGCTGCACAGTGAAAATGTCTATGCATTTATATATGCACATTTGCCAACTAAGCTGTGAATGTTTCCTTACGTTTTGTAATGTTTGAGTTATTTTTCTCTCTCCTCTTTGTTCCACGTTGTGTTGCTATTGATCTTCAAATAAAACACAAAAGGAAATAATTAAATCTCCACCATAGATTGTTTTATGTGACTGATTCCAAGTAATACAGCAAATAAAGTAAAATCAATATGTCTATTCAGTGCCTTGCAAAATGATTATTGTTTCCCCAACTCTTCACATTTAGTCACATTTCAGAAAACAATTTAAAGTATTTGTACTGGGATTGAACTCAAAGTAGCACATGATTGTAAAGAGGGAAGAATATAATGCATGAAAGTGAATATAACAAGTCTGCTTCTAAACTTACAGAAAGAGAGAAAATAATGGAAGACAGAGAAATCAAACAGACAAACATACGTTTCAGAAAAGCACAATACAAGATTCATTTTATGTTGACTGCAGCCCAACATGGAGTGCATCTGTAAAAACCTGAATCCAAAACACCTGTGATAAGTGTGAGCAAGCTTATTTATACAAAGGTAGGCATTGTTTAAAAGAAACAAGTTAATTTGGGGCGATGTGAATCCTTGGTCTTGGTATGGTTGAAGTGAACTCTGGTGAGGTTTGAATGCACATATGAAGACGGGAGAGACCGCTCCAAAAGGAGGGCTGCAGCGCGGGGCATTCTGCTTAAACTCATCTAAAACAAACACGCCAGTCTAGAGTTTAGCAGGAAAAACGGCTCATGGTCTTTTGTCAAAAGCAAAACTCTGACGTTACTCCATTTGTGTTTACATTTCGTGAAGAAGGAAGTTGCACTTAGTGTTTTTGGTGCAGTACCAGGTGAGCGGGTAAACAGGCTTTTCAATAGATTTGGTTTAGTTGACATATTGGAGTGCACAAGTGACCAGCAGCAGCTGAAAATGCAATAGTTGTGCTGGTTTTGTGTTGGTCTACCATACGAAATCTCGCTACTGTGTATCAAAACGTCAAGAGGTTTGAAGTAGGAATAGATTTGCAAGGTATGTATTCAAAAGCATTTCAGATCCCTCACTCTTTCCCAGAGGAGAGTACGGGAAACGTTACACTGAAAACGTTACAGAGGGCGATGCTCATCAGCTGTTGTTTACATGCAACATGTGCTGACTGCACCCCAGGTCCCTTTCATGGAATAAAAGGCGAACATGCGAATGCTCTGTTTCAACCGTGCATAGTTAGTTCAACTGCATTAACAGTCGAGCATGAGCAGAGGCAAAAAAAAAAAAAGTCCTGCTAATGCCAGCTCTGATCAGCTCACAGAGGTGCTTCATGTGAAATATGGTTTTATAATTTATCACATTTTCTTCACCCTGGACTCATTATTTATTTTAACATCTCTCTTCTCCCCCGACTAACTTAACAATACCAGGAGTTTTCGTGAAACTTTTTTAATTGGGGCTGAAGTGACAGTCCGCGTGAATACTTGCCCTCTCTCTTTTTAGCCGTTCATTCATAGAGTAAAGATCCCATTGACTCGCCAGAGACAATTACTCCCTCTTCCACAGATCAGCTCCCTGCAAACTGCAGTTGTTGACTCTTGACCTTCCCTCGCACCCAGCAGCAGCTCCAAATAAAATAATGTTATCGTGTGTCTTCTCTCAAATCCCTATTTTCTCGTATGACACCGGTCTCTAAGGGGGGAATTTGAGTGGCTCTTGAGTGCCCCCGTGTGGTCAATGCTGTTTACTTGTTTTTTAGGTTTTTTTTTTACGTCAGAAAAATCAAAACATTTTCCAGACAGATTGTCTCCACCGAAAGTTATGACATTTGTGCATCAGTTTGTCTCCATGTGTAATAATTTTGTGAAGCATGCGTGGGTGTAAACAAAAAAAAAATATATGTCAAACCTCTTAATCATAATGAGCATCTGTGTTAGTAGCACTGTCTTTGATTATTATTATTTTTTTTTTTCCAGGCTGCGCATAAACACGTCACCTGTAACAAGACAGCAGGAACTCTCGAAAGTGACAGCCTGTCTCCTCTTTCCGCAGGAAGCGCTTTGAACCTCACATGCAGAGCATTTTTTGGCTACAGCAGAGACGCCAGCCCGCTTATCTACTGGATGAAGGGCGAGAAGTTCATAGAGGACCTGGACGAAGAGAGGGTCCAGGAAAGTGACATCAAGTAAGGAACACACAACTTTGCTCCAAGTCATTCCCCTCCCCCCCCCTCAGCTCAGCAGTAATGAGGAATTAAAGGCAGATGTGGACAAATTTGCCACAAAGGACTAAATGACAATACCAGTAGTTTTTGCACGTTTTAGCCCATTAGCTCTAAATTGTGTAGACCAAAGTAAACCGACAAGAGATTTATTCCCCCGCCTTTAAAGCAGCTTCTGCTTTTAATTTGTTTCTCTATTCTGTGAACTCTGTGCACAGACTTGAAACTCGTCATGGATCATTACTCATTTGTTTTGACACTTTTTTTTTTTTTTTTTGGTTCTTTATAAACTGAAAAAGAGTCATGAATAAGGAGGGAAAATTACTTTCTGTTTGATGTGGCGCCATGCTGGTTAGATCCTTACACGTTGAGGTCACATGCCGTGCAATCCTGATGAAAATGTGTCAAACATCTTAAAATGTGGCGTAATTTCTCATAGAAAATCCCAACTTTAATTCCAGTGGGGAGCAAATTTTACCTTAAGAAATAATTTAACAGTTATTTCTCAACACTCGTGTTTTTTTTTTTCTTTCAATAATTAAATTTACTCATGTCACAAATACACCCGCAGTAATCAGTAGATGGAAATTTACCCATCATAGAGTTGACTTAGAAAAATGTGATGACGGTGAAACTTAAATAAAATGAATTGCCACACAGCATCAACACTTTTTGATCACGTCTTGTTTATATCCTCATATATTTGTCGCAACTTTTCGCCATGCTGGTCATTTTACTACATCATCTGTTTCATAACCGTTTTTTACATTTGATTCATGCGACGCTCATCTGTCAGCAGTTCACTGTGTTTATCTGGTGAAACGACCAACAGAAAAAAGTGGCAAGTACATGAAAACCAATCGGGATAAGGAGCAGTGCCTGCTGTTGGCTCAGTTCTGTCCAGGTAACGAAGGATATCTCTCCTTTCTGTCAGACTCTTCACTACCTTACCCAGTTAACCCTTCAGGAGTCTCGGAGGGGTCGGACTGACTCCACTTGCGCTTTTACGAGTTTTATTTATTTATTATATTATTTTATTATTTATTTGTATTTTCAGGAACTGACAGGCTGACGGGAAACACCCATTGCATCATTGCAGTGATATCCACCTTGCTTTCCCCTGGGTCTACAGGAAGCTTAATAAACTCTTAGGCTCAGAAAAGGTCACCTCTCGTGACATTTTGTCACATTACGATCTCTTAAGATTCTTTGTGCATTACTTTTATCCTACTGAGGTAAAATTCAGAAAGAAAAAAATCTCAGAATTGCAGAAACTCGCCTAAAATGACGTCACTAAGAGATAATATTGGTCTTAGGATTCTTTGTGAATATGGGACCAAAGCTCAATGCCATGGAGTTAAAAAAAAAAAAAAAAGAAATAACAGAAATGAAATTTTGCAGAAAAAAAAAAGTGCAAGAATTATGATCAAGAATAAAATGGTTGTGGTCAAGATTTTTAGTTGCACGTTAGAAGCCAGGCAGGTTAATAGTTCAGAACATTTTGTCTCTTCAATTCCTCTATTTAAAAAGTAACTCTAGTATAACAAGACTGATAATAGATGGCTCATTAGTCAGGTTATCTGCTTGTGTAACCCTGCAGTCAGCTTAACAAAGATGCTTTGAGCAGTGTTTCTTTAATAAGATAAATGTTCTTTAAGATTTTGCTTCATCGCTCTTCTACTTTCTTTTGCGACCAGAAGCATTTCAAGGCAGCCGAATCTTCCTTCTTCATAAGTGACAGAAAATTGTCGTCTCGTTTAAGCCAGCTGACTAGCATTGTGCTACAAACAATGGGGGAGGGGCAGCACTGCAGAGAAAATGCTTCACACTTTAAACTGCAGGAAATACATGGTGGGGTATTTTAGCAGTTTTGAAACTATAATTTTTCTAAATCTCGGCATAATATAACACTGGCAAGCAGATCATCCCAAATTTTAAGTTTTGTTTTGTTTTTTTGCTTTTTTCACCTGGAAAAAAATACTTGTGCAGTTTGTAGTGAATTTGGTCCAGAGCATATACGTTGATGAATGTTTTGTCATAAAGTCTCTCTCTGACAAGCAGAACAAGAACACATTTGCTACTCTCCACTAGTGGTATATCGCATCTTTAAAAAAATAATGCCGAGCTCCTCTTTATGAGCTTCGCACCGTTTGGTTTTATTTTACTGCAGCCTCTAAACTTTCTTTCCTTTAAAACAAGAGTATCTTCATGTCAATCCCTCCTCCTTAAAACATGTAAAGAAGTCTATAGTGTATCATCCCGGTGCATATTTCCCATCAGGGCTGTTTGCAGAGGATGCAGCTCCTTCTGATTGTTAACTATTTTTTTTTTTTTTTTTTTTTTTGCAACACACTTTCTCCTTCTCTGCACTACCTATTGCTGCAGATGGGCCGTGAGGACCTGAGGAGGAGGAGGACAGCAGGGTAGGAGAGAACGCAGAAGAAGTAGATGGATGCAGGAAACATGTTCCAAGTCGCTGCGGAGCAACGTTAACGAAGACGCATCTGCGATGATGAGTTTTCTCTTGCGTTGATGCACGCACGCGGGAGAAACAAATTGCAGTTTAAGCAGAGCCTTTTGCTTCTCTCTTCCTCTATTACTCCCTGACAACAAGATCCCCCCCCTCCCCACACACTCAAAGGCTGAGGGCTTCTCTGCTCAATAATTCATACCCGGACTTCATGCAGCAGATCAATAATATATTCAATCATCCGTTCTCTGTTGTTGAAGCTGATACCCTGGGCTTTCTCGAATCCTGCTTTGATTCTATTTCCATACACACGTAGCCAGAGATGAAGCCAGGAAAACCACAGGGGGCGAAGGAAAAAAAGATGGAAGATAAAGCTGAACTAATCTGTACACTGCATGAGGTTAAACTCTGTGCCCCTGATATGATAACGTGTCTCCTTCGAAAGGGTTAACATCTTGTCATCTGTCTGACACGTCGGGTTTTATTGCTGACTTGTCAGCAGTCAAACCTTGAGCTGCTTCGGGTTTCTGCAGGCGTTTATTTACCCAACTCAGGGCCTATTGATTTTGGAGACGGGAGTTCATTTCTGTGGTAACCTGAGCCCATAAATTCTCATTTGTGCCACGGGGACAAGACTGCCTCCGTTATCGCGGCACGGTTGGCTGGACATTAGCATAGCATGCAGAGATTAATAAATTAACAAAACAAATCTGGCTTCAGCATAATGAAGTAGGTGGTCGATAAATTATTGAGCACTTTGTGTTGGTGTTTCGCAGGTGAGCTCATGAAAGCAGTGGGTGAGGTGGAAATTCGTCGCTAAGCGAGCGAGCACTGTGGTATTGTTTGTGATTCGAACAAAGGAAATTGAAGTTGACAAAATGTTCGTCATGCAATCGTCCTGTTTAGGCTACGGCATCATCCGACCTGCTTACATAAACTTTCCAGCCCTCGGTTATGATTATAAGATATGAATCATAGCATAAAGAAAATGAGCCGCTGGATGGATGGAAATAAATAGTTGTAAGAAAGGATAAACATTGTGAGTGGTGAAGTTTTTTAAAGAGACGGAAGCCAATTTCAAGGTGTCAGAAAAATGGCTGTGAAGCAAAGTCAAATGTATTTAGTCATTTTTTAAAATATGCTGCATTTTCAACACCTCAAAGCAATCTGTAGGGCTGCTGTAAAAGAATATTTTAGTAATTGAGTACTCTATAGAATATTTTTACAAGTAATCGAGGAATTGGATCTCTCACTCTCTCTACCGTTCGCTCCAAAACCGTGACGACTCGGTTCCGACATCAGAAGAGCTGTCTTACTCCTACCATCGCGCAGCAAATTGCAGCAATCCTTATTTCTCCCCAAACCCTGACATTCCCCCCGCACAATGCAACACCATGCTGCTCACACTTCACAACAACTCATAGGCGGAAGTATGCTCAAATAATGCAAAAAATACATAACATCCCTCCTACAACTTCTCAACCCAGAACAGGAATAAAACCTATTAGACCAAAAAGATCCAGAAGACGCTTCACTCAACCCAGAGCAAACTTACAATCCAGAGAAACTCCTATTAGTTTATCTAGAGAAACTACCTTAGATCAATATTTAGCATTAAACTTGTAAGGCCTATAGAAAATCCTTTTAGATTACAAATCTAGAACAAACTTAGAATGGACCTCCTATTAGTTTATAAATTTCAGACTACTTATTCTTATTCTTGCTAAATATGGGGAACTCGATGTTTAGTTCTGTACTTTTACCTGTTTGTTTATTTTTGGTTTGTTGTTTTTGTTTGTATTTCCTTCCAATTCATATTAAGCACTTTGAATTGTCTTATCACTAAAAATGTGCTATGTAAATGAAATTACCCTACCTTATCTTACCTCTTTAAAAAAAGATTAAATTACTTGGATTATGTATTTAAACTTGTTATTTAAGTAACTATTACAATTCAGTTAATTCTGCAGCTTAGATTGATAGATATGCTCTAACCCTTTTGTCGCATTAGGACAAGATCCCCAACTCAACGGTAATGTTTGTGAAAAAGTGTTTGTGCTGCTAATGGTACTTGAACATCTGCTGCAACAACAACCACCATTTAAAGTTATTCAAAAGGCCACCACTGGAGTGCAAGCTCTCACAACCTGCGGAGGAGGAGGAGGAGGAGGAGGGGGCAGCAGAAGGACCTTTCACTTCATGTAGCATTATGGATTTGCTGTTCCAAGAAGTCCTTGAAATATGAGAGAAAGAGTGTTTGCCAAACTGCTGGGCGGAGGTCTCTTGGAGATAATAAAAAGAGGAGAATCAGTCTGAATCTCAGCCTCTCTGGGAGAACTTATTGGTTTTTCAGCTCATCTGCGTGTGACAGAATAAAATCTCTGATTTCATCAAATTCTTCTGAATATTTTTTACAGTCATTGCTTCAAAGTTTATTTCATCCTGCTTTGACTTTTTTGATACTTTGGTTGATGTTTTCTTGCAAGTTTCTGAAATTTTTTGACACCTTTTATTCAGTTAAGAGTGATTTGACCAATACATTTGAGAGCAAATTAATTATCCTACTTGCACCTGTTACCTCCACCATCATGTGCAGTAGCAAAACTTGTTTTAGCTCCCCTCTGTATAAACCCATCAACCCTGTTTCCCACGTCAAGTCCCCACAAGATCTCCATTTGAGGCCCAGGTGGTCATTTTCTACCAGCTCCTAGAACAGAAAACTCCCTTCGCAGGCCCACGGTGTGATTATGTGAAATGAGAGGCTTCAAAGTGGGCATCACTCCCCTGAGAGAGACATGAATTATTCCTACGTCTTCATCTTAAGTCCACCCTTCTTCCCGCAGCACAACAACTTCAGGATCAGCAGCCCTGCCTTAAACTCTCTCCTCACTCGTGATACATTTTCAATTACAGTTGACAAAATCTCTCCAACAAGCCGTCCTTGTGTGCGGTTTATCGGCTCGAAGGCAAGAGAAGTGAGATTCTTGAGAGTCATTACCTCTCCTCTCCCCCACTCCGTTCCTCCCAAATACACTCGAGCTGGCACACGCAAACACTCTGCCCTCATCCCGCTCCTCCTTCTCATCATGGCGAATGATGCAGACGTACACACACACACGCACACAAACAGCGGAGTCGCGCTTTCTCATTTGTGCTTTGTTTCCTTTGTCGCATCATTTGTGCTGAGGGTGCTGTAAAAGTGGGCTAAGTAGTGTGTCTGAGGTATGAGCGAGCGTCGTCTCCCTTTTCTCTACTCCATCAGGCTCAAGCAGCCCAGCGGGGGAGCAGTGGGGGGGTAGGATGGTGGGGCACTCATTTACTTTATGGAATATTACTTTCTCTCCTTCTTGCCGTTACCATGGCAGCCGCTATAAAAAGAATTTCTTCTCATCGCCATTATTTGATTCCCCCCCCGACACACACACACAAGCTCAGGAAGATCCCTTATTGATTTTCACTGCTCACATATTTTTAGTGCAGAGGAAAGAAATTAACATTCCATGAAGTGCTAAACAAAACAGAAATGGGGGTCTTCCAATTGGATGCCTTCGTGCCACATAGCTTGAGATGTTACGTAAAGCTTAAGATCCATGTAGCGGTCAGGACCGATCCATCCATCAATGTCTGAAGTCACATGGGCAACAGGTGGAGGAGGGATGCTAAGGTGTCGCTCTCCCAAGCAACACTCACCAACTGTTTCTGTGGGATCCCAAGGCATGCCCAGGCCAAAAGGGGCATACAGTCCTTTCAGCAGGTTCTGCCTCTGCCCAGGGGCTTCACCTGCTGGGGTCCAACCCCAAAACCTCAAACATCCAACCCCAAAACCTCCTCGGCTGACTCGAGCCGAGGACCGGCTGCTCTTCTTCAATCTCTGTATTAGGCAAACTCATTCTGGTTACTTGGCATTCTGCTTGCTGCTCCAATGCAGGCTGAAAGCCATGCATGACTTGAAGATCCAGGCATAAATAAATCATCCGCAAACCATTGGGACGTGAGCCTGAGGTTCCCAGGCCAGACCGCCTTTTCAACTAATACCTCTTGAGGTCCTGCCCATGAAAACCACAAACAACATAAGCCACGTGCGGCAGATCTGGTTGAGTCCAACACCTCGGGGAACAAGAGCAACTTCATGCTAAGATGGTAGACGCTCCTTTTACTTTGAATTCATACAGCCAATATTATCAACCCCCAGTTCCCTCAAAAATATCTGAGGGGACACATTTGTGAGCTGCCTCCAGATGTTTAAAACACATGCAAACGTACTTGACCCCCTTCGGAAATGAACCCAAGGTTTCATAATCTGGAGGCCCCTCCGTTTTACTTCCATGGTTACAGTAAACTTTGGACTAAAAATCCAGGCTGATCCATCAATCAAAACTACCTAAATAATCTTTTATCATCCGTTTTCAAAAGTGTGAAGCGAAGGACGTATCGTTGATCTCTGTTTGTGTATTTGTTTTTTTGCAGGCTTGTCAGGGAACATCTCGGAGAGCAGGAAGTGGCGATTTCCTTGACTATTGAGTCTTTGGAGGAGGAGGATTTAGGAAATTATTCCTGTCACGTGGAAAATAGTCACGGCCATATCAACGCCACCATTCAGATCTTCAGGCGGGGTAAGAACTACTGGCTATTTCCCATTTTAAATTAAAAAACTAATATCTTTCTAATTTTTTTTCCCTCAAACAATTCTGCTTTTTTTTGCTCACAGTCTCACTGCACCAGATATTTTGCATCAGCTCTTAAATAAAATAATCAAAGGCGGCTGCATCATTTCATCAAACATTTTCTCCTTTT
This sequence comes from Poecilia formosa, assembly GCF_000485575.1. NCBI lineage: Eukaryota > Metazoa > Chordata > Actinopteri > Cyprinodontiformes > Poeciliidae > Poecilia > Poecilia formosa. Next base: position 2,012,959 of record NW_006800009.1, on the reverse strand, counting down.
TTTTTTTTTTTTCCGTCGGTTTGTGTATATTTACCCAAACTTCATGATTGCGTTTGGTACTGTCTTATCTTCTGTGTTTGCACCAGCAGCTTTGTAGCTATTTTGGCTCTCTTGCATGACTTGTCTGAAGCTGTTTTCATGCTCTAGCTGTCACCCCACAAGAGAGGTAATTTGATGGCTGTTTAAACAGCAAATTGGTCTGCAGCTTTTCCCAACAGGCCAATACATCCAGCATACAATTACATTTTAAGTCTTTATACGTCTGTTTCCCCGCTTTAATCTCTTTCTCTGTGATCATCCTTTGTAGACAGCCCAGTTTCGTTTGAGTGGTCTTTGCGGACCGCAGATGGCTTCATTTAACTCTCTTTGCAAAAGGAGAGGGATGCAAAGTCGAGCTTTCTCTGTCTCTCTCATCCAGATCTTGATGTTTATTTCATGGTTGTTGTTTTTTTTTGTTGTTTTTTTGTTTTCTCAAAGAGCATATCACTTACAAGCCCTGCGGCAGGTCTAACGACACTGCGGGCTGCCTTTCCGTGTATCTCCAAAGGATTTGATGGCGAGTGTCGGTCAGTGGGACTTTAACAAATCCAGGAGAGAAGATAATTGGTGGTAATCAGCCAGATGTTTTACAATTATGGGAGAAGACAATGGAATGCACATTTGAACACATTTCCAACAACAATACTTTTGCTTTTCAAATGTAAAGTTCCAAGAAATATGGAAAATATCGTCACATAGAAGTAGCTAAATATACTTTCACTGGATTTACTTTTTAACCAAAGGAGTGTGTATAGGGCTGTTGAACACAATGGTGCACCTATTGCACCCATGGTAAATATGGGTAAGAAGCTTTTCACAGTATTGTGCAAATGTTTGGAAAATCTAATCTTTAATTTTAACAAAGTTTTTTCCGATACAAAATTGCTGGTTCTCCACTTATTAAATCACCTTTAATAAATATTTTTATTTTCAACTGGATCAGGGGGGGAATATGACACGACTCCAAGACTTTTCTTACTTTTCCACTCTTCAAAATGGAAAGCACAAGAGAATATGCCTTTAAAAATATGCCTTATAAATATAAGAATATGCCTTTAAAAAAAGGCAAATATTCATCTCAAAAAGTCAGGATGGAGCTCAAAGTAAACTTTTTGTGTAATATCTATTTTACGTTCAGAGCAGTAGTTTTTAAAAGGTACATAAACTCTTGTACTGCCTTTTTCCACAAACACCAGGTCAAACTGTGAGTCTGCTGAACTCATCATAGGAACTACTTCTCAGTCCAAAACTCCTACGAACGGATGTAAACAATAAAATAAAACGTTGCTGTGATGATGTGCTGAAAGCGGCGAGTCGGGAAGAGTAGGAGCTTCTTAAAGAGACAGAGGTCAATTTCAAAGCATCAAATTGCAGTTAAATTTCTTTTTTAGGTCATGTTTATACATACAACATTTTTATAACAACTTGAAGTAGCATACTTACTTGACTGTTTTAGAAAATGGCTCTATGTGCTCTATGTGTCTAGAAAATACATAATACTGCAGCTTCAAAGCAACTTTGTGACAAATAATGAGAATCCACATTTATTTTGACGCCATAGAAAGTGAGTAAAATGGTGAGCTTGCTTTTGGAGAACTTCCCTAAAAAGGTACCTTGTTAGAGTCACCAAGTCTCCATTACAATTAGACGTTTTCTACGTGCCAACTTGTCGTTTGGGTGCTAAACTAGAAAAACAACGATTCTCTGTCCAACATGACGAACATTTGGATTTTGCTCAAACTATTTTGACTTTAAGTGGAGATCAGACTAAACACTTCAAGAGGGTCTAGCATGAAACAAACAATGAATCATTGGCAAACGACCCCACACCTTACGCCATTGAGGTTGGTAAAGATAAATATCTGATACTTTTTTGTTACCCAAAATCCTTGCAACCTGACCTTGGTGAAAGTGTTAAAATAAAAGGAATTTTTCATACAAAAATCTGTAAATCTCTTAGTAAACTGAAGATATAGCAAATAAATAGCAGATTGATGATCCAAAACATATGCCCAAAGCAACATGGAAATGGTTTATCACGTACAAAATCGACCGTCTGTTATTTTTGTGTCAGTCTCACAAATGCATCCTGCAGAACACCTGTGGGCTGAACATGTTATCAACAGCAGCGGTTTAATAAATCTGGCAGGAGACATTTTGTGTAAACCATTTGCTCATTCCCTTGCTGCAGAAATGAAGGAAACATAAAGGTGCGTTTTATTTTCAGTTTATCAGTGACATTTTGCCACAGCATTATTGGATGTATTTATTTTAAGGGTTGCAAGGGGTGCCAATAAGTGATTGATGCATGAAATTAATTGGTAAGACCTCGCTAACCACGTTTTTTATACTAATTTTAAGACTGGCAGAACTGTAAAATATAACGTATCTCAAATTAAAACATGGAATAATGAATGTATTTAAATTCTTGAAATAATATTGTCCAGATAAACGTTGGGTTTAGATAATTTTAAACAAAACGCGAACGCCTAACTGAGGGCAGACGAGATTTAACGTAAAATCTCTTTGCTTCGCAATGTTTCTATTGCAGCACGAGAAGATGTGTGTCTTTGCTCTGTCTGACAAAATAGAGAGAGCATTGCAGCTGGCATGGCAGCCACGCATTGTTAAAGCCCACAGTGTGACAGAGATAAAAGGTGAACGTGTTCTAGCTGAGCCAACCAGGTAAATGCTGCTTTAATACACATCATAACTCATTCCCAAGCCAGGTCTCGGGGGAGACATGGAGGCGATAATAGAGAAGAGAAATGAACTGAAAAGGGAAGAAAAAACGGCAGCGAACCCAGATGGAGAGGCGACTGACGGCAAGATGAGAAATCTGAAACCCGTTGTTTTGAAAATGCCGCCATCCATGTCCGGGATTGTTGCAGTCCCACTACGGATGATGGCGAGAGTGCAGAGCTGTGTCATTGCTGTGCCATGAAAAGGAAATGAAGCCCATTTCTCATTAGATTTTCTTTTTTTTTTTCTGCAATGTGCTCTCTCATTTTTCTCAAACTCGTTATGAGCCCTGTGTCTTTGAAGATTGATTCTGCTTTGTTCTGAGCTGAGCTCCGAATCTTCTGCGGCTTGTCCGGCTTTTTTGTGCCAAATGTAAATGTGCCCTCTAACCGCCTCGAATCCCCCGACTTCAACAGCTCAACACCGAACAAAAAGGGAGACGGGGCCCCGGCTCCAATTTGGTGCAGAGACAATACGCCAACACGCAAAACTGTGAAAGGAGCTGAAGCTGAGACTGTGTCAGCAGTTTTTCCTCATATTTTCGGTCTGTGTTTCTTGTCCTCAGCAGAGCTCATGTACACGGTGGAGCTGGCAGGAGGGCTGGGAGCGATTCTGCTGCTTCTCATCTTCCTCATCTCCCTGCACAAATGCTACAAGATTGAGCTGATGCTCTTCTATAGGAGGCACTTCGGCAGCGAGGATGTGGATGGAGGTAAGGACAACCCAGCTCATCTGAAAAAACAAAACATCTGCTCAAGATTTCCCTACATATATATGTATATATATATGTGGAGTAACTGAATATATTTATTCAGTTACTCCACAGCAGATTTTTTTAAATCCTTCCTCTACTTTTTCCTAAGTGGCCAGGGACTACTGCTACCACGGCTCCATTGGGGGAAAGATGGGGAAGGATTTTCAATTTGTTGCCCATTTAAAAATAGATCAGTCTCAATATGTCAGAGAAGGATCCTCGCGCCGCACCAACGAAGGCCATGTAGCAACACATGGGGACCGGACAGGCTAGAAACGACCTCCCTGAGTGACAAATAGGAGCCAGAACTGGCCCGAAATTGTGGAGCAGCGGCTGGTTTTCTTTGCACAACATAGTTAACTTTTCCTTCAGCGAAAGAGTTGTCTGTTTATGTCCCAGTATCTCTCCCTCTTTCTCTCTGTGTCCTTAAAAATTCTGGAAACAAGAAACTCGCTGCTTTTTTTTTGCCCCCTCCACATACATGAATTATCTATTACAGGCAGTTTTGTTGACTCAAACTTCTACATGATTAAGTCACACTGTCAGGGACAGCTGATACAAGCGGTTTTGATTCCTCCAGCTTTGCTCGGTGGTTAATTTGAGACGTCTGTTGCTAATTTGAAGGCAGTGTTTGAAGTTCGGATCCAATCGAGCGCGGGCCTGGCCCTTTCCAGGGAGTCTCAAAGCTGCGCCTGCTTCTCCAAAGAGTTTTTTTTTTTTTTTTTTTTTTTTGAAAAAGCCCCTCTTCTCCTTTTTGGCTGTCCCACATTCACGTTCTACAGAGAATAATGACTAGCACTCACTGAACATGTCGCCACCACTGTGCTTCTTTTATTCTATTTTCTGCCTTTTCAGTTCTTCTCACTGTCTTCTGAGAAATCATTTTGAGGTGTGTAGCAGTGCATTGCTTGAGTCTTGATTTGGTCGTGTTTATATCTAACCCATTTTTGTTTTTTTTGTTTTTTTTTCCGAAGCGCACTTCATGGCCTAATGGATGTGACGCCACTGGGAATCAGTGTTTGTACTCCGTTGTTTACGACGAGCCCTTCTGTTCCAAATAAAACTGCTGAGCAGAAAATAGTTGGGTGTTATTTTGGAGAAGTGTCGCTGCAGTTCAAAATCCACTTAGACTTAGTCCAGTGTGAGGAGACTTGACTTTACTATCAGAAAGTTTTAGCCTCACACACTTTAGTTAACATTAAGATCACAAACCAGAAAATCTGTTGTGATTAAATGGATAACTTTTATTTAGAAAGTAAAATGCTTGCAGCTCATCCTGAACAGGACATGTTGCTGGAGCGAGATATTATATCTCATTCCTGGTTAAATAAAATAAAGTTGTTTGCTGACATTTCGACCACAGCTTTAAAGCAGAGTCAAACCTAAAAGAGTTTAAAAAAATAAATAAAATTGAAATCCCTCTTTGTGTGCTTTCAGATTTTCTAATTTGATAAACAGCGTTTTTGGGTTGTTTTTTTTTTTAAATGATTTTCTCTTCATTATTGAACTAATCAAAATCAGATTCATCAGTGTAGGTATTTTTTACACGGCACTAATTCACAGCAAATGAGACGCTTTATCAGAGAAACGTCTCTAAATTACATGCAGACGTACAGAATCAACTTCATCCAATCATGAAGTTGCGCAATCAGAGCGCAAATTCAGTTATTTGCGCTCTGATTTGATTAAAGTTAAATTAAATCTCAATGTAGACACCAGTGTTGTCAATACATCAACAGCAGCAGAAACTTGGTAATATAACTTGAAAAATGTTATGTTTGTGTTCATAAGTGTTTATATACGAGTTCTTTGATCGGATGCAGGTGGATAAAAAAAATAATTTAGCACATTTTTTTCTAACTCTTCCTTTCAATGAAAGTGATTAATAAGATGTTACTGCAAATAGGCTATTGCAAATAAAAAAAAATTAAATAATAGCCCAGAATTTACTGATACATTATTTTTACACTTAAGCAAAAACTTATACAAAATAAGGTCAACGCTTCACCTAAAAATACAGCAAACAAAAACTTCTCTACCATCAAATTCGACGCCAAGATTCACATCATAATCATCAAAAAAAAAAAGACAAACTACATTTTGTGCATACATACAGGAACCTCCACTCCGTTTTTTTATTTTATTTTTTTACATATCTTCGAAAGTATTAATGTTTCAGACAACATTATGATTCACAGTAAGAGCAGGAAACAGGTGGAGGAGAGGCTTAAGAGATGGAGGTGTGCAGTGAAGTGAAGAGGAATTAAAGTCTGTAGAAGGATGGAAGATTATAATATTCTGGGCAAGAAAGGTGGAATGAAGCTGCAAGATGTAGGGATTAAATACTCGGGTTCAATCCTCCAAAGCCGCAGACACACGAGAGGCGTGAAAGAGACGAGTGTGTGGGCCGCTTGTGATGGAACGATAACTGCAAGTGAAAGGAACGGGTTACAGCGTGGTAGTTGGATCTACTATGATGTACAATTCAGAGACAAAATGAATATGTAAGGGTGACGTCTCAAGACTGACAGACTTGGACGGCAAGGCAGAAAAGTGGGGAAAGGAGAGTCTATTCTGGAAGGAGGAGGGAAAACCCACAGTGGAGTTTTATGGATGGAGTGAGAAAAGAAGAAAGTGGTGATTAAGATAAAATGAGATGAGACAGACGATGATGTCCTCTAAACATTTGTGACACTGATTAAGCGTTGAAGTAAATCAAAGAAAAATGCCACTTTTGCAGCTTCTCTACAGCCTGATTAGTTAAATATTAAGAATTTGATTGACAAGTTGGCTGAGATTTGAAAGTTTGCACCAAGTTACAGGTCATTAGTATTTCCATATGAAAAAAATTCACATTGTCAGTTTAACATGTATGCAGCAACATCTTTTCAAAGAATTAACATAAGAACATATTCATACCAAACAGGATGTAAATACCAGCTGCTTAGGCGAGGACTTTGTAAGTGACCTGTTCCAATTTTATTCCTGGCATAATTTATTTCTTTTCATATCTTCTGATAAATGCAGTGGGAGGGGGGGGAAGCAATACCTCCATATTTGTGAGTCAGAATCAAGACGATCTTATATTTCGCTCTGTAGACAGCTGCAGCTTTGGCCTGTTTTAATGTGAAACTCCAATGAGATGAGCCAAAGCACTCAAACTCTGAGAAAGAACATGTTGACAATTTAAACTATTCTAAAGGTCAGACATTTTTAATAAACGCATTCCCTCCAAATGTCTGCACGTTTCCACCGAATGCTTGTGAACGTTCGCGTTAAATGACTCCAACCGTGAGCTGTCTGCTCCACATTCTCCACAAATCGCTGTCTGTTTCTCTCGCTTTCTCAGAGAACAAAGACTACGATGCATATCTTTCATACACCAAAGTGGACCCTGACCAGTGGAGTCAGGAGACCAGGGAGGAGGAGCGCTTCGCCTTGGAAATACTGCCAGACGTGCTGGAAAAACATTACGGCTACAAGCTCTTCATCCCTGATCGAGACCTCATTCCAACAGGCAGTAAGCGCTCTGGCTGTGTGTGTGTGTGTGTGTGTGTGCATTCACATGTTGACAGTGGGGTGAAAGCTTGCAGTTGCGTGTGCAGAACATTGGCTTTTGCTGCATATATGATGTTGTTGTTGTTTAGCACATTGCTTTGCGCTTTGTCTTGGTCTACGCTTGTTTTGTGCTCGTCTTCAATGTTCTTCACCGTCTCGTGTTGTGAGCTGTTAAGACAAATTTAAACTAAGCTGTCACAACCGCACCACTTAGCCGTAACATTATGACCACTCAGCATTTAAAGCTACCGTTTCCATTTGAGCAGAACCCCTAAAAATGTGCAGATATGTGACAACATTCTGCTAAGAAGACCCAAATGTGGTGGATTGAGGGGACAACAAAACTGACTGGAGGACTGACCTGATCCTCTGGTCTTTCATTCTTCATTTCCTTCTCCTGACTTTTCAGTTCATATTTGCTTCAAGTAGACAATAATGGTTTACTCTGGGTCACAAAACAGCACTGGTCAGATGCTCTCTGCCCAGACTGTAGGTTGCATAAATACCCACAAATATCTGCAGGTCTTTTCCTAGTAACACACATAATACCCGAGTTAAAGAAAAACAAATCATTCAGACTCTCCTTGTGAATGAAATGGAGTTGCAAACTTTGGCTTACCCCTGTTTAGCAGATTAATATTTATTAATTCAGGTCCTGTTAACCCTTTAGAGAAGACCTACACTGTCAACTTTGGTCATTTGTGACCTATAAACTACTGAGTAAGTCTTTACCACTACCGACTGCATCTCATATTTTTTCCTAAACGGTGTTGATGAACTTTCCAGTGTACGCTCTTCTAACACGTCTACTTACAGGTCAAAAACTTTTTTGTTTGTTTCCATGCTTGTCCTGCCCACAGCCAGATAATCAGTTTTAGCTGTTTAGTGGTCATAAGATTATGGCTAATCTCAGTTAATTGTACATTATTATTTCAAATATCTCAAATATTTAGTTCGAAACTCTCCGCAAGAATCTTTTTTTTTTTTTTTTTTTCTTGCATCGTACCAAATCTCTTTGGACTGAAGCTGGAGATCACAGCTCTCCTCCGTGGCTCTTCCCTAACCGGCTACTGCTGAAGGGGGAATACAGTATGCAGCGAGCACTCGACGCTGACATATTGAGCAAATTCATCGTCCCCTTTGGTTTCCATCCATGCAGCAATAAATCCACGAAAATTCCGTGTGAACATACTCTCATGCCCGCCCGCCAACTCGTGCCTGCTTAGCAGTCCGTTTGTGCCAGTGGTACACAGTGTGCTCTACTTTGTAGCGATGCTGCGTGTTTGTACTGTGGGCTTCATGTGGAACAGATGAAACGCAAACACACGTCCTACTTGGTCCAGAAAGAATTAAACATCAGTGGGAAGTGTGGGGAGGCTCTGAGCCGCGCCGAGCCGGGGCCGCCTCTATCCTTTAATCAAAAGAAATTGCCGCCAGCATCAGAGCCAAACAGAATCGCTGCAGATGAATGTCCAATCAGGGGGAAACATGCTATGTGATTAATTACATGTGAAGTAAAAAGATGGGCGTGAGGAAGCGCTGCTTACACTTTTTTGCAGCCGTGTTGAGCAGTGTTGTGTGTCTTGTGTCTGCATTGTGTACTGCCTGTGACCTGAATGTTAAAATGTCTATGTTTAGGTCTCACCAATGAGCATTACCAGGATGACACGCGACTTTTTGGAGGTACTCGCCCTCAATCTTTTCCTCTTGCATTTAGCTGCTTTCATTTACCCGCACCTTTGGATGCTGCGCTGCAATGCAACGTTAGACATTGATGCTAAATATAACACACCTGAAAAGGTTAATGTAAGACACGTTATCCTATATTGTGTCAGTAAAAATATGTATTCTCTGTATACTTTATGGTCAAAAATGGTTTCATGTTTTTTGTCCCTTTTGAGTCAACTGATGGTACTTACTACGGAAAGGTTCATTTATTTCAGTAACTCTGTTAAAAAATGAAACTCATATGTTGTATAGATTCACGACACAGAGTGATATAACTGAGGAAAACCCCCCCACAAAATTTATTTTCTCAAAACAGCAGAATAGTATATAAAATCAAAACAAAAACCGGTTTTAAAGCAGTCATGTCACGGCCACGTCAACATGTTAGGTTTTCCAGCAGATGGCCGCCGACACCCTGCACAAGGAGGCAAAGCTTCAAACAATAATTGCTGAACAAGCTCGATTTTTTTATTTATTTATTTATTTTTTAAACAGGAAAGCTGATTGGAAGGAAAAAAAAACGCATTGCACAAAAAGGTGCACAAACAACAGGGAAAACTCCAGCTTTCAGTGGATTATGAAGCAAAGCAAGACTTTAGGGGAGACTCGCACGTCTGCGATCTGCAGCTGGACTCAGAGCTTTAAAGAAAGAAAGCACACAGGCGTATCGCGGACGCCGCAGCTGTCGCAGTTCCTCGTGCGGAGTCGCTCCTGAACCAGAGCATCAGAGTCGCCGTGGCCTGAACTAAACGGAAACAGAACTGGGCCGTTGCATGTCATTTGTAAATCAAGATCCCAGGGTCCGGAGGACGAGCGGAGAGACTCAGAATCCGAGTCGCTCGCAGGTCCACAGCTGGTGGTGATTTGTGGAACTATGTCCTTTATCAGAGCAGCCATCTGTTAGGCAGTTTCAGAGCGATGTGTGCCTCCCCTCTGCTGACAAGCTTTATGGGAGAAGGTGATTTCATTTTCCAGCAGGACTTGGCACCTGTCCACACCGCCAAAAGTACCAATACTTGGTTTTATTACCATAGCTCTGTGCTTGATTGGCCGACAAATTTTCCCGACCTGAACCGCGTGAAGAATCTGTCAAATACCGTCGAGAGGAAGGTGAGAGACGAGCTGCTCTCGAAGGAACGTGGGCAGAAGCTGAATTTTACGTTTTTATTAGCCGTGAAATGCAATCATTAAGTAAAACTACATAAAAAAACAGACTTAAAATATAAGACTAATAAATAAACAGTACTATATGAGTTTTACTTGTTGAATTGAATTACTGAAAAAAAATAAACTTTTTGTTTATATGCTGATTAACGGAGATGCACTCGTTACAAATCAAAATCCAAAAATCAGTCCTTCCTCAGTTTGTTTCCAATAAAACATGTAATTTGCACCAGTATTCAGCTCTGAACCTTTTGCATCTCACGTCTTCAATTAAAGCTCGCATGAGCCAAGCCGAGTTTAGCGCACATAACTAGATGGAAGTCAGGTTTCTAAAACAAACTCTGGCAGCTAAATGAGATTCTTAGAGTGAAAACTAAGCCATTAGATGGAGAGAAGTTCCATTAGGCTCGGGAGGCAGAATTATGTCCAAGACAAAACCTTTAGGCAGGATAATGTCGTTTAAAATGCCCGAAAGCCTCACTCCTGGTAACATAAAAGACCTTTAGAAACGGCCGAGGGCTCCTCTACATTTGTCTGACCAGTCAAACTGAGCAGACGGGGGCGATGGGCTTCGTTCAGACCATTAACCAGCGAGCCAAACTTTGGAAAAGAGAAACGAAGGAGAAATGTAGTGACAGAACCGGCTTTACTACAGAACGTCTGTGCAGTTCTCACATGTGATCAGCCAATTAGAAAACCTAAACGGAAAACAAAAAAAGAAAAAGGAAATAATCTGTCCGTTTTTAATGAGTTGTGAATGAAATATTTGACACCATCCCTGCTGACGAGCGTGTCGGAGGTGTCGGGATATTTTTCAGCAGCGGCATCTGAGAGAGGAGTCAGAAGTCGTACAGGAAACTGGAAGAATATTCACTGAAACTCAGCTGAAGTCCTGCACAGACCTAGTTGAAATCTAAATCTATAAATATTATAGGCGTCTCCTGTCAGACTCTGTGCCTTAATGTGCCTGAGCCTAAACATTTCTGCCAGGAAAACTGAAATAAACTTTCAGAGAAAATGTCTTAATTTTGAGAGATCATTCCTTGAAGACTGAAAGCGTCTACTGCTGGATTCGTCCCCTTTTTCACGTTTACATTACACTCATTTCAGCTTCAACTGAAACACATTTTCAGGGTGGAGTTAATTTACCTTTAGCGACAGTATTTAGTGCAAACTTTTATTTCTCATTTGTTTTCTTCTTGCCCACTCAGGGTCAACATTATACAGACACTCTCAAATATAAACATGCACCCATGTCAGTAGATATCCAAAAATCCTAAGACTTTTTAAGCATCTTGTGGCACATTAATTAGCTGCATATTTTTGTAACCTCTAAAAGCTCTGATATAACTCTCAATGACTGTTTTATGTGCTGTTCATGGGCACAGGCCTGATTTTTAATTGTGTTCTGCTAATTTTCAAATGGTTTGCAGTCTGAGCCATCCAAACTACCGTATTCATTTCAAAGCCAGTGGATGTTGTGGATCATCGTCCAGTCGTGCCCAAGTCTCGACCGTCTACCTGTTGGTTTGTGTGTGGATGTAGTTCTTCCTGATCTACTTTGAACCAGGCAGTGGAGCAGCCTTACAGCATCACGCTTTAATGTTTAAGCTGTCACTGCCTGAACATATTTAATTGTTTTTGTCAAAGCTGTCACATTGATTTTTTTTTTTTATTTGAATATGGCACATACTATTGATATAAAATGAGATATGTGGTTTCCAAATTGGGGTTAGCACGGCATATTTTGGCAGAATTTTGACCACCAGATGTTCTTCAAAAATAATCCTTGGTATGTGTTGAATGTGTATTAAAAGGGAATTAGTGGTACACGATTCGTCCCACTAAACAAGGTGGTTTGTCCGTTTTACCTAAAACAACTCATGTTTGAGGTGACAATAATCCTCAAGGGTTTTACAGATGATTTAGTTTTCTTAACTTTGAAACCCATCTTGACTTTTCCAGTCTCTGTTTCTGATTTCATTGATAAGGCAGGCTTACATTCGGGTTTTCAAATAATCTGTCAAAAGCCCACACCTCATCCTGAATTAAATGTTATGGGCTTTATATGCCTAAAAGCTCAGCCTGTGCCAGAAAAACAAACCAGATAACATAAACAACCGATTCTATCAAGAAGATTGATGAAAAGTTCAACCACAATTGTGCTGTAAGCTCCTTAATAGTTTCAAAAAGTGAGTGATCAGGGTGCAATTTGAAAAGGTTCATTAACCAAATATAAGTGGAGGGTTTTTTTATATAATATATATATTTGAGCCAGTCTGTATAATTTTAAGCCTTTGTGGATGAGATAAAAACTTAACTTTTGCACCATAAGAAAATCTTTTTGAAAAAGTGTGTTTTGAAGATTCATGTGTGTTGCTTGTTTGTCAGTCTAATAGTAGGAATTAGAGTAAAGATTAAATTAGACTGAACAGGCAAAACGGGTCAGCTGTCATCGTCTCGTCTTTGTTGTATGTTCACCCATCACTAAGTTATGCGGTTCTGGACTCTAGATTTGAAAGGATGAACTCTTAAAGCATCTTTTCTTTTCTTTGAAATTTCTGCTCTCACTCGCCTTTCCCTCTTGTTCCATGCAGCGTACATAGAGGATGTTGCGCGTTGCGTAGACCAGAGCAAGCGCCTCATTATAGTCATGACGCCCAACTACGTGGTGCGGCGAGGCTGGAGCATCTTCGAGCTGGAGACTCGACTGCGCAACATGCTGGTGAGCGGCGAGATCAAAGTCATCCTGATCGAGTGCGCCGAGCTGCGCGGCATCATGAACTACCAGGAGGTGGAGGCCCTCAAACACACCATCAAAACCCTCACCGTCATCAAGTGGCGGGGCCCCAAAAGCAACAAGCTCAACTCAAAGTTCTGGAAGCAGCTGCAGTACGAGATGCCCTTCAGGCGCACGGAGCCCATGCTCACGCACGAGCCGGCGCTGGACGTCAGCGAGCAGGGTCCCTTCGGGGAGCTGCAGACCGTCTCGGCCATCTCCATGGCGGCGGCCACTTCCACGGCCATGGCCACCGCCCATCCGGAGCTGCGCTCCTCGTTCCACAACACCTACCACACCACCATGAGGCAGAAACACTACTACCGCAGCTACGAGTACGACATACCCCCGGGGGGCACCCTGCCAGCTCTCTCGACTCTGGGGAACCAGCACACCTACTGCAACATCCCGTTGACACTGCTGAACGGGCAGAGGCCTCTGGGGAAGAGCCGAGAGCACAGCCTGGAAGAGGCTCACGCCAACAACGCCATGCTCCCGCTGCTGCCGAGAGAAACCAGCATCTCCAGTGTCATCTGGTAGTGACGAGCGGTCTCGACGTCGGCCTCGGGAAGAACCGAGGTCAGGGTCGGAGACGACGAGAACCAAAAGGAGAAGTCGGATCTGTTCGGGTCCGTGCGTCGCCGCTTGATGGGGAAACGCAGGAGGTTGTGAGGGGGATGGTTTCTCCCCTCCCCGTGTTTGAAGAGGACCGGTCTCTTCTAACGAGCGATTTTATTTTCTATGTGGAACTAAAGAAAACATTTTAAAAAAAAAGATTTTTTTTTTTTTTTTTTCTAAACGGACAAATAATGTGCAGGAACTCTGCTTTAAGGAAGACAAAACACAATTCCAACATCCTCACAAAAACAAATGTGCATACATACAAACAAAAACAAAAGGAAAACAGGGTCTGTACATATATTTGCATTTTATTAGTAGCATCAGTGTTTTCCTGTTTTGTTCTTTAGTCTGTTTAATTCAATCATGTCTGTTGCCTTCTCTACTGTAGGACTTTGCTTTAAAAATGTTACACAAAGTTGTATATTTTTTACTCTTTTCAGTTGTTTTTTTTTTATATCTTACTTTAACACGCTTGATTGGAAAGCCAGTATGTCATGTACTTGCGCTGTTGTGTTCTTTCTATTTGTTTTATCTTGTTTGTTTGTTTGTTTTTGAATCATTCTGTAGTTTAAGCAAACTTTTTTTTATGAAAGGGGAAAAAAAAAAACTTTTTGAAAGACCTGGACATCTTCAGGAGATGTGAAGAGCTGAAACCTGTTTTTTTGTTTGCCTGTACAAGGTGTATCTATTTTAAAACAGAACTCCTTTGGGGGGGAAAAAAAAAAAAAAAAATCATAGAATATGCAAAAAGACTGAGGAGCTGGCTAGAAACATCCGGCCGCGTGGGGCACAGATGACGGAAGAGGTCGGAGAGAAGCGCCGGTCCCCTCCAATCAGACCGACGGACTGGCAGATCTCTTTCTGACGCTTCGGCGGGTTTTTTTTTCTTTTTTTTCTTTTTTCTTTTTTTTTTTTCTATGGAAACAAACAGCCTGGCTGTTTTAGACTGATAGAGATATGCCTCACCTTAAAAAGAAAATCTGTAGATTATTTTAAAAAAAAAAGAAGAAAAGAATTCTATTTTTATAACAGAAAAGAGTTTGCTTGAGAGGTCATACTTATTTGCATTTCACCATCTTCCATGTAGAAAGGGGATCGACGTCTCGGCGTTCTGTTGGTTTCGTACTCTTGTGAAAGTGGTTTCCGACTCGCCGAGAGATGAGGCCGGTGTTCTTGAATCCCACCCGACGAATACGCCCTCTTACTACTCCAGGTTCTAAAGAAACGAGAAAAAAAAGAGAAAAAAACATTTCCAAATGTTTTTGTTTTTGATGCATCGTTTTATTGCCATCTTGGAAAAATTCAGGTTTATTTGGTTCATAGAGATAGTTCACGTTTTAATGAGAGGAAAAAGAAACCAGGTGTGTTTTGAAAGACTTTTTAAATATATTTGAAGGTGTGATTTTTAAGTATGCATAGCAAATAGATATGTATTCTATATATAATATAGATATTTATATAAATATATAAACACAATTTTCACTTGGAAAGAAATGTCTATCTTTATAGAAACACAATCATTATCAGTTGCCCTTACTTTCTCACTGCACATTAAAAGCATTGATTTCCTTTGGATGGTTTCCTTTTGTGTTCAGCTTTAGCTAATTGTTGCCAATAATTCATAACGCCTATAATACCCCATTTTACAAACCTCACAGACGGCGTAAACGTTTTTCCTATAACTTGCTTTCACTTGCTGCGAGCATAGCTGCATTTAAATCAGTGAGGCTGCAGGAAAATGTGCCACATGGATTTGTCATTTCACATCTGTTCCTTCAACTGATCACTTGGCGATTGACGCATCCAACTCAGTATACAAACCAAACATAAGGTCTATACATGTGAGGCAAGGACAAAAAAGGCTTTTTCAAAACTGCAGCTTGTAGAAAAACAAAATGGTCTCTGTGCTGATATGTTCCTAAGCTACGATGAGATGCATTAAAATCAGGGATATCATGACCAGAACCATTTGATATTTAGTTATTCAGGCTTTATTGTGAGAGGTTGTATTTGCTGTTGCTCCCCGTCTTTGTGTGTTATGTGACATGCTCTCTGCTGCGGAGGAAGGAGAGATGTTCAGAGAGCAGCCAACACATTAGTCACATGAAGTAAATTCTTTAAGAAACATTTATGAAGCAGAAAAACACTATTCTTTACACTATTAATTGTAACTGCACTGAGATATGCTACAAGTTAAATTACAGAATCGTCACAACATGCTAACGCTAGCTCTAGAAAAATGTTAAGTCTTACCATATTTTCCGCACTATAAGGCGCACCTTCAATGAATGGCCTATTTTAAAACTTTTTTTCATATATAAGGAGCACCGCATTATAAGGCGCATAGAATAGACGCTACAATAGAGGCTGGAGTTACGTTATGCATCCACTAGATGGGGCTGCACTAAAGGGAATGTCAACAAAACCGTCCGACTCCGGTCGGCGAGGAGAGCCTTCCGCGACTGGGCCGGGGCGTGGCCGGACGATGGTCACCTTTCTCAGTTCGCGCACAGCGTGTTTGTGGAGAACGTGGCGCTAAATGACCTGCAGACGACCTGATTCTAGACGGTTGGTAGGTAGATAGGTCAGTCAAACTTTATTAATAAATTACAAACCAGCGTTCTGACAACTATCCCAGCATGCACCGCACGCTTCTTCTTCGGGCGAAAATTAAGTCGGCGGCTGCTTACTGTAGTTGCTAGACCTGTTGTGGCTCAATATTGGTCCATATATAAGGCGCACCGGATTATAAGGCGCACTGTCGGCTTTTGAGGAAATTCAAGGTTTTTAGGTGCGCCTTATAGTGCAGAAGATACAGTACATATTTTTCCCAATGTTATGTTCACACACAATTCCCTGTAACCAAACAAAATAATTTTACAAGGCAAGTTATCAATGTTGGATAAAAACAGAGTTAAAACATTAGCTTAGCATTAAGCTAGCTGAAAACATTTGTCATCAGAGGAAAAGCAGGAGCTTAATCAAGTCGGATGTCTTTAGAAGGAAGTGACAAAGCTACAAAGATGTAGCTTTATCACACATTTGTGACGATGTTTACAGAACATTGTAATAGCTTTCCTTAACTCTTTGTTGAAGCAACATAGTAAGAGTGTCCTGCAAAAACTCCTTCTGGGACAAAATATCTTTCACTATCAAGACAAGCTGGAGATACTAGAGCATCCTAAACCTCAACAGTGAGTGGTTTAAGTGAGACATGAACACAGTTTTAACCTGAACCATGTAATGCTGATGAAATCTAGTGGATTATTTTACTGCACCTTTGTGGAGTTGTAACGCAGAGCATCAGGCGTGACTTGAATTTTTATCGATTAAAAAAAAAAAAGAAGTAAATCCTGATCTGGAAATCCCTCATAAAACATAATTGAATTATATCTCTGAACTAGTTTTTGATCTGCTCTACTGCAGTTTGGTTCAAGGTCACTGTAATGCCTGACCTGCTCTCCTGACAGGTTTGAATCTTTTTTTTTTTTCCCCATTTGTGCTATTTGGTTCCCTGACGAGACAAAATCCCCTTCATATAAAAGACATGTAAATAACGGCAAGAAATCTAAAATATCCTGCTGTACCCACCAGTCAGAGCAAAAACAGATAAAATTTAAAAGTTTAGAAGTAGAAATTATATTGCTGTAAAGAAAAATGAGATAGAAAACTACACATGACATAAGAGGATTATTAATGATCACAACAAAAAGTTGTAGCAGAAATACAGTACTCAAAACAACCAATGAGCACCATGTTCCTAAGGAGACAAGATTATGAAAAATAGGCATGACTAACAAAACTGCCATAAATATATCAGGGACACAGTCGTGCAACTTCAAACTGTTCCAATAAAAAGAAAAGGTGGAGTGAATATCTGACAGTCAGGAGGGTGAGTTCACTTCCCTCTTCCCTTTGATGCATATTGTCCTTGGGCAATACATCGAACCATAGGCTACATACTTATTCTGTGCATCAGTGTATGGACGTTTTTGTGCTTGAGAGTGTGAAAGACTCTGTAAAAGCCGTTTGAGTGGTTGGAAAGATTAGAAAAATGCTCTATGTAAATGCAGTCCATTTACCCAGACAAGGACAAAATCGAATTTCAGTGTCTAAAGAATGAAAGCGCTAATACATTTCAGACAAGTGCAAACGTTAACAGTTACAAAAGGCTGTGTTAAATGACCAAAGAGAAGCAAAAAGTGCAGAAGGAAAGTTTCCAAATGACCACAAAAGACTCAGAATGAGGAAACGGAGAGCCGTCATTACCACATATTTATTTTAAATTACGATGGATTGTTAAAATACAATGCACACCAACGGCAGAGTCCCAAATGTTTGCATTTTGTTGTATGTTAAAGGACAAGAGTCATATGTTAAAGGCAGAAAACTTAACATTTTTGAAAGTATAAAACATAAACCACAATCTGTATTTCTTTGAAAGTACTTTTATGTCACTAGTTTTAACAAAAATAAAAAATACCCCTCTAAAACACAATGACTAAATATCGGTGATTGTGTTGTCTACAAAAGCAGATCATGAGTTCCTATTATTGTAGAACATAAGCAGAATAACTTTTTGATGTTAGAAAACAACTTGGAATCGCACAGTTTGAGATGCACGACCGAAATGAAGTAGATCTTACTATATCTACCAGATTACTGCCAAACATTTTTATTTTAAAAGCTGCTTTTTGTCATTGTGGAGATTGGACTCACCACAGAGCGCTTTTAAATCTCTGAGTAGGGTGCTGGTGATTTAAGTCGCCAATGTACTCTCTTCTACACATTATCATAGATTTCTCTTCACTGGACAAATCATCAAATGTTACCTCAAAACTGGAGACATTACTATCACTAATTTTGCTTTGGATGGGCATTGTGTTTGGCATAAACACTGACTTGAATAGCAAGCTTGAAAAATAACAACGCTGTCCCTTTAATCACTTTTAAATTTACGTGTCCAGTGTTAATGACGGAACCTTGTGAAGTTGTGCAATTATCACATAACGATGACAAAATCCCAAGGTTGGAATAACGGGGTCAAGGTTTTGTTTATGTTCTGTTGTGTGTTGGTACCTTTAAATATCCATTACCCCTCTCACCGCAGCTTTAGTGTCCAAACACAAAGAGGAAATGTGCTGATGGAAGAAAGATTTTGTCTTAAAGGTCTAATTCGAAACATTATGGCGTCGTCTGCTCACAGCTGATGAGTAAGCGCTGCCAAACACTGCCATCTCCTGGGAGTAAACACTAACTACAAGCGTTTGTATTTGAAAGCTCAAAGAGGAGCTGAGAACGGATCCACTGATATCTGGCAACCCCAGGAGAAAACGGAAAGAAAAAATAACTGGGTCAGAGGAAAGAAAAAAAGAGGAAAACAGAGTAAAATACACAGATAAGGAAACTGGGTTGAAGGTAGAGTTTGTCAGTTAAGGCAAGACTGAGCAGTGGAAATGCACAAACATATCTGCCATGCTAAAAGTCTAGAAATAAGCATTTCTATAGATGTAGGAGACCTGTACACAGGCAAATATTGTCAAGAGCAAGACAGGGTGGTGGCTGTTGCCAGTTCACCGCTTCCTGCCAGACATCTGGAGCTTTATTAGCCGTCACAGGATTAATAGACTCTTTATTACCCAGAGCAATTAAGAACTTAATTGCTGATAAAATAGGGCCCATTGAGAACGAATATGCAAAGAAGATAGATATGAACAAGAACATAATCAAAGCAAAGCAGACAGTGGCATATGCGTAAATGTCGGTGTGTCTGACTGTGTGTGTATGTGCGTGTGTGTGTGTTGCCAGTTTATGAATCTCTTGGTCTTTTGTTTTTTTTCCTCATCTCTTTTATCCTGCTATGCCTTGTCAGACCACCAGGAGGTACGTGAGAGTTGTTCGCATGAACTTCAAACAGAACTTAAATCCCAGTTTATCACTGACATCACCTTCCTTCCTTTGAAGGTTGCGTTCAGTTTTGATTGAGCGCACTCCTCTGTGAGAAGGAATAAAACACACACACACACACACACACACACANACACACACACACACACACACACACACACACACACCGACACACACACAAGGACAAAGCTCCTGCAGTTCTGATGGATGCTTCGAAAACTGGACTGTAGTCGCAGAAACACAGCAGCAGAAACACAAAGACAAAATGCAGCCATGGCAGGCGATTATATTTTTATGTTGTTTTGTTAAATCAACTATTTTGCGAAGCCTGGAAGTTTCTGTAGGAAAACAAAAATCAGTAAATGTCTGTAACAGGTGGGCATGATTTCTGCCAGACTTCCAAATGAAACGCCTTCAGATTGTTCCAAGATCAGTATACGGTGCATTTCTAAAGTTTACATATTCCTGCTGAACTATCTGTCATGCAACAAAAACATGACATTGACAGATAATTTCACATATTTAATATTTAAAAACACAAACCTCCTGCTCAATCCAACCAAACAAACAAATATCTGTTGGGGGGGGGATGTAAAATAAGGATGCAATAATCTTGTTGCATAAGTGTGCAAAACCCATAAACTAAGACTTTGCTCAAGCTACTTTTAATTAAATTCTTCTTGATTTCTCATCTGCCATCAAACACATGTGAATCGAATCTATAACAAAGATCATCTTTTCCAGTTAAATTTTCATTGTGTCCGATTATTTGCATCTTTCAGCCAAATGCCTCAATTTCTAGAAAAGTTGCAAATGATCAAAAAAAAGATCAAGTTGTATAAAGATATCAGTCAGGAGCAAAGAACAAAACAATCTCCAGGATGTTATGTCATCATATGAAATCAACAGAGATGTAACTACTACTACATTATAAGAGCTCAATGTTATGTTTGAAACGTGGAAAAAGTCTAAACTCATTAAAATTCTACCCCACCACTCGAAAATGAAAACTGCCCCTGTCATGTTGATGGATCTGTCCATATGCATTAGATATTATACTTGCCTATAAAAATTCAACAGTAGTTTTTAACTTGTGTCAAAATAAGTTCATTTTAAAACCACTTTAGACTGGACACTTTTAGATATGAGTGTATATACATATAAATAGATACACTGCGAGATGAAACGCATACATGCAGTCCAACAAACTACTGCTGCTATTGAGCTGAAACCGATGGAAATGATTTCTCTCTTCAGGTCAACCTGGAGAGATGACGCTATTTTATGGTTCGTTGGTTCCCTGACCCAAATAAAAAAAATCTTTAACTTTGTGTCGACCGCAGAAGGTGCCTGACATCTGTTTGTTTTTTGCTCTACTTCTTGCTTCTTTCTCTTTTAGTTGCTGTAGCAGGAGCGAGACGAGAATTGCTCAAACGTCTGATCTGAGGAGTCTGTGCTTCTCTTTCCACTTTCTTCAGTGTAAGATTAACCCAACTCAAATGAACTATTGTGTGCTAAAATGAAAAAAACATATATTTATTTAAACAGATTTTATGTCTCACTTTATTCACCGTGAGAGGCAAAACAATAATAATACTCTACTGATAAAGTCAGAAAGATTGGTACATTTTTATTTTCTTTTTACATTTAATGCTTCATTCCAGTAAATCATAACTTTTATTAGATTTGCTATTGTTTTTTGGGTTGTTGTTTTTTTTATTAGGTTGAACAGTGTAAAGGTCCTTAAACTTTGAGAAGATTTCGAAGCTTTTCCATACCTAATTTTCTCTTTATATACTCCCTAAAACATACAGTCTGAAAAATGTACAACACCCATTAAATATTCAGTTCTTTAACAAAAACAAAAAAAAACCTTGATATATAGACGTCTTGACTTTCTCAACCTCGTTTTTGAAGCCTGGGGAATCAGGACTTTCCATTTTTTCTTAATTCTCAGCAAGTCTATGGTGGACTTACTGGTAGGTTTTACATCATTGTTTTGTGGGGTGGGGGGTCCAGTTATCCTTCAGCTTCATTTTTGTAATTGATAGTTTTCTCAAGCATCCTCTGGTGTATGATGGACTGATGATGTCTTATAAAACATCTCCAAACCATTTCCTTGACCTATGAAATTTCCTTCTTTTAATGTTCTTTAAAGTTTATGAGGAAAATCTCCTTTGCTCTGTAATCTGGATAGCTAAAGACTAGACTCATCTGTCAAAATATTTTTTTTTTTTCCACAAGTGCTGCTGGTGCTTCAACATTTTCACCAATCCGTCGCATGGGAACCGAAATGCGCCTGGTGCACTTTCGCCCTCTGGTGGCCTAACTTGACATTTCACCCAAAATGTTTTCTAGTCCACAGGTCAGCTAATCTGCAGCTGATGTGACAGTGGCAGGCCTTCATCAGTCTCTGCTGTGACCTGAAGCTGACATGAAACACTGATCTGATTGTTCAGTGTGATGTTATATTTCTAACTACTACAAACCTACCATCTTATGTTATCTCCTGCAAAAGTTTTCCTGACACACTTTCTCCAGCTGAAAGTGTGTCAGTCTTGAGAGACCAGAAAGTCACACAAACACACACAAGGTAATGTGGTAATGTATTTTTTATTATTTTAGAAAAATAGTTTTTTATATATATATAAAAACAAATAAGTTATGAATTCCAGCAGCTGCTTTAAGTTTCCTTTGTAATGACATCTCTCCGCATCAACATTCTCTGTCGCTATCATTCTCACACACACACACACACACACACACACACTTTCTTGCTTGACACAGGTCAGTTCCCACAGTCATTCAGTCGTTATGCGTTGTTACCAGTCCATATCAGCTTCACCAACCACACAATACAAGTTGAGAGCATTTTTTTCTTCTTCTTCTTTTTTTTTGTTTGTTTTTTTTTAGTCTGGATTCATCCTTGCTCTGTGACCTACTTTCCGTAGAACATCTCCATGAGAACCTCCTCGATGTTCACCGCCCCGATTACGGGTCTGAAGAAGAGCTGTGCGACCACCAGCGGGCTGATGGCCCGCAGCATGGACAGGGCGATGAGCAGCTTGGCAAAGCGCATCGAGTCGTCGCGGTGGATCAGCCGGACGTGCTCGTTGAGAGCCTGGTGCGCCTCTCGGCGCAGCGCCTGGATGTAGTGGAGGCAGCGCAGACCTTCTAGATCTGCGAGAAGAAGAGAGGAAAGTTTAGTTTTTTCAAACGCAGACCACTCCGGGTCAATCTCATCAGTGTTCCGATCGACCGAATCAGCTTTCTTATATTGTTACGGTCTGTTTTGCAGATTTTACTCCATGCACACTGATTAAAACCTCCGATTTTTACCTGGATTAAAGAGCACAGTTCCCTTGAGATACGCGTACTCCTTCGTGCTGATATCCACACTCCAGCACTTCTTCAGGAAGGCTTTGATCGCCTCGATGTCCACCACGGACACCCCGACTGCCACCCTGGTCTGACCGGCCAGGATCTCGCTCTGCCGGTCCGGCACACCTGTGAGGATGCGCTGCAGCATGCTGGGCTCCACGGTCTCCGTCGTCTCAAAGTCCACCCGGTCCTGCGCAAGCCCCAGCACCAGCAGCGGGGCCCAGCCGCTCCGGATCAGCATCAGCTGGTCGTCCTCCGGCAACTGGCGGAAGCAGGGGACGTTTTTCACGAAGCGCAGCGTCTTCACCAGCACCGCCGACGCGGCTTTGCACGTCACCTGCGGGGAGCGCAGCACGCCCCGGCGGCGCGTCGATCCGCAGGAGCACGCCTGCTGCCGGAGCTCCTGCAGCGAGCCCGGCCCGGAGGAGGAAGAAGAGGAGGAGGAGGGTGAGGAGGAGGAGGAGGAGCCCTTGAGGAGTAGATGCTGCAGGGTTTGATGTTGGGAATGCTGCTGTTGGTGTTGTTGTGGCTCCTCGGCGGTCACAAGGCTATCGCTCTTCAGAATGCTGTAGAGAATGCTGCTGTTGTTTCGGGTGCTGGCACTCCGACAGCGACAGCCCTCCAGCGTGGCCATGACCGCTGGCCGCTCTACATGGGCCGGAGCTGCCTCTTTGAAGCGCCGGGGGTCAGTGACAGAGGTAACTGCTTCCTTACCCCCTGATAGCCCCGAGTGAAGGGCAGTCTGTTTATATTAGCTCCCGTCTGTCCCCGCACTTTGAGAGATTGCTCAGACTTGCTGCATATTTCCACCTCCACCGGCTTATGCACCTCCTCTCTCCCCACCTCCTCTTTTCCCTCTCTCTCTCTCTCTCTCTCTCTACAGATACAGCCTAGTCAGAAATGGGAAAAAAAAGCAAAAATAAAAAGCATTTTGTGTGTGTGTGTGTGTGTGTGTGTGTGTGTGTGTGTGTATGTGTGTGAAATAAATAAATTAATTAATTAATTACTTTTTACAAATGTAATTGTACCTCTCTGCTCAAAGGTCAAGGAAAGAAAAGTTCACGAAACACAAAATGTGACCTCAAAGTCTCAGCCTTTCTGTCACAGCTTGGCTTTTCATTTTTTAATTGAATTGGGGATGAAAAAAATCTTGAGTAACTAGAGATGCACCAGAAATCAACAGACGTATGGAGTTTTATGATTTTCAAATTGACTCCACCTGACTGGTCAGAAATTTAAAAAAAAATCCACTCTTTTATCCAGTCAGTGAACTTATCACTCTGAAGTCCTGCCATGTAATAACGCTGTTTAGTGTGGATGTTGTGAAAGCAACAGGGACCTTGTTCACGACTTATAGGTTTTTCTGGACCATATTTTACCCCATTGTTTCTACTGTATTACGACACTGGGGTAATTATGGCAAAAAATGTCCGTATTCTTTAGCTGTATGAGGTTGTGTGATCTCACTATCTGACAACTCCCAGCATTTTCTTTCATTCATCTTAAATTCCTCCAACTATCTGTTAACTTTACTTTTTAACCTGGAGTAACTAGTATCTACTATGCTTACATGCATAGTAGATATGCTTTCCTTCGCAAATAACATTTATTTTCAATCACTCATGCATATTATACATTTTGTAAATTATTGCAAACATCCTCTGACTTAGAAGGGATAATAATTTAGTTTCAAATTGCTTCCAGTGTGAAATTATCAAAAATTATACATTGCTGTAAAAGTTACAATCCTATTACAGTTACAGTTGTTTATCCATGAGTTAAAACATGTATTTAATTTGACCGAAATTGGCTATGTTTATTTGTTTAGACACAATACTCCATCTGAAAAAACTTTTCAATAGTTGATCAATATTATAAACGCAGTGTTACTATCAATTAGGTTAAAGTCAAAAATATAATTCTGGCAATTGGAACTTGTTTCCTTTCTCACTGACACAAAGTTTATGTCCCATTTCCTAAAGGTTTGGTGTGACTCTGCTCATCTTTATGTATGTATGTATGTATGTATGTATGTATGTATGTATGTATGTATGTGTGTGTGTGTATATATATATATATATAT
>NW_006800009.1:1884983-1987954 GCF_000485575.1 Poecilia formosa | reverse complement strand
TCTCAGGGTGCTGGATTTGGGGTGGAACCCTGGTATGGTGAGTAGCTTCCGAGTCTTAACATCTGTGGTCTTTATCTCTTCCATTGGCCAGCTAATTATTCCTGCAAGGTACCTGATTACTGGTAAGGCATAGCTGTTTATTGCACGGATCTTGTTCTTGCCATTGAGCTGGCTTCTCAGGACTTGCCTTATATAATTTTTTTCTCTTTCAGATTAACTCATTATTTTTATTTTATAGAGCGTGTGCATAACGTTATAACAGCCCTTCTTACATTTCATTGTTGTTTACCATCATAATGCAAATGTATGCACACATTCACTAGAATCATCTGAAGAGGTCAAGGGTCACACACATAAATATATACACCTGGTTTCTAAACTTGTTGAGCGTCGCTGCTGTCATGCTTTCTGTGTGTTTACTAGTTGGCATGGTTGGTAGGGAAGGTGGTTCTAACTTTCCAGAGGAAAAGTTCAGACAACAGCAAATAAGCAACGGTGGAAAAAATCTCTGAATATTCTCAGAAAGCACAAACATGAAGACTAGAGTAGGCACCGCAGTAGACTGACTAGCCTCTGTGGCAGTTAAACACAACTATAGGTTCTTGACGTTGCCTTCATCTACTTCTTTGACATGAGCTTTACTGTGCCACAGCGCCCCCCACAATTACCAGCAGTACTGCTCTGTTTGGATTTGCAGTTGCAAGCAAAAATATCCACCATTGATACATTTACCATTGAGTCTTTATATTTAACATTGAGTATAAATAGGCCTTTAACATCTTCTTAACACAATTCATGCTTAGAGTAAGATAGAAAGTTCTGGGACAGGGAAGAGCTCGACTTCAGCTGGTTCTGACTCTGCCTGCCACTGGACCTCAGTTTGTTGGCTCCTTAGGGACAAAGCCCTTAGGGACGCTTTGTCAAACCGATGAAGGACAAACTGAACTGGAGCTGACTTTAGAAGACAAGAAGGTTGAGCAGAGCACAGCAAACTTGCTCTGTTCTTTCTTTTTGAGCTTTCAACATCTGTCTCTCTGAGAGACAAAAATCTACCTTTTCGACATGGAGGCACTCCTTAGCCATGCTAATTGTGCAACTCAATGCTGTAAAATGTTTAGCTTCATAAAGGTAAGATCTACAAAAATAAGTTGAACAATTAATTGGAATTTATATTGAAAAATTAATATATAGCATTTCATAATCTTCACAGAAATAAAAAGCTGATTGGAAATCATCCACTGTTCTCAATTTGGTGCATCTCTGTGCAGTCCTGTTTATCAGACTGGAACCAGTAAAAAAAAAAAAAAAAAAAAAACATAGACCCATAGATATGAAGGAATAATTATTTAAGGGACAATTTATATGATTTTCTATGAGAAAGAAGTAGAAAGAGCTGAGCTGTGAAGGCCGGCCCCCATCCTTGACTCGGACACGGTGATATTGATTTAACCGTGAAAACTGGAGCTTGTGAATTATGATGTCATGACTCAGTGCTCCGCTTGCCTCTGTCGCCGAAGGAGGATGAAGAGGAGCCGGGTTGGAGGAAGGAGGAAGGAGACGCAGGAAGACGAGTTAGGGTGAAGCAGATAAATTAAAGTTTTATCTTAATTGCTCCTAAGAGGGATTACAGGTCTGAGAGGAGGAGGACGAGGTGAAACAGAAAGGGTTTGTGGAGGAGTTCGGGAAGCAGCGAAGGTATCTGCAAGCAAACGCTAAAGTTTGGAGCAGATGTCCTGTCTTGCCGTGCGGGCCACGTCAGACCCATCCTCGTTCTGTCACGTAAGGCTCTCCATAGAAGGTTTTCTTTGCCATTGAGCACATTTCTACTTTCATGAAAGAGCATTAAGTACAACTTCAGTGTCTCTTGCTCTGTTGCTTTGAAGGACACAGTTATGAATGCAGACAAGATGAAAAACTTTTGCTGTAGCACTGTAACATTGTTCAGAGGCCAAATGTCTTTGTATTGATTTAGCTGAGAGAAGGGGGAGGGGGAAGGAGAGATTTTTCACATGTTTATATCAAGGACACTGTGGGATAAACAGCCTTCACTCAGCTAGTCTCTTCTCCTGCTCAAGGCCCAGCCTGCACAGGTTATAAAAATCTTTCCGTCTCAAGGAGAGATTACATTATGTCTTGTTGCAAAAGCACAGAGCTGAAGAGACAGCACTCTGTCACCCTTTGTCTCTCTTTGTCTCTCCCTTTGTTCCGCTCTTGGCTCCTTCTTTTATTTTGCTGTTTATTTATCGGATGTGTGCAAGAGGTTTTTTTTTTTTTTTATCTTCGTTCTGCTTCACCATCTTTACTTCAGACAGCGTGGACGGAGTCTGTGTGCAGCCGAAGCCCATTTGATTCTGCAGGAAACATTTTCAACAATGCAACTGAGATGTTCAAATGTTTGGTTGTAAATTTGTGCCTTAAATAAGAGCAAAAAAAAATTAAAATTAAAGGAGACTTTTACCTGTGATTACAGCAGTATGCGCAGGTAAAGAAGTGGGATGGATATTGAAGAAAAAAAGTTAATTTGTTTGCTGAGCCAAAATTTCAATGCTTCTCAGAGGGAGTCATGAACACACATTTGGTTTTTGTGATTTCTGAAGTGTTCATGTAGCGGTTTCCATATATTATCTTTCTGAAAACTTAATCTGAAATTGGCTTAGGTTTATTTTAAACGCACTGGACGCAGAACAGAAATTGAAAAAGAGAACAAAGAGAGGAGGAGAAGTGGGAAAAAAAGTTAAAAGGGAAAGACGAAGGAGAGGATAGAGGAGAGGATAAAGACAATAGAAGAAAACACCCTTGAAGTTCTAAACCTGCAGACAGAGAGACCAAGAAACCACAGGAACAAACGACATATTAGTTTTAGTTGCTCCTCAGGACGAAAGCAAAGGCCAAAGGTTTTGGTCAAAACAATATAAAAGTGTTTTAGCACGAGATCATACATTTTTTCTTTGAAAATATAAGAATTCATCAAACCGTTTTTATGCTTACCAGTCATTTAAACGAGACAGAAATCCTCTAACCACGCTGTGAGTGTGTTCTCAAATATAACATCATCAGGTCATTCTGGCCACCGGTTTATTTATGAAAGCGGCCCAGAGGTTGTAAAGTTGTTCTCTTTACTCTTCAGGGCGTCCAAAATGTTTAAAGTTTTAAATCTGTGTTTTCATCACTCTGAACATAATGCACTTTGCCCAACTGAGTTAGTTTGAAATCCCCTTCGAAAGGCCTGCACTTCAATAAAAGGTGATGTCATAATGCATTTTATTTGATGCAAATCTATGGGATGAGGACTCTAATGAAAAATAAAATATCTAATATGCCTCTTCTGTTTTTTCCCCCTCTTTCCTTTTTTTTTTTTTGAGCATTAACAGGTCAAATTTCTTTGATACACGGCAGACTCTCTATCTGGCCTGGTGCCTGCTGGTCCGAAGCCCAGTTTACCAAAGCTCTCACAGCCCCATCACATACAATAAATCCCAAAAGCGCACAGATAAATCCCAAAAGCGCACAGAGTCCTGTTAAAATGCCAGGTTTTTGAGACATAAAAGAAGCTAGGCCATTATAAACTGTTTTATAGCTTTTCTCACCATTAATATTACAGAATTCTACAAAGATATGTAATTGTGGTTGTGAAAAATGCAGAAGTCAAAAAGGTGTAGCAAGTCTCTCCGCATCAGAGTATTCAATCTTTATTACATTGCTCATGTTTTAACACTTTGCACCTTTTGATTCAATTAGATCAATCAGTCATCATCACTTATTGGGAATCTAATCAATCAGAAATTAGGGTCATCTAATTTCTGAGCTTTCCGAGATCCGAGATTTTTTTACGTTTTGCTTATGTGCGTCTTTTATGTAAAGCCGTAGTTTTTTGAGAGATTACAAAGGATAAAAACGATCTGATTGTACAAATATATAAGTCAGGAAAATATTACAGTGAAGACATTCATCAAAATCTGAATAAAATCAGCAATGGTGTCACTATTCCAAAAAAAAAAAAAAAAATATTTAAAGAACACCATGCTCACAGGAGAACATGGCGGTGGCAGCTTCATGCTGTGGGCACTTGAAATTAAAAACGATCTGATTGTACAAATATATAAGTCAGGAAAATATTACAGTGAAGACATTCATCAAAATCTGAATAAAATCAGCAATGGTGTCACTANGTGGCAGCTTCATGCTGTGGGGTTTTCTTTTTAAGGGTGGAAGTGGGATTTTTGTCAAGATGGATGAAACTTTTAACACTTACATGAGTCAGATTTAAGTGAAATCCTGCAAGGTGCCGTTTCTCACGGCTTCAATGGAGGAAAATTTGACTTTTAGAAAGAACCAGAGTCCAGAACTAAATCTGACCTGTCTGTAGGGTCACTTTAAAGGGATGTAGACAAGAGATGTCCTCACGAACTTATAAATTTGGAAAACCTTCGTTAGACAGAGCAAGAGAAGTTTACCACACTGAAATGTGACATGTTGAAAGACACCAAAAAAAAAAGTTAGAATCTCAAAAATAATTCAAAAAGGTGCCTAAACAGAGTATTAGCTTCTGTCAATAAGCGAATATACTTAGCTAATACTTTTCCTGTTATTTGTTTATTTTTTTTAATAAATATAAATAAAGTTCTTCCTTCTCAGGCACTCTACCGGTTGCTGGAGTGTTATTTAAAGTCTCCAGTGCAAAAATATACATGATGAGAGCCGAAGATATAAAGCAGCTGGTCTCTGAATGCACGCCCACAAGCACCCACTTGTCTGCTGTCATCAGCGCTTCTTAAACAACCACAATTACAGCGGCACCCAGACAGTCCGCATCAGACGACATTAGCCGCGCTGCAGTTTTGTGTCTAGCAGTGAAATTTCGAGCGAGGTCAGAACCGAGGAGGATATTTACTCAGACGGGGGGCATGGGAAAGTGAGAGTGACATACAGGGATTACGTTGCAAGGGAATGCTAAATGATATGTAGATGAAAGTGCTTTTCCGCCCCCCGTTCTTGGGTGTTTTTTGTGTGTGTGTGTGTGTGCGTTTGTTTGTAATACCTTGTGGGGACGATTTTCCTGACATATACTACGTTGTGGGGAAACCCTGTTTTTGGGTCAGGGGTCAGAGTTAGGGCTAAGGTATGAATTGAGTTTTGGTTAGGGTTAGGGTTAGGTATGTGATGGGTAGGGTTAGGAAAAGGGTAAAGGTAAGGTTTAGGCTGTAGAAATGAATGGAAGTCAATGGAAAGTCCCCACAAAGATAGCAAAACAAACGTGTGTGTGTGTGTGTGTGTGTGTGTGTGTGCGTTCAAATGTTCTAAACGAGAAAGTAAACTGCTAGGCAAAAATGAAAATATATTCAAAAAGAAAAATAAAATGTCAGTCTCCTGAACCCTTATCCTTCGTCCTCCTCAACCAGGCTGATTAAAGACAAAGGCAGCTATTCAGCAACTCCCTTTTTTATCACTTTACAACTGATACAAAATATACAAAAAAAAAGAAATGTGCCAGTTGCTGGTGTAAACATGCAGAAGGTTTTAGTGGCTGACTGGTGCTGTGTGCTTTTGCATCAGTGAGCACTTTCTGTTTTTTTTTTGTTTTTTTTCTCTCTTTTTTGCACTTTCTGAAGGCTGATCAGGCAAATGAAACCCCGAGGTTGCCGTGACCCAACACTGCAGCTCTTTGGCACATTCAGTCTCCTCGGCCTTGAAACCCATTCGGGGAGAAAAACACAAGTTTTTTTCTGTCTTTTTTTTTTTTTTTTTTTACAAAACACTTGGAGCTCAGACACCCACAGACAGGTCTCAGAAACTTAGGAGGACAACTTTGTATGATTCAAGGCTTCACATTAAATGGCTTCCCTGGAAAAGTCTCGTACTGCATTGTTTGTTGATTTGTTGGGCACTCTTCTGGCGGTTGCCATGGTGACTGCCTCCATTTTCTCTCCATGGCTGCTCACATAAAGGACTGTGTCCTTGTCTCCATAATAGTTACAAATTGAATACTGCACTTTCCAAGGACTCATGTCACCAACTTACACCAAAGTGAAAGTTTATGCGTATGCGCGCCCGTTGTTTGTGTGTCTTGAAGGGCAGCAGAAAACAAGCTCACTTCGCCGCAAAATCTGTAGGATGCATGAGAGGGAAAGTGCTTTTGAACGTTCTCCTTTCATAAATCAGAGGAAGTAAGAGAACAAATACAAATATCACCTGCAACACAGTGGAAGGATGTAGCAAAGTGCATGAAAGACGGAAACAAAGGAGGCGTTCAAGAGTGATGTGGGGCAGAACCGACGTGACCCCACACTAACACAAATAACGGGTAAATGTGATTTATTTTCATAAAAAGCACAATGTTTTATGCAGATTATGTTCACGTGTTCATCAAAGCTGATTTGCCAGTGCTCTGCAGCATCTTTTAAACGAAAATCAAAGTTCTCGCAGCACAAACAAAAATAAAATGTGCTGCCATCACCCGTAACGTCGGTGTAAAATGAATCAGTGCGCAGCAGAAAAAGACTTAGTTAGCTCTGTCAGAGTTTGACTCACCGGATGTGGGATGAACACGCAAAATCATGTTCAGCAGATGCCAACAAAATAATATTGTGCAGATTTTTGTTTCTCTGCGTTAAGTATTCAGTCTGATTGGGTTTGTCTCTTCCAGATTTGTACAGAAACTTTTGTCCATCTTTCTTTGCAAAGTAGTTCTGGCTCAGTGATGGAGACCGTCTGTGAAGGTCAGTCTGAAGATGCTTACACCGTATCTGAACTGGACTTTAACTGGGCCGTTTTAACATGTGAATATGTTTTGATGTAAGCCACTCCTCTGTAGCTCCAGTTCTGTAAGAATCACAGTAAAACAGTCATTGGACTAAAAGATGACTTTTGTTAAACTCCTGATCTAAGACAGGCTTTTGTGCTTGGCTGATCTAAAGACATAAATATGTGACATTTTATTTGGTTTCCTGTTTTGATCATTTCTTTGTTGTTTATTTATGTTCCTTAGATCGTGGCCTGTCAGTTTGATTATTTATTTACACTTTGGTTCTGTTCTTGTTCTTCTCCGGTGTTTATCGTTCAGTTTTTCCAACTCCAATTAGCTGCCACCTAATTTTGCACTGCAGTCTCCCTCAGCTGTTTCCATTCACCTCTGACTAATCCTTCTGGTTATTGTCAGTCCCACATCTCCCTCAGAACATAAGTTCATTGGTTCTCATTTGTCCTCTACTGATTTCTCCTTTTATCATTCCTGTTACCCATTCCCATTTTTTTTTTTCTCGTAGGTTTCCAGCCGGTTCTCCTGTCTGTTTCATGAGCCATCTTGTAAGTTTCCTCTGTTTTATTCTGGTTTTCCTACCTTAACAGCGCCATGCCAGCCAACATGACTGCCTTTGGTCATGTTTTGGTTGACTAGTTCTACCCTCACATTTTTCACTTTTAGGCAGCACATTTAGAAAAAAACAACAACAACAAAAAAAAAAAAAACCCATCAGTTTTCCAAACCCAAATCCATTTTAATCATTTGTGACAGTATTTATCCAATAGTTGAATCCTGGCTGCACAGTTTCATCATTGGGTGTCAGGTGTGAGCCAATCACAGCTCAATGACACGCAGCTCCGCTCTGTGAACAAACACAGTGGAGCTCATTGTTTACCTCAGCTGTGATCCTCTCACTGAGTGTGGGTAAACAGCACATGCGATACACGCCTGTGATAGGACGGTTCAGCATCTGTTTGTCTCTGCTCTCGCTACGCCGCTCAAGGTTGGTTTATATACGCACAAGGTCGCCCTGATTGCAAAAAACAAAATAGCAGATATGCAACTTTTTAGGTCAGACGCAATAGAGGCTGCTGTTCCTGAGTGACAGGAATGAGAAAGGCTCCACTGACAGATTGCTTCTGCTTTTTTTTTTTTAATCACACTTTAAATGTTTTAGATCATCAACCAAACTTTGATTTTAGACACAGACACCCAGATTATTAAATACAAAATTCAGTTTTTTTTCTTCTTTTTCCCCAAGAGGACAGGGACATAGGAACCAGCCTGGTCCCATGTGAAAATTAATTGCCACCTAAATTGATTCTGCCACCCTTCTGGCATCAAGTGTTTATGTTAAAAGGCTATAGAGGAATTTTGGCTCTTCTTTGTGGTATTAATTTAATTTGCACGTCATTTTGTTTTATGTCTTTTTTTTTTTAAAGTAGTGGACTTCGTTCTGTCTATTCCACCTAGTTTTCTTCCAGTTCTGTGTTTCACCCTCAGAATGACGGAGCTGAAATTCTCGGTTAGCTTTACAACAAACGTAACGGGGAGACGCGCTTTTCAAAATGTTTGATTTTTGTTCATTTTTCTTTGATAAGTTCCTGGACTCTTGGATTAAACCAGCCAGATTTGCCATTGTTCCATGTTTTCTCCATTGTGCATAAAGGCTTTCACTGGAGTCGAAGAGATGGCTGAGATAGACTGAGGTCAATGACTTTGTTTCTCGTCTGCGCTTTGATTTCTTTAGAGCGAGGTATGTGTTGCGTTTGAAATCGTCAATGCTGCTTTGTGTTGTCAGAGAAAGTCGATTTAAGTGATGTCTTGATTCTAGACGCCTGGTTGTAAACTAAGTCTGGCTGTGAGTGACTGAAACTGAATAAAAGAAAAGAGGTTCTTCACTTTTCTTTGATAACTTTTTTCACAAAGAGCCAGGTTGGTTTGGATTTCTATTCCCCCCGCCCCCAAAATGAAATAATCTTTTGAAAATGGATTTTTGTATTTACTCAGGTTTTCTTTGTCTGATATTAAATTCTGTTTGATGATCTCAAAAAAAGGCACAAAGTAAATCTGCAAGTGGTCTGTCACAAGCTAGATTCTTGTTTGTTTGATTATTCTGGTTCGAAATAAAGAAAGTCCTTAACAATTTAAGTTTACATATTTTTTACGTTCACATTTAAGTGCTTATTTCTAAAAAATATTCATTAAACCAGTCAAGTTCGATACTGCTGCCCATACATGTCTGCCTTTAAAGAAATGAAGACATTTTTAAATTTGACACTCCACAGTTTTTTTGTTTTTTTTTGGGCGGGGGGGGGAGATTTCAGCTTGAGACTTACATTTGTGTTATACAACAAAACTCTCACCATTATCACCTCCACTTCCCTTTAATCATCCAAAACAAAACTGAGCAAGGACAATAAGCTAAAATAAGCCAAGGACACAGCATTTTGTAAACTTCATAAATGAGATATTCTTTCCTTGGAATCTGGAGGGCGTTTCACATCTGATTTCTTGGCAACTGCGATAATCATTATCATCGTCCTCATTATTATTATTCTGTCTGTAAAACCAAGAAACTTTCAAACTAAACACTCGCAATAAGTCCTTTTAGCTCACACCTTCAGGAGCTTCTGGTTATCAAGGACTCTCTTCCTGTGCTGTTGGTGCAAAGAAAAAGAGCTTTTATTTTAGATTAAAGCTAGTGCTTCAATTTGAAATAAGAAAATAAGTAAATTGTATTCTTTTAAGCGCTCCTCACAGACAAAACCACTGCAAAGTTCTGTGCAGAATAACAACTAACTCAGGACCCAGAGTAGTTAATGAAAATAAACAGGTAATCACAAATGCAAGTTAATTAGATTCTTAACGAGAGTTTTACCAACAAGATGAGTAAAACTTGTTTTAGCATGTAGGAAAAAATAAGGAGTCTGGCACCTGAACAGTGGATACTTTTCGTCTTGCAGCAAGTGATTGTCTCCTTCTTAGGACAGATGATGAAGTAAATTCCAGTTTAGGTGGATACAAGGAGAGCTGAGTCACAGTGACATGTCTCTGGGGCACGGTGCCCTGGAAACCCCTCCGTCAGGCTGAGCTCAGGCATGGGAGTGTTGAGATGCTGCAGGCCTCCTGGCAACCAGCTGCCACTGGAAAAACCCTCAGCAAAACGCCTCTCTTTCTTATTCCTGCAAATATATAAAGTAGAAATTCACTTTTTTGTGTGTTTCCATTTGACTTCAGTATTTCATGAAAATTAGCCAAGGTATGTTTTGTTTTAAGCATGTTTCATACCTACAGCTGTCCTATTTGTTACACAACATTTGAGTTTATTCCATGTCCATTAAATAAAAACTCCTCTGAATCTTCGCCTGACAGCTTTTGCTGTGATCCAAGTAATTTAATTTGTTAAATCTATAATTCAAGCAGAATATCAGAGAGCATAACCTAAATTATTGAAGTTACTTGTAATGCAGGAAGTGTGATATTTTTAACAAATCATGCAGGAACTCAAGTGGCTTTTAATCCACTTTTCACTTCTTGCAGAAACCCATGTTGTTTTCTTACTCGTGTCAAAATCAAAAGTGATGTTTTAAATACAGACCTTAAAGAAATCCTGAGACTCGTAATACGCCGAAACATGACAACAGAAATTTATGGAAGTGGATTCAGCCTGCAGAGCTCTTACTGAAAAACGATTTCACCCAAAAATAGCTGAAGCTGAACGAATCCAGACAGCTGACTTTACTTACTCCATCTGCACAAAGTCTGAAGATACTTGCTGCATTGGTCACAGTTATTGTTTGCATGTTTTGGGAGGGGTTTTTTTTCACTTGAAAGGAAAAACTGAGCTGAGAGTCTCCAGGCCCAACATTTCCTATGTTTACAAGGTGAGAAGCATGATCAGCAAGGATACAATCCCAATCAAACTCATATATTATCGCTAATGATTATAATATATTAACATGGACCTTGAAAAAATATTATTTCTCTTTTTTTTTCTCTACATTTTGTCACAAACTTCAATGTATCTTATTATGAAACACCAACACATAGTAGTGATGTATTGTGAAGTTGGGAAAAAAAA
Organism: Poecilia formosa; assembly: GCF_000485575.1. NCBI lineage: Eukaryota > Metazoa > Chordata > Actinopteri > Cyprinodontiformes > Poeciliidae > Poecilia > Poecilia formosa. The sequence goes on along the minus strand of NW_006800009.1, from coordinate 1,977,131 downwards.
AAAAAAGGCCCAGTCCATCTGCATGCAATCTCTTCCCCTCTTCCTGTCATCCTGGTGTTGCCAGGTCTCTTCACACATATGGATGGAATTAGAAATTTGCAGACCAGCTCTCTCTCCTTTAAAGGTGCTTCCATTTACAAAGACGTCTACACGCAAGTCGACCCTTGACCCCGCCACTCTTGTCGTACTCCATAAATTAAGACAGTGTTTATTCCTACCAGGGTTTGCAGTTGCAATGCATTTAGCCTACTGGAGGTAATAAAACACATTTTGTAAAAAAAAAAAAAAAAAATCTGTAAAAGTTCATACTTTATTTAAAAAAATATTTTCAGACAACCATGTCACACAGAAAAAACACACATTCCAGTGCTCTAGGATCAAAGGCGTGTTTCATTAAAAAACTTGGAACCGCAATTTTATTTTATATTTTTCCACTCCGACCCCAATCTAAACCTTCCAAGGTCACGACCGGAGCAGGCCTTTGGTGCTGATCTGAATGTGCGTGCCTGTGAAATCAGAAAGAGACTTCACAACTTCAATTTACACGAGAAGTATTCCAGGAGAAAATCTTTGATTTCTAGGACTAAAAATTGTCACAAAAAGACATTGACAAAACCAGGAATGTTTTTTTGGACAAAAATGTCAAAGACTTCGGCGACCGGGACTGAGAACGGGGGATTGCAAAGCGATCCAGATGCTGTTATTATGGAGAAAACCGAGTAGGTGAAAGAATGCACGGGTTCGAAAGGGTGAAGCAAAGACACGGAGAAAGGTAGGGATGAGAATGACTGAGGAAGTGGGGATGAGGAATGAAAGAAAAAGGTGTGAGGGATAACACAATGAAAAATGAACGGTAGAGAAAGAGCCCAACAAACAGAACTCAACAGGAGATCAGAGTATAAATAGACAGCAATGAGGTGTGGCCCTGCCCCCAAAACCTAAATTAACACGATTATTAAGTTCTATTCACATCACTCCGAAAGTGTATTTGTTTTTTCTCGCTAAATTTAAACTTGAACTTGAAAACTCTCTGTTTGTCAGAGGGACCAACTCCTCCTCATCGTTGTGCATGACCCGCTTCTCACTGCGCTGCTCGATTTACAGCGAACGCAACGGCGCCGACACAAAGCGGTTCAGATACGAGCACATAGTGCAGCAACGCAGCAGTGAAACTCAGAGAAAATTACTAGATTTATTCCAGAACAATGCAGAGCAGGAGGTAAAACGCCATTAACAGTAAAAAATACATAAATAAATAAAAAGGAGAGGAGCAGCACGGATGTGGGACGCTGGAGTTGTGTTGTCCTTGTTGTGGATATGTTGTGGTGAACATGAGCCACTGGGATGTGAGCTAATTAGCCAAGGTTGAGTGGGACCGAAGGGGTAGGAGAGGGGGGTCGACATGTAGGAGGGCGGAAAGCACGGAGAGGCTCACCAAGGTCAAATCCCTGAGACTACAAGTGCTACCAAATACACCCAGTGCATCACTCCCCTCAGCAAAACCCCGAGGATTTCCTCTGCGTTCAGTCTGTGAGCCTCGGCTCACCAACGCACTCCTTCACTCCGGTTATCTCGCGGTAACTTGGCCTGTCCTCGCTGATCCGTTCGTCTTAAGCAGACCTGTTTTGTATGTGTGACCTGCACCGGAAACACAGCAAAGACACGTATGCATTAACGCACGCCGGGTAGACCGTGATGCACGGAGCGCAGAAATATAAAGAAGTCGTGGCGCGATAATTTATGTTGCCCCAATCTCATTGTTTGTTGGTCGCTCAATAAATACAGTATGAATATTTTTTTTGCCTCACAGCATATCGAGGACAGGGTCATGTTTGCATAAGGAGGTAAATTATGACACCAATAACAATGTCGGCATGCTGGGGAGGAGGGGAAGGGAGGAGGAACTGGAGAGAGCAAACATGAAGGGGAAACGGATAATGTAGAGGAGGAGATGTCGGCTGCCGAGATAAACGTTTTGAGAAATGTTTATCTGCAATGACGTAGTCAAATTCAGAGGGCAATGCAAGACTTTGACCCCCAAAAAATCTGTAAAAAGAAACTTTAAAACTGTAATTTGCAAAAGTTTATTATCACAATATTCTTTGCTGTAAAGTCAATATATCCAGGCACATTACCTGTTAAATAATTATTACATGTATTTTTGGAAACTTAAAAACATATTTTGAGGAAATTATTCATATGTTGCTGGCTATATTAAAACAGAATATGTTTATAAGTGCAATGCAAATATAAAAAACACATTTAGCTCAATTTCAATCAAAAATATGGACAGACAGTTAGTAAAATACAGAAGCAGTGGCCCTCTTCACTTATCAGCGTATTTGCAGTGGCGTCAGTATTTTGCATAAGTCCATGAGACAATACAAAGGAGGCTGAAGCCAAAACAGACACGTGGAAACAACTCCAGTCTCTGAAACATCACAGAAGTTTATCTAATGATGGGTTAAATCATTGCTCTGTTTGGATTGGGCTGTTTTGTTCACAGAAGCCTGTAATTGTTAATTATTGACACACATAATGGAGGTTGGAGGTGGTGCGCCACCGATGATCTTCCTGTGTGAAACAAACAGAGATTTGAACATGGAAGCATTTTTGGACAGAGGACTCCACAAATACAAAAGTAAGGCAGTTCAAGGACAATTAGTACTCAGTTAAACTGCAATTATATTTTTGCTTTACTTTTACTTTTATTTTAGAGACTTCAAATGCTTTATCTTTTCTATCCTCTGTTCATGTTTCATACAGGAAAATCATTGGTGGCTCACTCTAACTAATCTGGATTTGGACAAACCGACACCCTAGTTGAGTTATGCGCTGCATGTAAAATGTTATCTTTTAAGTAAACGTCACTTTAAGACTCCTGCGGTTTTCCTGTAAGCTCCCTGGGCTTCTCAAATCTGACCTGGCTTCACATGTCTGGAGCTCGGTGATTGAAATCTCTGCCTGGCATTTTCTGGTTAAATCACCAAAGTAACTACAACTGCAACCTGCCTCACGAGGCTCCTTGTGCAGGCTTAAAAAAGATCCTACCGTAATCACAGCACACATCAAACCTTGAATAATTTCTTTTCATTTGTGAGTAGCACGACAGCGTTGGGAAAATTTGGAGGAGTGGATCACATCTACACATGCGATTTGACGATTGACAGTGAGGACCAGTTCGGGTGACATTTTTACCAGTATTGTTCGACTAAATGGGAGAGATGAGGATTGTCTACGATATCAACAAACTGTATTTGAAAGTACGTCAGACTTCACTTTTATTAAAGGCATCCTTGATTCTTTTGTAATAAGAACTGCTTTCCAATTATGCCGTCTGCTTTTTTTTTACCGTTTCAAGTTTATACATTGACCTTGCTTAACTAAAAGAAAAATCTTCTGCACATCATTCTGCCTCTTCCACACAATTCATTTTTACCAGTAAATCTTTTTTCCCTCTTTTCAGGGTGCTTTTCCTATACATGTTTGCTGTTGCCAAGGCCAAGACCTTCATTAAAAGCCTGCAAAAGTTGTTGCACTTCCTATTTACTGGCAGAAATCTTTCAGAGGCTTAAAAAAAAACAAACAAACAAAAAAAAAAACATCATAGTGTGCACAGATCAGCCTGGAAATTAAAACCCACAGACAGACAGAATCCTTAAGTTATAGAGCCAAAATATAAATACAGTTTGTCTTGTGCTACTAATAATATAACCGAACAATAAATGAAGTTAATTTTCAATTATTTTGTATCAAACATAAAAAGAACCACAACATCAAAAACATTCAGTATAATTTTCTGCTAGTGACTTTCCTTTAGCAATTATTTATTTTACATGATCATTTAAAATGTGTGAAATAAATGAAAAGAAGAGACTCCCACACACAGATTTAGTCTTTGCAAATGTATATATGTGTGTGTGTGTGCGTGCGTGCGTGCGTGTGTGTGTGTGATACTTTGTTTTTTTTACATTGTTGTTTGATTTTCAATTAGAAGCAAAAAGGAATGTGAGTTTTTTTTATTATTTTCGTTGTTCTTATACATTTCTACATCGCCTCTTCAGTAAACCAGCCATGATCTCTGCATGGTCTAAAAAGACTGGACCTCATTACCCCTTCCTCTGTTTTCTTCAAGGCTTAGACGAAATGCAGCATCTGGTTACTTCTGTGAGCATTTTTAAGCATTAATAGGCAAGTTAAAGAATGATGAGGGAAAAAAAATAAAATAAAATATATATATATATATATATATATATATATATATATACACACACACACATATATATATACACATGAAATGTATTAAATTTACCTTTGGGATTTCTAAAGTATTTCTTAATTTAATTGGACTGAATTGAACTGAAATGAACTGAATTGAGATGAATTAACAAAATATTTCTCCTTTTATATAAGGCTTGCTTCTTTGAAAGTGAATAAGTTCTCTGTAAAAAATAAAAAATCAGGTAAATAAAAACTGTTTACGGACTGCACACATAATACACTCAATTAGGAGACAAGGCTTTTCTTCCTCATGAGTCATGGCAACTATGGTGCTCAAAAAAAGGTAAGTACCAGACCTTGTGTTGCTTCATTGATTTAAACTAGATTTAATTAACCAAACAAAGTGGGGGGTGGTGGGGGGAATTACTCTGATACTTTTGAATCTCGAATCCCAGCTTCTCTTTGCTGTCTTTCTCTTTGAATAACTTTTTTTTGTGCAGTGTTGTATTGTTAACCAGAGTGCAGAACTTCACACAGTGGAGGATAAGTTTTTATTCCAGTCGCCGTGGCTCATTGTCTGCTGCTTTCTGTGGAATTTCAAAGGAGCTGGAGAGAATAGTGGAAGAATCGAGTAAATTGACGTGGCTGAGCAACGCAATAAACGACACGTTTATTGCGTGCAAAACAAACGCAAAAGCCAACTTTCCACTTTCACGGAAATATGTTGGCTGCTGACGTAGCGATGGGAAACTTAAGTGTCTTGTTCTTAATTTTCAGATTTTATTTACCTGGTTATGCGGTTTGTGCTGAGGTCTTTTGCTACTGACGTCTTCTACGACTTATGAAAAATTGAGCTTTTTGTGATCATCTTGAATGTAAAGAACAACCCATAATTTCTGAAAAACAAAACTATTTTGTTCTTTCGTAGCTAAATACATTCAAACTGTAAAATGCGGTGGACATATCCTTCAACTTCAATCTAACACTGACTCTGACCTTCTTTAAATGAGATGCACCAGACATTGTTCAAAACAACAGAATAATTTGACTGTAAATGTGTAAAGTGCACAGAATGAAAGGTGGCCGAAGGTCTCCCAGATGCTTTGTGTTGGAAATCAAACCAAAATGTTTTAGTGCCTGAGGTTGTTTGAGCTTTGGGCTTCGTTTATGTTTCTATCATCAGTTCTAACCATTCAGTTCATGATTGTAACTTTTAAGATCTTCCCACATAGGTTTATTCTTTTGTATTCTGTTCCCTCGTTTATTTTTATGTTCAGTTCTTTTGCTTTTAGATTTTGTTCTATTTGAGATTCTAGTTTGAGCCTTTATTTTTCAATTTCCTGCCTGTTTTTATCTTCAGCCTGCCTGTTTCTTCAATTACTCAGATTTTCCCAATCACCTGTCCTCACCTGCGTCCAGGGTCATTCATCAGTATTCCTCGGTGTATATATAGCTCTCTGGTTTCTTTCTTTGTTGTTGTTTTTTTTGTACTGTCTCCTTCTGTGACATGATTCATTTCCCCTGCCATTGTGTTGACTGTTGAATATTTTCTCAGTTATGATCCCACACTCTCTTTGCATTTTGGCCTGATTTATTTTATTTCTCTTAGAATTAAAGTGAATTTAATTCTAAGAGTAAATCTACATGAGATGTTATTCAAGCTAAGCTACAATATTTTGTTTCAATATAATTTGCAGTTTCTTTTGCAGAAAAAAAAGAGATAAAATAATAAAAACCAACTCAAACTTTGCAATGAAGACTATATGCTTGTTTTTAATAAAATATGTCATTTTTAAATAATTATTACAACTATTTGGGTTTTCTTTTTTTGTTGTTGTTTTTTTCAGTAAGGTCCATGTGAATAAAATTGATATTTTTTCCCATCCTGCTGCCATCCACATTCACATGGCTGCAGTGTGCTGTGATATATAGTCAAACACTAACACATTATGTTTCCCAGCTCCTTGAGAGCACAGATCCTGCCGCTCCGCTGTCTCTCAAGGTCTCTCTCCGTCTGCTCCGGCTGCACCAAGGTCAGCCGCTCCGCTGCAGGCTCCCTGCAACCTTGGGAGGCTAACTGACCGGGAAATGTGCGTTCTCCTGTTCTGCCACCTATGTGTCTTAGTGTCAATCAGTAAGATACAGAGCGGGGCTGTCGTTAAATGTTCCGGCGCGCTGCCACTGGGACATTAGGTCACTCTAGTAGATTTAATCTGAAAACAAAGGACGTTCACTCCCAAGGCCGGGCATGGAAAACAGGAGAAAAGCGACAGCTTCTGAGCAAATGTAAATCCCATCAAGTGGCTCAGAGCCTGCGAAATGTTGGCCTAGAGAGGGAAGTGGTTTTTGAATGAGTAAGGCTTGCACATTTTCATCTTTTTTAAAAACATTAAACACTGATACACACATTTGTATGTATTAATGCCTGATAATGTAAGAAGTGTAAAAGATCAGGTCTGAAATCTGTCGGGTTTTTTTTTTTGTTTTTGTTTTTGTTTCCACAGTCAGAATGCATGATCAATGTAATTTGCAAGGCTACAGAGTAAAAGCTTTTCTAAATTAAATCAAATCACAGATTTGTACCTGAATTAAAGTCACAATAGTGAGAGTGTACGCAGGCCTTGGTTTTGATGTAAAATCTTGCGGCCTTGCCTCCGCTTGCCCTCCGTGTTAAAAAGTCTTTGTGACAAGGAAATTGCTTTATGAACCGATGAAAGACACTCCAGTGTTTTGGCCTCCCTTCTAGTTTCACTGCTAAGATGATTAGAGAGATTTTTTTTTTGTCTGTGGATCATTCCACCTTGCCTTTTATATTATCAGTCTCTGTCCCTGCTCTTCTGTCACAGCCTCTCCTTTGCCACTTGGCGAAGGGTTTTTTGTTGTTTGAAGGAACAGCTACTAAAACGCTAATAATTTTCAGACCTTTGCCCCTGACCCTTCTTTAGTTTACATAAACAACTTGTTGAGAATGAAACTCCTCCTGAATAGAAATTTGCTTCATTTTGCCAACACTGGGTGAAATTGGGGTTTTGCAAATAAATACAGGAGAAACTCTGCTGCGTGCAGCGTTACCTTCAGCCCTTTTAAACAATTCTGGTAAACAGCCTGCGCTGGAACAACAGGTCTGCTTTTCATTTGCCCAAGGTCTGCGGAAATCAGTTCATTTGAATGTGCTCGGTTTGGCATTGGGTGAATCATATTTATATCTGAACATTTGTGTTTAGATCTGTAAGGGCTCGGCTCTTTTTAACATTTACCTGGAATGCTCAATCCGGATGGAAGCAGAAATACCAAACATGTGTCTTTGCAGCCTTGAGACTTCACACGGCTCTCAGGCTGCGCAGCGCTCGGCTCGGTAAACACAGTTTCCTCCTGCGGGCTTTTTGTTTGGACAGGAAACGAGGAAGCTGATCAAACACCGACTCCAGAAGGCCGCGGCCAAACCGAGTTGGAATAGGGTTGCAAGTCCCTCAAAAGCACTTTAAACAGAATTGGGAGGAGTAAATGTCACTTTTAGTGCGCAGACGTACCCCGCTGAGAGCCTCATTTGTGCAATATGTGCGACGTCTTCCCCAGACACGTTCCCACGCCTTAGATATTGCCAATCTGAAATGTATGCCAGAATCACAAACACAGATCCCGACCGCCTGCATGCTCCAGATTTACTGCCGGGCCCGGATGACATCATAGTCTCCGAGTAGACGCCGACAGAAGATAAGGAGCATTAACCGGATGAATGGATGGCGGCTGATAGAGGAGGAGGAATAAAAGTGGCAGAAGAAGCAGAGGGTGTTTGTCATAGTCATGAGGCTTAATAAGTAAGGTGGTAATGCTCCCCCCTTGTGACTGTTTGTCAAACTGCAAAGTTTACCAGAAAGTCATGAGCGTCTCAAAGTTTATGGAAAATGAGAAAGCGCTGGAAAGAAAAATGTTTGGTAAACTTTCTTAATCTAGGTAGACAGTCATATAGACACAAACAAAAATGGGTGAAGTGATACGTTTCAACAACATTTTTGACTCCATGAAAAAGCAAAGTAATGTCAGAAATGAATCATGCACTGTGGATCAGAGAGTATTTTTAGCACAACTCAAGCAAACGTTTTGCTTAACTCACAGCTGAAGTTACAGATTTTTTTTAAGCTGTTCATAATAATAAATAATCTGTTCAAACAAAACATTTCGGACTGGTTGTGCATTGACCGACTTTTTGTTTTGATCTTTATGAAAGGTCAATAGTAATCCACGAAGCTGTTATTATTTTCCTTTTAAGTTTATCATGACTTTTATTTAGGCAGTTCTCCAAACAAACCAGCCACAAATCAAGCAAAGATAAATAGAAAAAAAAAAAAGTAAAATATTTTCCCCAGTTTGGATTTCATTAATTTTGTCTTTAATCATCAGTTCAGATCAGTGCTCTTGGTTTGGAAACCTAACCTTGACTTGTGGTTAATCTTTGTCTCATCTGACCATAAACATGTTTTCTGGGAGGCGTTTGGCTTGTCTATATGGAAAGCAGCACGTTTAGTCAACATTGAAGGTATTTATAGATAAACAGGGGTTTTCTTTTTCTTTTTGTCTTAACTTTTAGTCTTTATTTATTTATCTTTGCTGCACCAGAAAACCAAAATATTTAAATGTGCTTTACCATCTCTGATATGAGGAATATCTATTAGAACAAAAAATAAACAGTACCAGGACCTTGTTGATTGCAGAAAATGTGTTGTTTCTGAACAACTTGCCATTGCACATTTATCTCAATATTTGTGGGGTAGTAAGTTTATTATTATTATTATTATAATATAATAATAATAGCCTGTATACATATTTTTGTATCTATGTGAATTTGGAAAACCTGCAATACATGTAAACTTGAGCAGCCAGTTCATGTTTTTTTTTATTAAGTTACTTGCTATATCCTCAGTCACAAGAGAAATAAAGTTTAATTTTATAATAAAAACCCCAAAATTAATATTGATTTCAATAATTAGTATTTATAAATTTCTTATCAGACCTGTGTCATACACTTTATCATCATCAAACCATCAGATTTATCTTATAAGAAAACGCAGTGCAGTTAAGATGCTTTCTGGACGCCTCCATGGCGTTCCTGGCACGTCCCACCATTAGGAGACCCAGAGACGGAACCAGGGCAGGATTATGTTTCCCACCTGGCCAGGGAACGCTTTGGGGTTCCCCCAGAGGAACTGCCCCAAGTGAGAGAGAAAGGGAGGGAAGTTTGGGCCTCTCTGCTTAATCTGCCTCAGCAACCTGAGTCTTTATTAAGCAAAAGATAACGGATGCAATCAAACTCATAAAAACAATCATTAGTCAAAAAAAAAGAGAAAAAAAGAGAATATCCAGTGGACCACCAGTGTTTGCAAGGCATAGGGACCGCAACTGCCACTGGATCTAAAAGTCCTTATAACTCCCTATTTTGGAAGTTCAAACACCAAATATACCTTCACCTACATTAACGTGCACCACCCTCAGAGGTGCAGCCAATCAGCCCCAAGGAAAATATTGGCGCTTCTGGATTGGCAACTTTGCAAACTCCAGGTGAAAGCGTGTCAAGTAGCTTTGGAGCCAGGCACTTCTGCTTTATAATTTGCATTTCCTTTTGAATATTTTCTATGTTCTCTGGAAAAAAAATCCTTGAATAGGCGTATTTCTAAACAATTTAGATTAAAATTTCACTGAATATCACTTAAATAGGCACATAATCCACAAATACTAAATCACAAAGAGGCAGGGGGATCAACTGTATATCTTTATGAAAACATTTATTTTATCATGACTACCTTTTCAACACTTTTGTTGCGGTCTTATAATAATGTTATTATGTTTGATGCATGGCAATTCATGCTGACGCACATGATGTCTTTGAGGTCCAGTAACTTGTTTCATTTTTCTGTTAGTTTTATGATTCATTGTAAGTTTTTTTTTTTAGAAAATGTAAATAATGCACTGTTTTTTTTTTTGTTTTTTTTTTCAATGCCGCTCATTGTTTCAAAGAGTGAAGGCCAGTTGAAGCGAGGCTGTGCAACACTTACTATTTAGTGATCATAAAACTGAATACATGGCTTTAAATAATTAGTTGGGCACGAGGGTAGAGGCTCAATAGCTTCACTTCATCTCACAATCCTGTGTTTGACAGTTTGAACAGTTGCAGCTTTAATTGAAGGTGGGGTGCTATAAGCTGTGTTGATCAGTCTGATTGTTTTCTAAAGGAAAAAAAAAAAGGGGAAACTCCAGTTTCAGTTTTCATTTCCTGTTTATTGACAGTTAGAAAGACAAACGCAACACGTGGAAAGTTGCTTATCAACGTCAATTCTAGGTTTTCACTCTCCAGAACAGCAATAAGCGAGCTTAGTTGTAAAGGAGAACAGAAAGTGAGCTTTTCAGCTTTGTGGTTATTCTTGCGTACTCTCTGTGAGCTGCTCCCCGGAGGCCTCGGTTGAAATCTGCAGGAAGGGCGTGCTGATCTCACCCGACTGCAGGTCGCTGGCCACCCGCAGCAAGCAGCTCAGAACCATGTCCTTGGCCAGGCCGGCCTCCAGGTTGCCCTCCCGGCTGAGCTGTTGGGTGATCTGGTCAAGGCTGGTCAGAACAAGCTCCGAACCCAGCAGCGGGCAAATGGCACTGCCATCTGGACCCGGAACTCCCTCCCTCGCCATGTTCTCCATCATGTACTGCTGGTACAGATCCAAGAGCTTCTGCTCCAGGTAATGATTCAGCAGGGAATTGGAGAAGGGGCCCTCGCGACCCTGGAACAAGAAGCTGCGATCGCGGCCGCTCACCTGCCTCCAGTGGTTGGATCCCCTCTGGAGCAGGTTCTGCAGACCTCGCTGTCCTGGAGGGGAGTCGTCCACCGCCAGCGGGACATCGCAGGACTGCAGGAACGGCCTCACGGCCTGCGCGTCGGCACACGCCCTCAAATCGCCGTCGTTGGCTGACAGAGGCAGCACCTGCTCCCCTCCAATATGGAGGTCGCTGTAGTTTTCATAGATGGTCTGGCAGAAGGAGGGAACCAAGAGGGCGGCGTCACCCCCGTCACAATGAGGCTGTGCGGGAATTTCCATGTCTGCAGATATTTGCCTCCCCGTATAGACTCCCTGGAGATGTGACGAGGTCGAAAGCGGAGAGATGTACAGGTCGACTGTCTCTCCCGTTTCCCTCCAGGAGCTGTAGGAGACGAGCGGAGCGGGGTCGGAGGTGCTGGGTGTTAGGGAGGCTCTGGGTCGCCCACCAGCGCAACGGAAAGTCTGAGGAGGAGGCAGCGAGTCAATCTCCTCCGTCTCACCGTAGGTCATGCTCAGCAGTCTCCCTTCACACAGCATCGCTGGAAGAAAATTATAAATACTCTGAGATGGAAGCGAAAAAACCTCAGCAGTTTGTTTTAAATACAGTCTGAAATATAGCACAACTAAAGGACTAAAAGGAAAACGTTCAGCATCTGCTGTGTCTCCGTGAATCTTTTTGCGTTACATCAACGCTTTAACCAGAAGCTTTTGTGTAACGGCCTGGATAGAGGGGTCACAGTGACCACCACATAGGTCAGGGACAAAGCCGTAGAGGAGCTTAACTTGAGTAGTTTTGTGAAACTTCAGACAGGTCTTGATATAAAGACCCCTGGAGGCCGAGGTAGAGAAGATGAAAGACGTGAGAAAACCGGAGGGAAAACACTTTCCGATGCGAATGAATAGATGTTTTTTTCTGTCTATGCAACAATCAGAAGAAGGAAAGAGCGCAAAGAGAGTTATTTGCTCCACTTCCACCTGCCGCCTCCTCTCACTCTGTCTGCAGCAGATGCTGCGTCAGTAACATTTAACACACTGTTGTCCGGTTTGTCTGTTCGTTTTTTTGTTCACCTCAATGTTGAGGATGTAGAAGAAACTGAAATCTAAGCTAGTAAGCTAGTGCAACCGGTGAGAGAGGAGCCCTGTTGTAGGGTTAGGCTGCTAATAGAGTAAAGGACACTGCATACGTGCCACACTACAGATTTTCATATGCAAAAAGTTTAGAAAACAATCCACCTAATAATTACGCACTACTTTGTGTTGACCAGTCACGTAAAATCCCAATAAAATGGAAGAAAAAGTTGATTTGTACCATGATAAGATCTGAAAAAGTTCAGTGGGTGTTGAGTACTTTTGCACTGGAACATATTTCTGATTTAAATATATCAAATATATTTTCGTGAAAAGCACATTCACAGAAATATAAATAAACCATCATCGCTCCAGCAGAGACAATCTTTAGCCTCTAAAATGTTAAAGTTAAAATGAGTAAAATGTCAACAATAGCAACAAATATATCAGAATCAGACATCTTCCTACCTTGAACCAGAATCAAACTTCCAATCTGGAAATCTGCTTTAGCTTTTTAATCCTAGATGATGATGTACTTTTTTTTTTCTTCTGTTGAAGCATGCAGCAGGTTTTTAAAATTTCAGATGTTTTCAAAATAAGTATTGGACATTTATATAAACCTATTGTTCTTCCCAGTCGGTGTAATTAGGTCTGCATGTATGTGAATGCTGTTTTATACAACCTGTTAGAGGAAGTGGGATGGCTAGCGTCTTTCTCTCGCATCTCACTTCTGGAAATCTGGCTTCAGTGCAACTCTCAACTCAGCATCTCTCTAACTTATGCAGGCTTGACATTGATGTTGACCCACGATGCTCTTTGATAGCTTCGGTGTCTTGTTTCCTTGTTGTTTTCTATTTATGATTTGTGTTCCTATCTATGCATTTGGTTTTGCGTCATCAAAAGTTAAAGCTTCTGTCAAAGAAATCAACAAACATATGAGCTGTAAAAAGAAACCACAGATGTTCTGTTCCTATGCAAAGGAAGCAGGTGTTTAAAAGCAGAAGGAAGTCTAATTTAACACGGATATTATCACGAAGTGAGAGCCGGCGGACGCTGATTCCTCTTTTCGTTTTTCTAAAAAGGCGGCTAACGGTTCCAAGGTAAATCTGGATGGTTGGTTTTTACAGCTTGTAGCTTAAAATTCTTTAAAATTCAGAGGTTTAAAGTTTCCTTCTACCTTAACGCTGTTTAGTGACGTGTTTATGTTATCGTCAGATCCAGCAACATGATCAAATATTGAATGGTTTTCCAATATTCTGGCAGTGATGCTGCTGTTCCAGCAGATTTGAGTTTTAAGGGTTCCTGGTTTTTGTTCTGAACAGTTCGTTTCATCCGGTGGAGAAAGTTTTTGTCACATGGTTTAAGTTTGGATAGAAATACATATTAATCACAAACACACTTCACAGCTGGTTTCAGTGGACAAATCAAGTGTCCAAGAATTAAAAAACAAACAAACAAACAAAAAAACATAAACCTTACTGACATATCAAGCCAATCAATTTAAATTCATCTTACCAAAGCAAAGAATAAACCTTCTGCTAGCTACAAGTAAGTGATTGTAGTTCAAGTTGCTAAGGGAGATGAACATTTCTCTATTTGAGCCGATGACCCTAACTTTCAAGTATAATGGATAAAATAAAATAAAAAATAAAAAACGCACAACAAATTCAACCTTGTGCCTCAAATTCTCTGTTTAAAATATTTCAAGTTATTTGTGACATGACCATCTCGCCTTTGGAAAAAAAAAAAAAGAAAAAAAAGAAAAATGCTTCAACTGAAACCTCCAAACCTCAAAATCCAAATATTGAGTGTCTCACCAGAACAACATCATTAGGTGGATATTAGTTACCCAGTGAAAGTGACTGATGCTGTCAGCCTGTGGGGTTTTTCCCAACATAAAAGCCCCTCTGTCTTTACATGTGTATCGGTGTCAGCTCAGCGTCTTACATACTTCCTCTGCTGGGGACGGAGGAGCCCAACAACAGCAGCCAATCAAATCAAGAGGAAAACGCTTTATTATTAATTAACAGAGGTAACACTATACATAAATAGCATCACCTAACTTTTAAAGTTTGTGAAAACAATTAGGACAAGCTGCCTTATACATATTGATCTCCAAATTAAAAAAAGGAAAAAAGAAATTTATCAAAACTTCCAAGGAGTTTATTCTTCTATATTGAGTGAAGTTTAATTATCCTCCCATCTATAATGCATGTTTATAAACAGATGGATTCATGTGGTCGAAGTCAAGATCTGAAGTCTTGCCTAGTTTATGTCTCAGTCTGCTGCTGGTAATGATACCTGCCAGGCGTGCAACAGCTCACTGTAACGATAACACCAAGTGTAGAGTTACCAACCCGACTCCGCAGCAGTGTTGCTGAGCAACATCCGATAGCATTAAAGACACGCCGAGATCAAGTTAGACACCTGTTTTCAGATCTGCTTTTCGTTTGGCTGCTTCAGCACCCCGGACAGAGACTGGCCCCAGGAAACGGCTCAGTCAGAGTTAGCCAAGAAGCTTTATTGGCTTGTTTTCTTGGAAGGTTCACAATGTCTTGAAGCCAGGAGAGAAGACGCAGACAAAGTGAGGAACACAAGAGCAGGTCTGTAAGCATGTAAGAGTCCTTTCAGAGGGATGTTCAAGAAGCTCAACAATGTGTTCCGACCCAACCATCACGGAAACAGAGGCCGAGGTGACGGTGGGCTTCACGGCGACTACCACAGCGCCTGCACGGTCCGACTGGTCCGCAGCACCTCCATGCTGGTGGTGGGGGAGAGAAGCCGCTCCTCCGAGGGGTCGACCCTGACGCGGAGCAAGAGCAGCGTGAGCATCGAGTCGACTCTGTACTATTACCAGAGGCAAGAGGACAGGATTTGGCTGTACTCCCAGAACCAGAACTGTCTGGAGTACCTGGAGGCCCTGGTGGCTCTCAGGAGGCAGTACACGAAGAGTGTCAGCGACCTGAAGAGCAACGATGCCAAGGCCGCAGCGTGTCCGAAGAGGAAACCCGCACCTCCACCTCCAAAGATGGAGGAACCGGTAAGATGCGCAGGAGTATTGGTACTCTATGTTGGCCCTTATCGTCTTCCAACCACAAACTGCGATGGCTTTGATTGAGGTTTGGTGAGAAAGATCAGCACATGAACATTTTTGTTGTGAAATAGAAGGAAAATTAAAAATAAAAAATGTTTTAACTTAGAAAAAAAATTCAAAGAGTATTACACACATAGTGACTTTATTTATTAGTTAGAGGCTTTTGAAAGCAAGTAGTTTCACTAGATTTTATTTGCGTAAAGATACTTTTCTCTTTTTTTGTTGTAAACCACGAACTTCAAAACTATTTTGTTTTGCTCTATCGCATAAAATCCCAATGAAATACATTCAAATTTGTCATTGTAACATGTCAAAATTCAAAACACCTGCGTACTGAAAGAAAGAGCCAATTATTCCTCTTCTGTCAACCACAGATATTAAGACCCAAACCATCCACGCCTCCGGTCCCCACAGAGGAGGACACGCTGCAGTTCTTTGATGAGGTCATCGCCAGCTGTGACAGCGAACCTCTGCGTAAACCCTACAAGGACGACGGCCACGCAGACGTAGACTTCATAGGTGAGCGAGCGAGAGAGAGAGAGAGAGACCGACCGATCCTGGGAACCAGTGGGATGGTTCTGTGAATTCTGAATGTGAGCGGTGACATAGGCACAAAGAAACAAGTCTGAGGAATAAAATCTAATTTGTACGTGCTCGATGTTTCTGATTTTACAGTTAAGACTACAGACAGTTTTTTTTTATTACGTAGGTTGACCCAGCGTGTTTCTAATAACGAGTTTTAATAAATGTTTTGAACTGATAGCATCGTTCCTTACTCTGATTCTTAGAAATAACATTTCTAAGAATGTTAGAAATGGAACCCGATCCACCTGCCCAAAGTGGTGGAGAGCGCCTTCCAGACCCTGCGCTTTAAGCCCAAATTAAAGAAGCAGTGAGGCTAACGTGGACACGTGAAACCAGCAGCACTGCCGTGACGCTGACTGAGCTCAGACTAAATGGTTTTTGCATCTTTTTAAGACTCTTACACACACTGACGCTGCAGCAAACGCAGTGGCTGGCAAAAGTATTCGTACCCCTCATACGTTTTTGAAAATGAAGGCAGTCGACTGTGTCCGAGCAGACAAATCGTCACGTTAATGTAAAAATGTGTGCGTTCACATAATGGAGGTCAACTTGAGGGACGAACCGTTCACTGCATTGTGTGCCTGCAGTTTTTACAACAGGCTTGTCCCTGTGAATTCAATGTGCAATTACATAAAGGCATTCCTGCAATGTGAGTTTACTTGAAACGTTCCTTTAAGTGCAGTGAGCAGTCTGATATATGTGCATGCAAAGTGCAAAAACATAGATTTTAGTAAATGTTTTGACATATATGACAATAAGGCAAAACAAGCCAATTTATTCGGGTCACAATATGGATTTCAAAAGCAAATCAGGCATAATTTTAAACCCCTTTTCTTCTGTGTGTGTTTTTTTGTTTGTTTGTTTGTTTGTTTGTTTTACCTTCAAAGTGTACGTTTCATATTTTATCCTAAGAAAACAAATTACTTTCAATAAAATATTTCCCCCCCAAGGTTTACATATCTGTAATTTCTAACACCGGATCAGACAGTATGGCTGTGTATCCGAGAACTGAGCAGTTTCAAATGCCTGGTGGGGGAATGTTCGAACACAATTGTTTTTGCAAGAAAACTGAAGGTATTATTCATAATCCTGATAAATAAAGAGGATACATCAAGGTCGGACATTCTTTGAGTCGTAATGAGACCTGTGTGCATAATTTGGGAGAAACAAACATGGCTCCAGATCTGTGAGGCAGGCTTATTTTCCAGATGTGCTACCTTGCCTCACTGAAGCTTTTGTTGAAAGTAAATCTGAAGGAATTTATTATGGATACCTGAAGAATCTTGTTATGCACAGCAATAGTACAGACTCAACAATTTCCTGTTTTTATCATTGCTTTTATACTATTTACAAGTTAGGTCAAAGTCAGTGTTGCTAGCTTTTTTCTGTAGTTTCTTTGTTTTGTCTGAGTTTTGGATTGAATCTGGAACAGGTAATGGTTTGGGATATTTGCTCCACAGCTTTGGGAACAGATGTATATGTATAATATATTGCTTTTTGACTTTTAGCACATCAAATTTAACTGCAACAAACCTCTTCAGTGAAAAGTTCAATATTTTCTATTTTTTTCCTAATGCGCTGGCAGGAACCCAACAAATTTTACACCAGCATCTGTTGGAAGCAATGCACGACTGGTTCTGCCTTATTTTTTATCTTTATTTTACCAGGATTAAAACTCATTCAGATTAAAAACCTCCTTTTTAAGGGAGTCCTGGCCAAGAGGCAGCAGTAAATACAAAGTTCATCTCAGTTCTCAGATCTAAATCCTTTAGGAATCCTTCAGTCTGATCTGAACCAAGCGGTCATAAAAAGTACCCTGATTATGGAAAATGTACATAGATTATGCAAAAGGTATTGGTTCAAATATCCCTCTCTCCTTAACCTTCAACTTAAATAAAAAACAACATTTTAGTGAAGGATTAGCCTGCTGCAGCAGGTTAATCCTGCTGAACTTGTTTGCTACTGAACTTGTCTCAGTAACAAACTCCTCAACATCGTCAGGGATTTCTCAGAACCCAAACCTGCCATTGAGGATTGAAAGTTTTCTCTGCTGTATAACCTTTGCCACAATAACTGATTGAGCCGATAAATGTGGCACCTTCACATGTTTGCATTGAATTAAAACTGAACTGTTTTAGTGGTCTGTAACTAAACCATGTCCTGTGTTCTTTAAAGCTGTTGGCCACTTTCAGCCTCACCTCGTGCTTTCTCTCTCTGCTGCCCCGCCTCAGTGGCCTCCAGCTCGGCCGAGCACGACCTTCACTCCAACTGGGTGTTGAGGGTCCCGCGGGTCACAGACGACTCCGAACCGAGTGAAGCTCCCGACAGTGCCAAGGAAAGCGCTTCAAAGAAGGAGAAGAAGAAGAAGAAGCAGCAGCAGCAGCAGCAGCAGACCGGTTCCACAAGCAGCAGACTACGACTGCAGAGGAACCCGATCCACCTGCCCAAAGTGGTGGAGAGCGCCTTCCAGACCCTGCGCTTTAAGCCCAAATTAAAAAAGCAGTGAGGCTAACGTGGACACGTGAAACCAGCAGCACTGCCGTGACGCTGACTGAGCTCAGACTAAATGGTTTTTGCATCTTTTTAAGACTGCTACACACACTGACGCTGCAGCAAACGCAGTGGCTGGCAAAAGTATTCGTACCCCTTCGACCTTTTCACATTTTGTCTCATGCGGTTTGTATGCGGCAGATAAACACAAAGTAGTGCATAATAATGAAGTGGAGAGAAAATCAATGCTGATCTTTTTGCAAATAAACAAAAAATGACCCTGATTCTTCCCTCTTCACTCTGATGCCGATAAATAAAACCAAAAGCAACCAATTAG
This sequence comes from Poecilia formosa, assembly GCF_000485575.1. NCBI lineage: Eukaryota > Metazoa > Chordata > Actinopteri > Cyprinodontiformes > Poeciliidae > Poecilia > Poecilia formosa. The sequence goes on along the minus strand of NW_006800009.1, from coordinate 1,958,536 downwards.
TTTGAGAGGAAACCTGACTTACTAAAATTGACACACCCTTGTGTAAATGAATCTCAGTATGAATCCAGCTGTTCTGATGTTTGGTAGAGAACATTGGTGAACAAAAGAAGATCAAGAAACAGAAACAGCAGGATGTGGAACAGTTTAAAGGGTACAGTATTAAGTAAAATTGACGTTTCTGACATTTACATCACGTTCTGATGTTATTCCCTCATCAAAAACATGAGGGATGTTATTCCCTCATAACATGAGAAAAATGTTTTCTCAAACATTTTTTTGAAGCATGTTTGAGAAATACTTTAATCTCCCATGGCAACCATTTAGCTCTAGGTCTAACTCCTGGTTGGATCTAGTGTCTCCATCAAGGTGCATCTCCTCCTCGGAGCTGCAGTTTTGAATCTTCAGAGCTTCCAACTTACAGAGCAGCCCTTCCCCGCAACTACCCCACTCAGCTCCTTCAGACTAGCCAGCAGCAATTAGCAAACAACTGGTCAAACTGTGCATCTGCTGAGCTCGTTATACAAGCTACTTTTCAGAGTGATGCTGGTAAAAAATGCTGTTGAAGGGCTAACAGAGAAGATGATGTGATGACTCCCTGAAGGCTGACATGATTGGTAAATATTGCAAGCATGCCCAAAATTTTCGGACGACTGAATCAAAACATCACAACTTCCTGGAGTGACTGGTTAATAGTTAGATTAACTGGGCAAACAGAAGGCAAGAATTCAGGACTAGTCAACCAATTTCTAAAGGGACAAAATTTGGTCCAGAAATATTTTTGTGCTAGTAATTACTTATTTATACCAAAAGCACCACTGAATATTTGAGTCATGGACCCGTGGATGACAGGAACCTGTAATTAAAGCTGCAAATTTGGTTGTTTTACATGAACATTCTACAATCATTTAACCTTCTAGCTGTGCTGCACAGCAAGAGAATAACTTGGAAGACTCTCCATTGGCCTAACGTACATCCTTTCTAAAAGTTCTCCGTTTCTTCCGTCATCTTGAGATCAATTTGACCGCCTGGTTCATCGCATTTCTTTCTAAATGCCTTTCGAGCTGAACTGAGCAAGAGAAACCTTCAATAGGGTCGGCAAATGTCGAATTTTGGCTGATTGCAGTTTGCAGTCCAGACTCGCGAGGGTGTGCTTCTGCGGGGTATCAAAGAGGATTTTTGAAAAGCAACAATGCTTCCTTTCAAGCTCAAAGTCAGAGACGGCTACATGAATTAAAGTTTCGTTTAACAGGTGGACGCGGCCAGGGCGAGGTCAAGGCCTCCCGGCTGCGTGAAAAGCTTCATACCAGCTCAAATACAGCACAATAATCCATGCTAAAGGTAAATAGGCCTTGTACAAGAAGGGTGAATAAATAAAGATGGAAAGCTTAAACGCTGTACAGATTTATTGACTTTTCAGATATTTTGGGGTTTGTGTTTTATGCCCGGCAGAGATTTATTACATAATTCTAACACGGTAAATACTTAGGGCTCAGTTTTCATTTTATAAACCAATTTTTTAAGAGTCGTCAATTTATTTAGGTGTACAAAGCTGTGAAAAGCCTCGCCCCCTTTCTGTTTTTAAATGTTTTATATGCTTCATATGAGCCTATTTGCACTTATCAGACACATTTTTTAAATGAGGATTTCTCCAAAATCATCTGAACCTCTTCAAAAAAAAAAAAAAAAAAAGGATTTACCCATGACTGACTACACTTTTCTGGAGAGCCGAGTTTGCTTTCATTACCCAGGGCTGAATAATATGGAGACCTGTAGAATCAAGAAATCAACAAAATATAACCTGATGCTATGAAGTAGGATAAAAGATCTACAAAGCAACAACTCATGTCCCAAACTAAAGAAATTCAAGTACAGACAAGAAACAAACTCACTGACACCAGCCGAGGTTAAATAACTTCAACTGGGTAAAAATTTCATCCATGGGAAACTTTCAAGGTCAAAACCTCGCTGTTCACGGAAAAGAACAAAGAGGTCTGTCTCGGTTTTCCCAAAACAACTTCAAGAGCTCTGAAATAGCATTTTGTAAAGTTAAAGAGATAAAAACAAAAAAGTGAAACTTTTTGAAAGCCATGCATCCTTTTCTGTTGCAAGTGGAGTAAAACAAATACGACCGCTGCAGAAAAGAACGTCAGAGCGGCAAAGATGGCAGTGGCAGGGTGACGTTCTGGGCCTGCTCTGTTGATACGACTTTCACTAATTCACGTAACCATTTATTTAGTTATCAGAAATGCCTTTCAAGTCACTTATTAGGTTACTTTTTAACATACGGTCAATACATCGAGTCAATTGAAAACCTCAATTTTGTTTTTACTCACGTTATCTTAAATCAGTTTGACGGTCAGAAACAATTAGGTGCGACATAAAAGCAAAACTAGAATCAATCTGTAAGTGGGTAAATACATCTTATAAGCACATCATGATTTATACAGAGATCTTCTGTACAAGCCATCTTGTAGCTATTTGAAAGCTAAACTATCAGTCTACAAGCACTAAGAAGTTTATTATGGTGTATTATTTATTACTTGGGAAAACAAATCCCCTTCGCTTTAATCCCTTTTCCTTCCCACAATTAAAAAGACAAACAGCCTTTCGGATAGGTTTTTCTTTCCTTTATTACAAAACATGAGTCGGGCGAATCCAAAAAGCACAACACATTCACTTCTTTTCAGCTTTGGTCTTTGGGCTGAAGAAAGAAGACATTGGCTTCATGCCACTCTTGTCCACTTTAGCCAATGTTTTCTGAGCAGCTGTCATCTTCTTGGGTGGCTGGAAATACAAAAAAAGAGACAAAACAAAAATAAAGTAACAGCATAACGCAATTATTTAGCATGGGACCATGATAGTAGCCCATCTGCGCTACACACAAAGCTTAAAGACAGCAGTAAATAAGCGAATTTACACAACGACTGGAGGTTCTGGAAAGGAATTAAACAGCTGACTGATTTAAAATGAAATAAATGAGGTCTGAATCTGCTGAGGATGTTTCCTAATACGCGTGCACTCACTTTCCGGGCAAAGTCTGCACTGTTGAATTTGGTGTAGTCTTCTCCAGCCTCCACCGGCTTGTCGGAAAGTTTCCGCTTCTGCCAAACGAGGAAGTGAGAGGCGCTTTTCATGACAAGAAGCACAAAAAGACAGACTCCACCGCTGCCAGCTCCACCGACCACAAGCTGAAGCCCGCAAAACCGCAGGATTAAACCACACAAACAGTGACCGAGGGCGATCGGTTCATTAAAGAACGCAAAAGCAGAGAAGGGTTGAAGACTCAAAGAAAGCGCACGGTGGTTTTAGTATCATGCAAGACAGAAGAGCCGAGAAAATACTTCAAGCTTCTTCAATGAAACCAACATACCTTAGACGGAGGCTCTGTTTCCTTTGGACTTTTTAGCTCTGGTAACCTGTGGCATTTAGAAAGAGATGAGTTTGTCTACAAAGTCACAAAAACACATGCAAATAAGATTTTTTTTCCATTCAATTTAACTTGCCCCAAGTGTTTAAGGAGAGCTTTGCTCAGTTCTTCACTGATGTACTCAGATATCAGACCGTGAGCGTAGCGAAGGTAGTCTTCTGTATCGAAAAGAAAAGAGATGACCGATCAAATTCTGATCATTTATTTAAAGTTTGTGATGTAAAGATAAAAAAAAAAAAAGTTGAAGGCTTGTTTCTGTAATGAAGTCGCCATAAAATAATACAGCACTACTGCCATCTACTGGTTGATATCAGCACCTGCAGCTAAAGTACATTTAGGTTTATGAATGTTTTCTTTTTTATCAGTGTATCAAAATTAGCATTTCACGAAGGGTGCCTTGCAAAAATATTCATATCCCTTGTATTTTTTTCACACAGCAATCACAAACTTTAACCTGTTATAGGAATTGTATGTAATAAATCAACATAAAGATCGATTACTTCAATAGAACTATCTAACTAGTTAAATTTAACTTGTTTAACTAGTTCTATTAAACTAGTACCATTTAAAATAGTCAAATTGAGTTCGATTTAATTGAAAAACAATAAAGTAAACCCCAATCCATTGAGAACCAGCAGAAACACTTGAAATTTGACAAAATGTTAGACGTGCAAAGCCAGCAGACATATCCCATAAGGCCTGCAGCTGGATCTGCGGCAAAAGGTGGGAGATTTTGTAAAATATTTTGAAAACCACGTCTTCATTTTACATCCACTTCACATTTACACACCGCTTCCTCTCGCTTTATCCCATAAAATCCCAGCAAAATACTTGGAGTTTTGTGGCCGCAACGTGACAACACGCACGAAATGTCGAAGGGCCTGAATACGTTTGCAAAGCGCGGCTAAAAAGGGAAATACAGCGATGCAGGTTTACCCTCCCGGTCGTCTGACTCAGACTTGACTCTGACATAAGTTGTGGATTTCACTCCTTCTCCCACACAGATATTTTTCTTCTTCAGGGCAACGATGGTTCTCTCCACCTACGGCACAAGTATTAAAACATCTTCACACTTTTCCACTTGCTTTTGTTTTCTCTTGCTGCTTCAACATCCTGCGCTGTGTTTACCTTTTTTTGTAACCAGTTCATGGTTCGTTCTTGACTGTAGCGATGAAACTTCAGGCCTCCGACCTCTGTAAACGGCACACAAGTCAAGTCCATTTGCGAGGGATTTTTAAAACGACACAAAAACAATCAAGTAACAAAAAGGTTGACTAAAAAGCCAGGGGAGAGAAGTGTCTCAGGAAAAACGAAAAAAATACAACAACAAACAAAACAAGCAGTGTTAGTGGCTGCAGGAGCAGTTTGTTTCATAGTTTAGAGCAGGGGTGTCAAACGTACGGCCCGCGGGCCGGAATCGGCCCGCCGAACGATTTAGTCCGGCCCGGTGCCAAAATGCATTATTATTATTCATGAAAAAACATATACTTCGTTTAATTGAAAATCTGCAGTTCCTATACTGTCCACGAGGGGCGCTGTGTCTTATTCAGAGCACACAACATGATGCAACAGCAGATGGCAGCACTGAGCTTCAGGTTCTGTAAACAAGTTCGATTCTATGCTTTACCAGCTTTTTATTTTGGCCCTGGCAACCTCATATTTCTCGTGCATGCTAACATACATACATGTTATGTATGGAAGTTTTTCTATATGTATGCATTTTATGCATCAACAAATGTACTTAATCAAATGTCTGTTTAAAACAGCTGACACTTAAGATTTCAAATGTGTGAAGCCAGATAATTTGTTCAAATTGCTTCCCAGATGTTGAAAATTGATTTTAAATCTTTTCTTAATTTTTGTCTGTTGTATTTTGTGATGCAGGACAGTGTTTTTAAGTTCCAAAAACTGTGAATAAATGTTTTGCAACATTGTACAATCACTGAGATCAGTTCTTATGCATAATGCACTTAAATAAATGCTTAACTGAGTAAAAGTATTGTTGAAATTGCAGATACCTTTCTTAAAAACTGAGATTATTCATAATATATTTTGTAAAAGTGAAATTCGTTTAATATAAAAATCAACAAGTCCACTTTTATTGGTTCTATTTAATCTTGCAATGAGTTTACTTGTGTGGCCCCCTGCAGATCAGATTAAGCTGTATGCAGCCCCTAAACCAAAATGAGTTTGACACCCCTGGTTTAGAGGCTCTTACTACAACGGCCACTTTGTATCAGCTAAATGAGCAGCTGAAATAAAGGCTGTAACTTAAGATTGTCGCTCACTGCCTTCAAGGAAACGTCACCTTTTTCCTCTGCAATGTGGTGCAGGCTGGTCAGGGAGCGTGTGCATCTGAGCAGCCTGGAGCTCGCTGGAAACTCATCATCCTTAACAACTTGATCCACAGGCTGGAATTTCCCCTGAGCGGCAGAAAACAGAAATATCCCTTACCGTAGCTCAGTGGGGGAAATTCACATACTCCCAACGGGTCAGACAAATCTCTGCTTCTGTTGTTTCTACATGCAAAATAATTCAACACCTTATGAGGTAACAAACATTTCATATGCGTGAAATTGTAGCAAAGTAGTGGACAAAATATAGAACATCAGACTGAGGGGGGAACGTTTGCGCAAAGGTTTCAGGATTTTCCCAGATTAATATTTAAAATTAAAAAACATCCCGAAAAAATGCCTGAACACGGCTCAACAGCTGAGTATGTCGCACAGGTATGTCAACAATTTAGAACACTGTGTAAACACTGTGCTATATTTTTCTCCCACACTTTTTCCTTCCACTTAACTTTCTTTGAATATGCTTGGATTCGGCACTGCGTGAACCACAAGATTCCTAAACTATGATCATTTGTGCGACTTACGGCACAGCCTTCTGACCCAGACTGAGAGCCCATTTAGGGGCTCAGAAACATTTGCAGATGTTTTGAGCTGAGCAACTAATTGATTTTTAATTTTTTTTACTTTTTCACAATGTTCAAATTTTCTGAGAAACTGTTTTTAAAGTTTTCATTATCTGCAAGGCACAATCATCAAGATTACAAACAACAAGGGCTGGAAATATTTCACTCCTCACGCGACGGATCTACAGAACGAAAGAGTTTCACTCTGAAATTAGTGACAGAAAAAAAATTGAGCTTTTCACAATATTCAAATCTTTCACGCTCAACCTGTATTTTATAAGTTTGTACAGTTGTACAAATTGTGGTTCTTTACCTCTTGGCCAGATTTAATCATATAGGGCAATATCAGATAAAGAGGGTCCATCTGTGTTACGAAGAGAAGTTTTCCATCTGATTATAAACAGAGACAAAACATGAACAATTATTGGATTAGACATGGATTTACACCAGAACAGAAAAAAAAAACAGGTTAAACGACAGCAAGACATCTTATTTAACTTTTTAGATGAACAGAGGAAACACATTGAAACTTTAAGATGTTAAATTCAACAATGGGAAACACTGATAGGAAATTGTGTCTTGCTTTTTGAGATCTTTTTGCCCGTGTAATGTTGTCAAACAAGTTAAGTTTAGGTGAGTTCTTCATGCTACAATCACAACCCTGGATGTGGTTAATAAAAATAATTATTTAAAAGGGAAGGCAATAATATTTTCATATGGGGTGACATAGTTCAGAAAAGTTTTGGCTTCTTAATAAATAAAATCAAAATTTGAAACTACGTTCAGAAATTTTCTTGGTCTGATATGAAGATTTGCTTGCTGGTATGAAATGTGTGACAAAAGACGTAAAACAAAAGAAATGTGTAGACGGAGGAATAAGTTTCTTAGCGGTTTTGAACTTATAAAACACTTCGAGGTTTTTATAAGTGCTTGTGAGAACGGGCTCTTTCTAAATGGATGCTTTAAGTGTTTTAAGTCCAGTTAAACTTTTCTGTCGTTTCGCTGTTTTACTCTTTTTCAGTCGAACTCTGATGAAAGACAAGACGGTCAAACTCTGACGCTGACATGAAATGCGACACACCTCTCTGTACGGTCTGTCCAACGAACCAGGAGTGGAAGTCTTCCTCAAACGCCTTGACCTCGTACAGCTGCGCATCACCGGCACCGAGCAAATACAGAGACGCCTCTTCTGCAAGAACAGGGGACAATGAAGAACAGCGTTACTTTCACTTCTGCACCAGCAGTAAACAAACATAGAAAGAGTCGCCCTCAAACATTCTGGGAAATATGCAGGAACTCGGGAAGGTTTTTTTTTTTTTTTTTTTTTTGTCGTAATAGAGTTTATGTTGTATCCATTTTTTTAAATCTGCATGTTCATCAACACTTGTAGTCACTGATCAAACAAATATTTTTGTGCTGCCTTAAAAAAAACAGATAATAAATATTATTCTGGGAACAGATTTGGGGGACATGGCAGAAAAAGTGTTCTCTGTCCTACCATCACAATCATAAACATGGGGTGTTTCCAAAACATCACTAGGACTTTAGCTGGAACTACGAACTGTGGTCAAATGAGACAAACATTTAGCTTTCAGGCAACACAAATTCCAGGTGGGTGTCGTGCAAAACAAAGGATGTCAGAAAACACCCAATGCCCTCTGTTAAGCATCATGGGGGATCTGTGATGCTCTGGGCCTGTTTCATGCTACAGCCCACAGCATAGTCTAGTTTAACAAGGACGAGGAACTTTTAAATAAAAATCTGGACATCTCTTCCAGTGAACTAAAAACAAGTCTTCATTGGGTCTTTCTACTGCATAATAATCCAAACATAGAAATAGCTCACCATAAACCCAAGATACGAGAAAACCAGGTTAAAATTCACCAATCGTTTTTTTTACTGGCCAATTTTCCTTACCAGTTTTCTTACAGGTTCAACCTGATGATCCCAATTTTAACCCAGTTTGGTTTATTTTTACGACTATACAACACGACAGAGAAAAAATGTGCTGAGGGTTCTTTGACAAAGGAAGTAGTTTTAATCCAACAGAAATTGAGGAACTCAAGGATTATCACCATTACTGCACTAATCAGATTTTTATTCAACTCAAAACAAAGTGCACCAAAGTGCATAATGTTGGTTGATGCATTTACAGATTACAAGCAGTTCTTTGTTTTGATGTATGAACTGAACAGGGAGGAAGAAACAGATTCAATAATTATGAATTTACTTTAAGGTTGTATGCACACCTTAAAAGAGCTATATTAATTGAAAAAAATAATAATGATCTCATTAAATTTAGATGGCATGCATATATTTGTTTTTCATGCTAATAGGGACTGAACCATCATTTTGAAGTTTACAAACCAGAAATAAATTAACCATTAGTGCAGACCAAGAGATCCGATTAACAGTGAAGACTTTAAAACCTGTAGAGGGATTCCTGAGCTTCACAAAATCTGGATCACAGTCTGGCTTCTGTGTTTCAGTTACTGAGTCTGTGGACAGAAAATAAAAACATTGTCACAACAGGCAAAGAACCAACAAGAGGATAAAATCGATAGATCGATAGAATTGACAACAGTACGTTCATAACGTAGCATTAGCCAGGAATTAGAGGATATTTTCCTCTTTAAATAAGCTTACAAGTATTTCATCTAGCTTAAAGACTAAGAATAGCACCACTACTTAGAGTCAGCTAAGCTATGCAGTAGACACAGCTATTAAGCTTTAATAACTACTGGTAGGTTTTGTTTAATGGCAAGTTAACACTATTAGTTGTGTTATTTTCCTTTGCTAGTAGCCTACCTGCGGCGATAACAACCCAGCTGTCATTCTGTGTGTTTGGAGTGCGCTTCTTTTTAGCAGCCATGTTGTTTCTTTACACTTAGCCTAACTTTGCCTTTTCCCATCCTGGGGTAGCTAGTTCTTTTTTTTTTTTTTTTTTTTTTTTTTTTTTGCCTGACAACATGAGCTCAGAAAAGGCGCCTTTCGGTGTGACCACTTCCTGCGTCGGTCACATACAAGTCAACACGGCGTTGATAGCGGCTCTGTTAAGTCGACTCTTTTCTTCTTTTATTTGAAAAAAATACTATTGAATTTATAAAATACTTTGGCTTTGGTGTGTCCTCAAAACCGAGAGCAAAAGTCGCAATTTCACACTTTTAATTTGACCTATTTACCTCTGCTTTTAAGCAGTGGTATGCGCCAGTTTAACGTCACACCACCGGGTGTTCCTTGTAACGGCCACTAGAGGTCACCCAAGAGCCTTTATTAACATTCAATTGTGCCAAACTGTTGGAGCGTTCTCTCTATACAGCTATGTATATATTTTTAAAATATATATGTATTCTTTGAACTAATCAGTTTTTGTCGATTAGAGCTCAAGGTTTCTTCTCGGAGGTCTTTCAGATTTGGTGGCCATTTGTCCTTTGGCACACCGGCATTTAACAGATTGAGGGATCCATCTGTGCTTTAATGAGAGGAGGGCATCGTTCTTTCTCTCTCTCTTTCTCAGGATGTGACACTGTGCGTCCCAGTTGGTTTTCAGTGACTCATTTGTTTTTTTTGTTATTTTTTTTCCTCCTGTACTGCTTATGTGCATGCCTGGAATGGGGTTATGTATGAAGCTTGGACTCAAACCTTTTGCATGACTGTGCTATCAATTTGTTGAACCTTTCTTTCATGACCACCTTTTATATATTTCAATGTATTTTCTCTTTAAAAATAGGTGCAGCACAGATGGATGAGTGTTTTATGTGAAATATAGCGCCTTTGAACGTTTTCACATTGTGTCAACATTTTGACATTAGGATTATTAGGATTTTATGAAAATGAAAATAAAATTACGGTTTGACTTTCAAATTAATTTGCAAAAAAAAAAAGAATCTGAAAAGTTTCAGGCTCACTTTCGATTTGAGTTAAAAGTCTGTGTTGCTCTAGCAGTTTACATTTATTTATTATTACCCATTTTTCTTGGAAGAAATAGTTGACTGATTGTCACATATTTTCATGCCTGGACTTTGACTGTACCAGATCCTATCCATCTAATCATCCAGTGTTAATTTTGAGCACACATTTTTATTAGCTTTAGTCATTTCAGTATTTAGATTAAAATATAATTCAGTTTTGGTATGCAGTAAAATATGAAGTAATAGAAAAATGTTCTATTTTTCAGAAAATACTTTTTTTTGTGCACCTAGGTAAAATCTTTTTTCAAGATTGGTGTTAAAGTTTTCTTTTGCAATACGCAGAGGCGCAGATTTATTTTCCCTTGTAATAGCTTTAATTAGATTTGACTTTATGGTAACATTTTTAAAAGTCTAACTCATCCCATCTGACTTTATTTCAATATATCTCTTTCTTTTCATTCACGACCAGTCATGTCGCTGTAGTTCTAATCACACTTGATTAGTTTCTTACTTCTTTTTCATCTAATGAAAACTCATAAAACTTCATCTTTTCTTCAGCTATGACTACCTTCATTGTCCCTTTGAAAGGAAAAGCCTCACATCAACATGATGCCACCACCACATTGCTTCTTAATGTGTTTAGGGTGATGGGGAATTTTTTTTTTCTGCTACACATAACATTTTGCATATGCTAAAAAGGTTGGTCTTATCCAACCAGAGCACATTCTTCCACATTTGCCATGTTTCCCAGCTATGACTGAGTCGACTTCTTACAGCCGTGGTTCACTGTCCGCAGCAGCTAGATTTTGGGAGATATGTTGACAATTTATGTATGAAAGGATAATGTGAAAAAGTTCAAGGGATATTGATTCTTTTGTGAAGCACTGTTGCTCACCACGCCACATCTGTATCTGCGCGTGACTTCTTATAGTTTTGTTTCTCTGGCCGTCTTATTTTCTCGTCATTTCTCCTTTTCATGTCTTCACCACTTTGTCTCTTTTTTTTTCTCTGTCCGTGTTAGAACAGCCTTTCCTTCCAAGCCTACTTGCCTGAATTTGAGCAACACATGTTCTGCAGCCTTTGAACGCTGCCTCAGCTCCACCTACAAATCACTTAGATTTATGTCGCTGTAGTCTGTGGCAAAAAGAACGTGGGGTGAGATATTGTCTGTGAATTATTCGTTTTATGGGACCCCGGAGCCCCGTACACAAGAGTATGACCAGCTTAAACAGAACATTGCATGAAAGCTCTCTTTTATATCTTTTTTTGGACTGGGGTGGGATGCTGGGGGGCCTTATGTGTTTTTGATGGTCAGACAGAACAACAGCAGCCTTTTTTGGAGCAGTGGACCACAGACAGCCCCCAAGAGCCAAGCGCTCTGTCATCAGCACGCGAGAACAAAGTGGGTCTAAATTTAGGCCTGTGGCTTTGGACCCCCCATGCTGTGGACCTCTTGATCCTCCTCCAAACCTTGTTCCGCGATCCGTATCATTCTTGCTTCCAATAAAGAGAATTTCAACACAGTCCGAGACCACTCCATCCTCCTTCCCTTTCTCTTGTTTTTCTACTCTTTTTTTTTAAAGTTTGCTGGGGTTTTTCTATTTTTTTAAAAACATGGTGATTTCTCTAAACCTCTCTGGAGAGTTTCCTGTGACTATTCACACTCGGCTGAGCAGACTGAACATCCAAGGGTCCTGTCATTCACCGTGGCCTCATTTGTGGTGGTCCGATGCAGGGTGACTGGTTGCAGCTTGCACATCAACCCAGCCTGGAGCGCTCGTGCCCTCTGCGAGGGCTTTACGGCGGGTGTATTTTATGCTCCTTTTCATTTGGGTCGAGCGTTTTTGGACAAAAACTGGCATTTCTTATCTGACGTTGCTGCCGAGACATTGTGGGATAAAAATAGAAGTGCTACGTCACTTAGACGTCACTTACTCCACACAGATGCATTCGGCAGCTATTCTTCTTAATGCTGATTTTTAAAGCCACATTTGTAATTTAGGACACACTAAGATCTCCTTTTTTATATATATGTCCAGACAGATGCTCTGACACAGTCACGCAGAGGGGATAAGAAAAGCAGATGTGGAGTGTTTCCCACTGCAGCAGAAGCGTTTTGAGTCATCATCTGGGATTCCCTTCCTCTCACTTCCAAATATGGGTGGGATTGTGAGAAAGCAAGTGGAAGAATGTGAAAGAGCAGTGGAACCCCCCCCCAAGTGATGTCAGACGGAGCAGTGAGCCTCACACTGCCTGGAAATTCGCAGGAAGGAATGTCAGGAATTCCAGCAGCAATGCTTTTCACTCAGGCATGTTTGTAAAATCTCTGAAGCAGCAGCAGCACCTCCACCACCACACACACCTCCTGCTCTGTCCTCCACACACACACACGTACACACACGTAGTCATGTAGCGTGTTTCACCAATCCTCTCACTGGGGAGATATTTCTTCCCGTAAAGTCTTATTCCCCTCACTCACACTCCCACTTTGAAATGGTGAGTCCTTCTTCCCAGCATCGGGTGCTCTGTGCGAGGCCCCCCGGGTAAATGTGGTGTTTTCCCTCTCCCTGTGTGAGAACTGTGTGATTACATTAACCGTTTCCTGCTAGACAGATGCGTTTCGAAACAACACTTGTGAGAAAGCGGTAGATCAAGAATAAATTAAACTGATTCGTTCCAAAAACGATAGGAAAAACAAAGGAGGTCGTAGTAACTGCTAAATTGAAAATTTGTTCCGGTCTTTGTATTTCTGCTTAGAATCAAAATTAGATTTATTCACCAGATTTGAGACATTTAAAATATAAACATATATGAAAAAGGGAAAATAGAAACTAAAAATCAGTTTCTTTCAGGTAACTATGTGTATGTACAGTGGAATACGAACGATAGCAATCTGTGCTTCCTGGCTGCTAAGAGACAGCCTCGGGTAAGAAACTGTCTCTGTGACGGATGGTTTGTACAAATAGCGACAACCTGAAGGTAAAAGGCTAAACGGCTTGTGTCCAGCATGTGTGGGGTCTGCAGAGATGTTAGCTGCAAGTCCTGAATGGAAGGAAAGTCAGTCCTGGTGATCTTCTCCGGGGACCTAATCATTCATTGCAGTTTTCACCTGTCCTGTTTTGCGGATTAGCCAAACCACACAGTGATGAAGTAATACAGGGCAGATTGAATGCAGCCAGTGTAGAAGCAGCATCTGTGGCAGGTTGCACTTCCTGAGGTCTCTGATCCAAATAGTGAGAACACAAGAAAGGTCCCAAAGGACACAAGAAAAGTTCGCATCTCTACAAACCTGAGTGGGTTTTGCTCCATTTGGTTCTGATCCACCTCCTTTCTGGTAACAGAAAGATCACCGTCCTGGTTCAGACCAAGGAGAAGAAGATTCTCACCCGCTGCTGCCGGGTTAGTCAGGAAGCTGGTAATCACTCGGGAGGCTAACCTCTGGGTTGATGGTCTTAAAGTCCTGAAACAGAAAGCCGGTGCAAGTCCCTGGGTGGTCGAGGTGGTGCAGGATGAGGTGTAGTTCTGAGCTGATTGCATCATTTGTGGCCAAACTGCAGGGGGTTTAGTGAGGGATCTGTAATGTCCTTCAAATGATTCAACCCCAGTCACTCATGACCACAGACATCAGGGCGACAGGCCTGCAGCTTCTTAACCTTGTGACGGTGTGTTTCTTGAATGCTGGTGGAGGGAACTGGTTAGATACAGTTGAAACTGTTATGTATGAAAATATTTATACTTTTTTTTTGTCACGCAGTCAGATATTAAATAAGACCAAACTTTTCTTGTTTTTGGTGAGTGAAGGTTGCCAAAATTATTTTCTAAATCCCTTAAAAACAAAAGTTAGATGGTGAAACCAGGGATGTTCTGATATTGTCTAAAAGTTCACTCAGCAAGGAAGAAGCCATTACTCCAAAACCACAGGAACTGATTAGTTTGTAAATGCACTCAGGGACAAAACCATGTTTTAAACATGTCTTATGGTGTCCCATAGCCAGTAATGCATGTAAAACAGAGTGGCTTTATGTTTTATGTTGATGACATACAACTCATAATTCCCCTGGTTTTATCTGTAAAAAACTGGATATGTTTAGTGAAAAATGCAATTTTAATTGGAAGAGCCTGGGAAGTATTGACTTTTCAACATGTCTGACTAAAGTCTAACCACCTCAACAAGTCGTTAGTAGAAAAAAAAAAAAGGCGAAGTTAATATTTACAGAAATTTTGACTCTGGAAATTATGATAAAAAAGTAGTACAGAAAAGAAAAACATGGATTGCAACATGAATTTTCTTAAAATGTTAGTTTACAAATCTTGATCTCAAGTCTAAGATCTTTTCACCTAAACCAGAAGCTGGGCATGGTGCCAGAACCATGACAGTACGGATCCAAAGTAATGAGAAAGTTTGTCGATGACGTGGGCTGATCGGTCAGGAGGCTGCAGAGTCACATGGGGAACATTTTTAAATTATGACTAAATGCTTACTGACAAATCTGCAAAGGCGTAGTGTGTAAAACGTGGCTAAAACAACATTAGAGTCACTTAAAGATGACGTGTGAAACAAAGGAAATATTTCAAAAACAATGTCAATCACTGGCTTGTAACACCAAAAAAAAAACAAAAAAAAAGACTAAGAACACTAACATGTTATTTTATTCTACTACATATTTTTAAAATGGGAAGTATTTTTTTCTCCCATGGGGCATTGTGAAATGTCACAGCTGGAAATGAACAAGTGTATTAATGATATCTACATTGTTCCATGGGGAGGTCATGCTGTTGTGCACTGCAGTTCATTGTCAGGGAAGCTAAAGTGAACTCAACCATCATTAAGTTAATTGTAAAAGTGTTGTCCTGCTGTGAGAAGTCAAATACATTTGCTGTGGAAAAGGACTTTACAACCATCCCAAAATCACATCTCTGCACACAAGCACAGCTCCAAAAGTTAGAATAAAGTTCAATATTTGTTGTCACTGATTTTAGAAAGTGACACTTTTATATTACATTGATTAAATATAGAGTAAAATATTTTAAGCCTTCATTTCTGCCATGATCCGTGTTTCTGTGTATTTATTTTTAGGGTTTTCTGTGTTCAGTTTCCTTCCTGTGAGTCTCTGTTTCTGCGTCTTCTCCGTTGATTGCTTCCCAGGTGTGTCTCATTCCTTGATTACCCTCCCTGTGTATTTAAGTCCACCTGTTGTCTTTGTCTCTTGTCGCATCGTTGTCGTACGTCGAATGTCAGTTGTTTTCACGTGTCTGCTCGCCAGTGGAACTGCTAAGTCCTGGTTTGCGTCAGCTCTCGTTTTCAGTCCTGTCTATTAGTAGCTACCGGTATTAGCTGTGTGCTAACTCTCTGCCGCGCCGCCTGTGTTGGACTGTGCTTGAGCTCTCTTTATTAAATCATCATCATCATCATCATCTGGGTCTCAGCGTTCGTTCTCACCACCACCAACCACACCTCATGACAATTTCTTTAAATTCTGGTTATTGCACAGGTACTGAAAACCCTAAATGCTGTCTTCGTAGAATGTTACAAACCATTATTAAACAATATATGTTAAACAGAAATACTAGGCTCTAAAATGTGTATTTAATTCTATGCGCCTATTGATTGGTTTATGGGTTTTGCATTAATTACCGCATCAATGCGGCGTGCCATGGAGGCAACATGACGAGGCAGCTCGTCTCATCGGTCCACAGTTTGCTCAGTCTCTTTCTTATTGTTGAAACGTGAACTTTGACCTTAGCCGAGGCAACTGAAGTCTGCAATGCTTTCAGTCTTGCTCTGGGTTTATTTATGACCTACTGGAAGAGTCATTGATGCGCTCTTTGAGTAGTTTTGTCAGTGATTTGCTTCGTATGGATCCTTATCTTGACATTCCTTAAATGTGAACGTGTTGCTTCTTTTAATCTACTTCCTGTTGCTAGACAGGTTCTAGTAAAGTGATCTCCTGATTCAACAAGCGTGGTAGTAATTGAACTTTGCTCTCTCAAAAATACTCTTAATCACAGTAAATTTCTGATTCAACAAGGGGAGCTATGCTTCGTTGCACTTTAAAGCTGGTCTCACTTTTAATAAACTATTTAGTGCAGCTGCTGGTCAGAAACGACACGATTAATTAAAATGTGTTCAAATTTCACTCAAGAAACAAAAATGAAGCAAAATGTGTTTCCTCAGGAGTGAGTTAATGGTGCATTATTCTGATGTTTGAATGACAGAAGTCTGTCGGGAATGTTTTGAAAGGGAAGGAGTCACATGTTAACCATTCCTACTACTGGTTTCACACCAGAGGACTAATTGCAGGTTATGAAAACACGCCAAGAAAATGAAATCTGGAGGGGCAAACGAGAGGAAGCAGAACGGGTGCAGCGTAGCAAACGTCATCACATACAAATTGATTTCTTTTTCTTTTTAAAACGTATCTACGCATGGGTTTTAATAAGCTATAAAATATTAGCCGTTTAGCCCTGAATAAGCCATAAAACAGTTTTTTTGTTAGCGCTTCAACAATTCATATATTATCCCTAGGCTTAAAACTGGTTGCTATAAATTTCACTATTAATCTAGAAGAAATTACAGACCAGGGATCATTTATGAAATTAAACCATATTTTCTGCCAGCCCCCAAATGAAACACAGTTGGATATAATGGCTCTTTTTAAGTTTCAACCTCAGGCAGACTTTCTCCTGTCCAACATCTCTGCCCGCCTCGATTCTCCCTTTGCTTTACCTCTTTTCACTTTATCCCGCCTCGTTGACGTCCCACAATACTTCATCCCCAACCCTAATTATTGTTTACCAGGATCCATCTTCCTCTCTCCCAGTCCTTCTCTGTTTCTTCATCCCTCCCAGTGCACAAGGGACCAGAGATGATGTGGTAATTACATCTGCCGACTGACTGGGCCGCCGCAGACGGCTCCGAGAGTTTCTGTGCTCGGTAGAAAAATTAGAGGCTGCGCTGCGCAAGTTCAAGGCTGTAATTAGAAAACTAGAGTACTCAACAAATAAAAAGTGTTTATTTGTTCATTTATGAGACCCCAGAATTGCAGCACTCTGTCATTCTGCTTTCTAAAGTTGGGTCCTTGTCAGGGGGTACGGGTCTGAAACGCTCCCATCGGGGATCTGGAGGAAAAACATATCTGCAGGATTTTTCTGCAGCAACAAATTGCTGAGCATTTAAGAATCTGATGCTTTCACTGAAATATATATATTTTTTTATGTTTTCACTGTATTTATAGGATTCTCAGGAAAACAAATCCATTCAGTATCTTCAGAAAGAAGCTTTTTTCCCCCCCCACTTTACGCATTTCTTCAATTAGCCTTTAGCTTTTAATTTCTCATAAAGAGTGTACACATAAGACGAGGGCAATTGTTTCAATTTAAAAAAGTAAGTGTCTCTGGAACCCAATTTGACTTAAAAGGATAAGCTGAAGTTTTAGCAGGGAGCTTCTCTAAAAATATTATCAGCAGTTTGTTATTTTATTTGTTGCAAACAGCAGATTGTAACAATCTGCTGTTTGCAGATTGTTACAATCTGAGTCTGTTTTAGGGGATTTTATCAGTGTAAAATAATTCAGAATGATAATGTTTTTATTCATGAACCGCAGCATTTTATTAGCTATAAAAATACAGGTTAAGCCACACATTTACATATGCTATGTATAAAATGAACTCACTGTTACTAGGATTACCAAAATTATTACTTCAATTATTTCAGTAATTTCTAAGGCTTTGTCTCTGACAACATTTGAGATAAACAGATAAACATTTATAAATACCTCCCATGAGGTCGATGTGTCATCTGTGACAGAGATTAATGTGTTTTGGTGTGAAATGTCGGAATCAACTCAGAGAAGAAGCAAAAGGCTGAAAGGCCACTCATATAGGAAGAAACAATTCCTGCAAAAGCACATAAACAGGCAGATTTTAGTCTCTGACATCAAACCGGAGTGCAGTTTTGAACAGAATGAAAGCAGTAAGTTCAGTTCATCACATTTTAGAACTACGACGAAGAGGGAGAATTGTTGCAGTGACATCACTTTTTTCGCTGTTCAAGTATTTTCTCCGATTAATAGTTTCTTCTGCAAATGTTTCTCTTGCAGGGCAATTAGAGAGCTGCTGAAAGTAAAAGGTTTCTACAAAGAATGTGTCTCCTAAAAAATTTGTAAATATGATCTGGTATGACCAAAAAACAATCCATATCCATTCATTGTCTTTAATCGTTTATCCTTGCAGGGATGTGCGGGAAACGGTGTGGCAGGGCACGGTGTGTCTCTGTGATGGACAGATTGCCAGTCCATCACAGAGACACACAGGGGAAACAACCATGAACACACACACACACGCACACGCACACACACACACACACACACACTTCACTCTATAGTCATGTTTGTGTACTGTGGGAGGAAGCCTACGCATGAACAGGGAGAACATTCAAACGTCACGCAGTACAAAAACCCCAGGAGGTGATTCAAACCCAACATCTTCTTCCTGCAAGGCAACAGCGCTACCAATGCTAAAGAAATCCCAAACCCTTGAATCAGTCGCCTTTTCGGCTCTGAACTGACCATCAGTTCACAGTTACAAATACCACTTATGAGATTAGATTGGCGGACCATAGTTTACTCTTTCCCGGAGTGTTTCCTGGATCATTTTTTCTGAAGTTTGCTTACAGATTTAGAGACGATCATAGATTTGGGGAATTGATCTAGTCAGACATGAAAACCATCTGGAACTAAGTTACAGTACTCTACAAACATGATACAAATCCATGTTTCTTCATTTTTAGCTTTTTTTTATCTGTTAAAAAAAAGGTTTAACCAACAGTTAAGTCTTTCTGAAAGTCAATTGCTAAGTTTCTAATCTGAATGTCTTTTAACGTCTTTCTTTTGAGTTTTGATGCTTTTTTCACCCATTGCCTTTTCATTCTTTGTATCTTTGCTGTGTGGGATGAAAACTGAACAAGTGCAGAATAAAGGAAAAAGTTTCACCCCTAAAAGACTCTTGACATCGTTCCAACAATTTCGATCACTTACATTTTTGATCTTCTGCGTTTTCTTCTTCCCAGAAACACATGAGCTTTAAGTATAAGTGCTGCCTGGGACCATGGTACCAGAGTGCAAAGTGATCTGCTTTCTGTAGACACAACAACGGCCTGGTCCCTTTTTTTAAGAAACCTTCTACTTTTAAGTGATTCACGTGTGAGAGTTATGCACTGACACTGACGAGCTGCTCATAATGACTGAAACGACCCAAAGAAAAACTTCCTGAAGAGGTATTACTCAAGAAGATGATTAAAAAGTCTGCTCTCTTGGAGGGAAGAGTTCAGAGAGAACAAAATAAGAATTGAGGGATGACTCAAAACTTTTGCCCACACATTCAGTCTTTGTGTTTGATGCTTTTTCTGTTTTTCCTCAGTATGCTTTCTTATAAGGGTGTGCGTCCCCATTCTGTCCCCATTAACTTCCTTTGTGATGACGGTGATTAAAAATAGCTACAATGTCTATGTTCAAAGGAGAACATGGTGATATTGCAGCACAGGAAAATTATTTACCCGGCAGACTGGGGTTTTTGTTTTGTTTTATGTCTAATGCTAGGAAGCCTATCAAATGTATTCATTTTTCATGCTTATATTACTTATATTACATGCTTATATTACTCATGCTTATATTACTTATGTAATATAAGCATGAGTAATATAATGCTTATATTTTTGCCTGCTTACAGATTTTGAGTGTTTTTATTAGTTGTCACGTTTAAATGTTTCAGATCGGCAAAATTTCAAAGATACCCAGAGGGAACACAAAATACAGTTTTTAAATGATGATTTCATTTAATAAAGGTGCAAAAAGCTATCCAAAAACAACAAGAACAGAATATTATATCAGACCAAAACAAGTTTCCAATTTGGAAATGTGGGCTTGAAGAAAAGTATGATCAATTCTTCTTAAAGATTTTTTTTTTTTAAGTATGTTTAAGCCAGCAAACAAGCGAGATTTTCTTAAGTTTGAAAGAAAAATATTTTGCAAGTGGAGCAAACCACAGCAGAATTGTGCAAAAGAAAATATTGCAACCATCTGTACCGTCCATGCTTGTTTTGCAGCTTCTTCGTCACATCCATATGTTTCTCTCTTGACAACATTTGCGTGATTTTACTTTGAGGGGATCCAGTTTCAGACATGAAACCGTCAAGAGGACCGAGGGTTCTGCTACCTCCACTCCGAGAGTTTGAGACAGTTGACAACTCATGCCATTAAAAGATTATCTGGATTTTTCTCAGGCACACTGTAAGAGCAAAGTCATCACGTTGAATCCACATGCATCTTTAGTGGTTAACATGCTTAGAGGAAGAAGAAAAAAAACACTTTCTGCTAAACCTCTTCATTTAGAAACGTACTTAGAGGGAGACAATCATTGCTTGTGCTCATCAGTTTTGTGGGAGACAATTTTGATTTTCAAACTTGAGATTCAAGGACATGGCAAGATTTTTTTCCGAGAAATTCCAAGACTCACATCTGTCGTTGTTTGGTTTGGTTTGATGCCTGTTTTTTTGTTTTGTTTTTTTTTTTGTTTTTTTTGGCACCAACTGTCCTCCCTATGGTCAAAAATGCAGGAGCACACAGGACACATCAAGATGTTTCACGCAGTCAGAGGGACATCGCAGCGCTGACAGGTGCCGGATGGCTGTGACGTGGGCATGTAGCCTTTAACTTACCTCAGAAGATGGATTTACCCCTGCTGCTTCATAAAATTACCAGTCTTTTAGTGAAATTGTTCCCCTGATGGATCTACACTTTTATGTCAAAACTGTCATTTTCCATGAAACTGGCGAGGCTCACACAGAACGACGTCATTTCTGAGGCACAGGAGTCAATAAACATGATGATATTTTACCCGCGATTGATCAGCCTTTTCATGAAACGTCAAACGTCAGCAAACGCTGCCATAAAAGAGAATAAATGCTCTTCGTGAATCATGGTCAAAAATGTCCAAATAATTACATGACGTCAGAAATCTTCCTATACGGTAAGTGCTTTCTTGCCCAGACCGTTATCATCTAGTGTGAACAGGACAATGATAGTGAAACCGGATGCCTTTGTTTCTTAGCTGTTACTCTTGCGGACCGGACTCGGCCTCTCAGTCTTCAATTTGTCCTTGGCTTTTTAGAGATGACGGCCTTGGCGTGTAGAAAAAGCCAGACAGTGAATTTGGGGGGGGGTGTGATGTCATCACTATGAGACACGGGCGTGATATCATAATCATGAGGTAATGGCAGGGAAGGGTGTGTAGGTTTATGACTTTGGCACACTCTCAGTTTACCGCCAGCCCACTGCAACGAGGTCCTAATGAGAATGGATGGCCCGCCTCAAGCCATCCATGTGTGCCTGTGTACGCACTTGCGCGCGCGTGTGTGTGTGTTCACGCTTTGATAAATTGACGGATGTAGGCTAAATAATGTGCTTGGAAAAATCCTCGCCAAAAATGACCCATAGGTGCTCTTTATTTCTAAAACATGTGAGTCAAGAAACTGTGCGTGAATCTGAATCATTTTCCATTGACACATTCTGCCTCAGACAATACAAAAAGCACTCACCAGATGAGTAACCTTGGTCTGTTAGAATGAGCGCAGGTCGAGGCTATTTCCAAATATACTCTCTTGTGGTCTGAGCAAACATCACAATGTCTTACACATGGCTGCAGGGTGCTGAGTGTTTTGCCTTTTTCTTTTCGGCTACTGCCGTGAGGAACTTCCCTGGACAATCGTGGCAAGTTACCAGCACGGATGACACGCTTCATGTGTGGAGGATTAAACGCTTTGTCTTGCGTCGATGTGCACAGAAAACTCACGTTAAACTGCTGGGAAGACTCTTTCAGCCAAATAATTCAATCGTTGCTTCATCTCATCTTGCAGATGTTTGTTCAACTTATTGAACATTTAAAGACAGAATCAAGGCTCAGTGCAGAACCACTTGAAGAGATTGTTAATCCTTGATAAAACCACGGATTGATTCCTAGCATCACGTTACTGGGTGTCTACATATTGGAGCCCTTGTTAAGTCGCCTTGTGTGAATTTCACAAAATCCAAGACAAATTCAAACAGATTTTTGTTGAAATTGAAGATGTGTGCTGTAGTGTGAGCTTGCTCTGAAAAGAGGGAGTTCAATTTATCTCACACTATATTTGATATTCTGTGTAATATTGTTTGTATATAAACTTCTGACTGACTGAAATCTTCAATTATAAAAAGAAGAGGAAGAAGACAATGTCTTGTTTTGGGAACTGACACATTGAGAAAACAGTAGATACTCCATCAAGGCATCTTCCACATCTTCCAAACATATTAGTACTCAACTGCATGTAGTAACTTTACGTCTCACAGCTTCCTGTTGCTCAAAACTCTCATTTATGTGGGTTTTTTTCCTTTAATTCCAACAGAACAGACAGAACAATAAAATCTGTAAATGACTCACTGCTGACTATTACTAATCTAATGTCCATAGTTGAGAATGCTGGGCTCTTTTTTCAGGAAAAAATGTCATTTTATGCTAATTAAATGGAGTTAATTACATTTTGTTCTTTTTAGCTGTAATTCAACTGTAATAACATATTTATTACATTATTTTATAAGTTGAGGAATTGATGTAAAAATCATGAAATAACTAAAAATAATTTTTAAACCAAAAACAGGAGTACCAAACTGAAAACCTTATCCTTTAACATGCTATGCTATGTTATGTTAAAAGGTTGAAATTATGACTGAAACAACATTTAGCGCATATTTAATGCTAACAGCGAAACCTTTTTTTTGTTTGTATTTTGTTTTTTTGCATCACTTGATTTGGAGATTAGCTTTTTTTTTTTTTTTTTTTTTTTTTTAAAAACAATCCAGTGCATTTTTTGGTTCAGTCTGCAGCTTATAAATGTGAAAATGTGGGTGAAAATCTCACTTGTTCATGACAAGAGCAGTGTAACAATCAGCACAAGCTGCTGCCAAGAAGCACATATTAAATTCTCACATTACATTACAGTACAGTCTGTACAAATATCAAATTCAGATCTCTGTCCAGAATCATAAGGCATTTCATTTCAATTTGCTTGGAAGCTCAGCATTGCCTTTGTGGCAGCACTTTAAAAAAAATAAAAAAAGAGAGATTAGTAACACATTTCTACTCTGTTATTTTTGACTTCCTAATTTGTGGCTAAATTTGACGCGGCTCAATCTTCAGCGGTGACCCGCTGTTTCATTGTCAATTACTGGGAGTAAAAAGTGAACGTGTGACCTCACCCAAGAGATCTCATGTGCCAAAGTCACCCTGCAGAAATGACATCATGGACAATGATGTCATCCCAGGATTCCAGACCCTCTCCCATTCCTGCTTAAATGCTTTTAGGCTTGGCTGCACACACACACACACACACAGACACACACACACACACACACACACACACGCAGACTGGCAAGTTAACATGCTTGCGCTCACACATTCATGCAGACCAGCAGGCATACACACACATTTGAGAGGCCTCACCCAAGACTGAGTCGTGATATAAACAAGACAAACACACAGCAGATGCGATAAGGATGTAATTTGGCCTCAGAACAAATAAAACAAATCTGCAGAACCACAAGTGGCTAATATTAGTCCTTGATGTTAGAAGACAGGCAGCAGATTCGTGCATTCAGTCCGAAGAAAACAAATGTTTTGTTTCTTTGAGCATAATCAAATTTTAGACCATTTGAAAACATCTAAATCTCCATTATTAATTTAATCTATATTTAATCTCCGGTATCTGATCACTCATACTGTTTGAACAAAGAACAAGTCTTAAAATATATTGTTGCATACCTTATTTTGCAGCAACGATAGCAGCAAATCTTTTGGGGTATTTCTCCAGCGGCGATAAACATCTGCATCGTGAAATCTGAATTCATTCTTATTTGCAAAGCTAGTGGTAGACACTGATTGGATGTGAACAGCTATTTTCAAGTCTTGCTACAGATTTTGTTTTAGATTTAGAGTCATTCTAACATTTGAATATAGTTTTCTCTCATTCAATTGTAGCTCTTTCTGCAGCTTTTGGGTGGATTTAATTAGCAAGCAGCCTGTACTTGTAATGCACCTAAACAGCTCTCCCTCTTCTGCTATTAACTTTTTCTTTTTTTTTTACCTTTCTTTATCATAAGTACTCCTACTTCAATTCTCCTTTCTTTTTTTGCCTATCTGCTATGTCTTCTCAAACCCAGAGTTGGTAGGCTGCAGGTTTTATTCCTGCTAAAGGGGAGATTTTCCTCTCCACTGTTGCCACGTGCTTGCCCAATATGAGGGATCATAAAGTCAATGAACAATGCAAGCGACTGTCTCCTCTTCCAGGAGGAGTGAATGCTGCAATCTGCTGGGTTTCCTCAAATTCAAGCTGAGCTTAACGAACTGTTTGATAGCTAGGATTAATTGGGATGAATGTGAGATTGAACTGAAATCACATTTTTTTGAGACGACATTTGTTGTGAATTGGTGAATATGAATAAACTAAGCTAAATTGAATTGATTGCCCTGCATTTAGCTCCATTCCTTTTTTTTAGTTAACTCTGACTAGCTCCCTTGTGCCTGCTGAAGGAAAATGATCCCCACAGCATGATGCTGCCACCACCACGTTTCACCAGGTTCATCGTGTGCTCCAGTTTTGCCTGCTGCCTTCATGCTTCCATTTGTAGTCCAAGTGTGTTGGAGTAAGTGGGGCTAAAGCGTTGAAACGCACACGGCACTTCTGAGAATTTTCATTTATGAATAAAACATTATTGAAAACCATGTGTCATTTTCCACCCACTTCACAATTATGCATTGTTTTCTGTGATTATGTCACATTCAGTCCAATTAGCGCACGCTGAAGTCTGCGGTTGCAGCATGCCATTTCAGAAAACATACCAGGTATATCAGTACTTCTGCAAGACACTGCACTATTTCCAGGAAACCAATGCGCATTGCAGGCAAAACAATGCTTTGCTCAAACAGTTCTGCTCTCCGTGCATTCGTTTGCAGAGGCTGAACAAAAATGATTAAAAAATTATGATCACAGCTGTGGACTACAATTAAGCTAACTTTCTTCTTGCGCTTTTTCTCTCGCTCCTTCACAGGGACTCCCCCGCTACCCCCCTCGGGCGCTGTGCCCAGTCCCTGACCTTTTTAAATACGTGGCTAATGTGAAGCATGTGGTGGCAAATTGGAAACACTGAGCTTTTAAAAGTTGTGGACTTTTCTTTTGCACATGCTAATTTCTCCCAGGAGATCCCATCAGATGAAATGACCCAAAACATGTCAATGTTAGGGGTGACATTTAAGCCCACGGGGTGGGTGGGTGAGTGGGTGGGGAGAGGAGGACGACAAGAGTTCGGAGAGTGGACAAAGATCGGTTGAAGGGCAAAGGATTGAGTTAAATAGGGTGTGTTAAATGGTCTCCTCCCTCATCTAAACGATCGTCAACCCACACGCGCGCGCTAAGGAGCAGACTCCCGTTCCCACGCAGAGGTGGAGACCTGTCGTTCTGTTGCAAGCTGTTTTAAGGGGGGGAAAACTCTGTGATCGTTTGGGGGAACAGGTGCACGCAATGCAGGAGAACACACATGTGCTTGTGAGAGTGTGTCTGAAAGAGATGTGCGTGGGGAAGTGCAGAGAAGCAGAGGGAGAGCTTGGCTGCAGAACACATCTCAGATTGGGTGGATTACTGCTTCTCAGCCCCCTCAACACAACAAATGAAATAAAAAAAAAATAAAAATGATCACCATTGTTTTTCTTCAAGAAAGGCTTGCAGTGCTTTCGTGCTCCTTGAACTTTTTTCACAGTTTGTCACATCTGAATCTCAAACCTCAGTGTGTTTCATTGGAATTTTATGTGATAAAAACACAACGCAATAAAAAAGAACACATAGTTGTGAAGAGAAAGAAAAATAATACATAGTTTTCCAAATTTGTACTAAGAAATTTGTTGAAGTGTCTTTTGTTGGAATCCTTATTTACTCTGTAACCCTATTAATAATGCAACACAACTAACTGCCGTCAGAAGTCACATAGTTAACAAATACAATCCAACTCTGTATACTTCTGAGTATAAATCCAGCTGCTATGTGAAGGCCTCAGAGGTTTGTTGGCAAACATCTGAACAAAAAGAACGCCAAGAACCAACTAGAGCATACCAGGAGGGTCAGGGGTGTCATTGCAGAGAATTGTAAAGCATATTTATCTTTAACAAAAACAACATCCTAAACACGTCAAACCTCACAGTTCAGTCTATCATCTCAATACTGAAAAGACTCCGGCTAACAGCAAACCTACCAAGACATGACTGTTCGCCTAAACTGAGAGACTTGGCAGAGAGAACATTAATCACAGAAGCAGCCGAGGTGCCCAAAGTGCCTCTGGAGGAGCAGCTAAGACCAACAACAAACTGGGGATAATCTGTTAACAGGACGATTATCGGTGCAATCTTTCTTGCATTGCAAACATATGTATGAAAATAATCTTTAAACAAAATTCAGATGTTATAAATATCCATATTCAGTTACTTTTTGCCACAGTGCATTCATACGTTGTAACACGAGCGAGAGCAAACAAAGGTTGAAGTCAAGTTTTGTCTGAAAACAGATTTTTTTTATTTTAATATTTAATCCAATACATCGTGCTCTGTCTATGTCAAATGCTGTAAGACAAAAGCAATTTTCCTTTAGGTTATGAAAGTCAGCGACAAATTGTGACTCACCTTGTAACATCATGAATGTTAAGTTTGCGTCCAATGAAATGTGTTCTTGAATTTGAAATTTCATTAAAGCTAATGCAGAACGGTGGGCAGAGCCTGACCAGAAGCAGATTGCTTCTTATGAGGGTGGCTTCCCTCTGAAACACACAAACCTGTGTAAGTAAATGTCACTTTCCAAACTGAAATCATGAGATTAAGGACAGAAAATGAAAATAAAAACATTATAGCCTTTAGTCTGGAACTGGTTACCATTTCACTTACAAGGACCGAGACACATCATCAGCTTAAAGGTGTCAGCAAAAAGAACTGAGAATGTCGAAAAACAAAAGGTATTGATGAATTTTTTTGAGTGATGGACTCTCAAAGTTGTTATTCCAAGGAAGGCATGGGGAATGAAGGACGAGGGATGGCAAAGGTCAAGATGAAGGATGCAGGTTGAAGGAAGTAGGAGTGGTGGATGAAAGAGGACAGGATGAGGGTGGTTTAGATTAAGGATGAAAGGAATTAAGGATGAACTGAGGAGGTAGGAATAAAGGATGTAGGATTGGAAGGAGAAGAAAGGGATGAGGAATGAGGGACAAAGTATGAAGATGGTAAGAACGAAGAGTGAGTGTTCACAAATGAAGGAGGTATGATTTGGGGAAGTATGAGAGATAGATATGTTGGGAAGAGGGATGAAGGAAGAAGAAGGTTGATGGATTATGGCGAGGAATGAAGGAGGTAGGAATGAAGGATGCAAAGAGGAACTGAAGAGAAACAGAGGAGGTTAAGAACGTCAGAATGAGGGATGGTGACTGAGGATGATGAAAGAGGGAACGGAGGTAGAGAGGAGGGATGACTACAAGGAAGACAGAGATGATTGAGGTTGGGTTGAGACGTGAAAGACAGAAAAGGTTGGGAAGAAAGATGGAGGACGGATGATGGATATTGGAGATCAGGACGGGGGATGAAGGGGGAAGTTAGGAATAAAGAATGAGGGAGGAAGAATAAAGAATGACGGGGGGATTAGGCATGAGGGGATGAATGGATGAGATTGAGTGAGGTTCTACAAATTCACACCAGTATAAAAATATAAGTGCATTTGAAGCCATGACTAAGTTCTGACATTGACTCACTTTGTTGCTCTTTTTAAGGCACATCGGAGGAATCCAAGAGTTAACCAGCACAGGAAAAACTCATCACGGCATTCGGTAGAGTTGTTCCCACTCTTTCCTGCTGTGTTTGAAAACACACTGACTGCTACAACACTACGCCTCTGCTCAGTCAGTGTCAAACAAGCAGAACGGAGCAGCAGCAGCTTAATGCCTTTTTCTCCATTAATGTAGCACAACCAGTCTGTGAAAAGGTCTTCCACTTCTACAGCAGCTGCGTCGGATTGAACCGATCACATCCTTGATTTTCTTTCTGAAAACCAACCTTTAAAGGAGGGGGAAAAGATACTTTAAATTCACAACAATTGATGTGCGATGGATTCAAGTACTACATAAAACACTCAAAAAATAAATCGTTAAATTAATGCAAAGACTTTTGAGCAAGAGACGACAGACACTTATTTGATTCACTAGTCCAGACAAAGACTGGATATTATTAACACACACACACACACACACACACACACACACACATATATATATTTATATATATAAAGCCATCAAATGCCAATTTAATCAAAGCAAAATTTACATAATTACAGATAAGATCTACAAGCAAAAGAAAATATGCATGACAATACAAATCTGGTCATCAAGTTCAAATAAAATTTAAGGATGGATACTACCAGAACCAGCAGATTGTCCTGATCTGCGACCAGAGAGTCTGAAACAAAAGAAATCATGGTACTGAGTGAGAAATACTCATTTAGTTTCAGAATCAGTGAGTTTCTAAAAAAATGAAGTCATCTGAAAAACAGGGACATAAGATATTATTTTAAAGGTTGAGGTTGAGTCCACTTGATTTGATTTGAGAAAGCTTGATTTGAAAATATTGGCAAGTTTTTAAAAAAATCTCTGACTTAAGGGTCAATGCTCTCTATTTTCACACATTGAGACAGTGATTTTGATTATGTTAACTCCCCTAACCACAAGCGTCAGAGGTTATAGACAAAATGTTAACTTTGCTATCATTTTGTCTCTGTTAAAAGTAGCAAAATCAGACTTTCTTACACAATGCAACTAGGCCAAAACATGATGAACGCTGTTAGTATTTTGTCTTCTATTATCGTTGTTAATGTGTAACTGGAAGCAGCTGAAACTCGCAAATAAGAGTTTTACAGAAACCTGAGATCAAAAATATAATCGCTAATACAAAAAAACTAATTATTGTGACATCAGATAACCTCTAAAGAACAAAACTACTGATGTATTTTTCAAATAACAACTTTGTATTTGGAGAAAATTACAATTGATCACCTAAAAAAAAAAAAAAAAAATTTTTTTACAAAATTTTTTTTCTTCCATTTTTGTGCCTTAAGAAAATAAAAAATAAAAAAATTGGGAAAAATCCTGACACAAAGGATCATAATTCATGTATTAAAGGGTTAATAAGAGTAAACTTTTTTTCGTTTGTTTACAAAAACCATAAGATATAGATTTGTATTTTTTGTTGTTTTTGTCTTCAACTAAATAATCATTTTCTTTCTTGATAGGCAAAAAAAATGATTCCTAGTGTTCCAACAATCCGTAAGAACAGCTATCCCCACATCGTGTTCACAAAGAGCTGCTTCCTTGTTGATGTAAAATTAGCCCTGCTCCCCTCTGGAGGCTGAAGCAGGTGGAGGTGACGGGGGTCTTGGCCTGTTCTCAGGCAACAGATGGGCAAACGCCATGACTAAAGCCCCGAACCTTACAGAGCAGCTCTAGGACTCTAATGAAATCCCCTCCTCAACACAAACACACATATGCCATTAAAAAGAAAGAAAAAAAAGATCACTGTCACTAAATAATACAGCTGATTTCACTGTAAATGAAGATGGTCATCAAAAAACTCTAACCATATCATAACATTTCGAGCCTTACAAAATGTATTTTGTGGGAACCTTTTTAGCACACTTCCACTCCAAAATAAAACTAAAACCTGCCACACATCACTTCTCTACCTTCATTTTAATGACACAAGGACTACCAGCTTATCTATGCCATTCCTCATTTCAGAAACTTGCTGATCGCTAAATTGCTGGCCAATACACCAGGATGACATCACTGGTTTTGAACGGTGCCAACTGTGCTCAGTAAAACCCAGGCTCGTTTCAGAGTGGGAGTGCCTCTGCACATGGACATGTGTGAAGGATGTGAGTGAGAAGAAGATCTTTTAGGCAAATTAGTCACGGCAAAATGTTTCAGAGAGCACTCAGCAGAGATAAGCTTGAATCTCTAAAAGTCAGATATTATAGAAATGTAGACAATAAAAAGAATGAAAACCTCAAATTTAGATGTTATCTGTTGACAGAGCTAAAACCATCCCTGCCTTTCTAGAAAACTAGTGTAGGATTTTTCAGTGTTTTATATGGTGGGTATTACGTTAAATGACCTTTTTTGAGCTTTTTACTAATGTTATTCCCTCATGTGCTGCTTTGATTTTTTCAGGCACGTTTGAGAAATCCTTTCATTTCCTGTGGCAGCCATTCAGGATGCCTGAGCGCTCACTCTCACCAGGAATTGCCTTTCCAAAGTACAGAGCGCATACTCCCCATGTCTTCCCCACTCGGCACCTCTAGACTAGTGGCAGCAGCAATTATCAAACACCACCTGGTGGGTCTGTTGAGCCTCATCATAGGAACTGCTTCTCAGTCCGATGCCAGTCAGAACGACTTAATGAAGAATGGTTGTTGTGATGATGTGCTGAAGGCAGGGGCTTCTTAAAGAGACAGAGGCCCAATTTCAAGACATTAAATAGAAAAGTCAAAGTCATGTCTGATATGTAATGTAGTTTTATAACAACTGAAGAAAGCATAGTTACTTGAATGTGCTATCAAGTGGCACTATGTGTCTGGGAAATACGTAGTACTGCACATTTAAAGCAACACATGATTTTCTACCAAAGCTACAGTTTTTTTTCTCTCTTGCAACACGTGTTCATTTTCTAAAGTTACACTTCTTTCAACAAAAAAACTAATAAAAAAAATTCCATGTAATAAAGTTACTTGTTTACTTCTAAATATGACTTTCTGTTGACTTTTCTGCTAAAACTGCATATGACTTTCTGCAAAAGTTGCATCAAAATCAGAATAGCTTTATAGGCCAATTTGTGGGTACAAACGACGAATCTGACTTCAGTTTTTGAACTTTACAGAGTGCAGGCGTAAGTATAAACATATAAACTTTATGGCCGATAAAATAGAGATAAGGGAACAAACGACATTCTGTAGCAACAACCTCGAGATAAAAATCTGAACAGTTTAGATTTGGCGTCTTTGCATTAGCCCTTGCAGTCCAGTTCCGCCCTCTGAATTGAGCTGTTCCAATCGGGCCGGCCGGGCAAGTCCTGAGGTGTAAAAATGCCTTTGTGTCCACGTGTGTCTGTGGAGATGTCAGTTTCCCTTTTTCTGACCCTCGGCCTCCACAAACCCCTGGATGGAGGGAAGGTCAGCCCTGCTGCTCCTCTCTGCAGACCGAATTGTTCATTGCAATATAGTCCTGTTCTGTTTTGTGGATGAGTCAAACCACAAAAGTGCATAAGTGGGCTCCTGTGGGGGAAAAATCTTGAAATGTCGGCCTTAATTTTCCACATAGAAAAGCCATCTGCAATTGTTTTAAAACAGTATTGTTTTAGTCTGTGCAAACTTTTTAAAATGTATGAAAAACCATTTTCTGAGCAAAGCAGTGAGCCTTCACACAGCAACTTAAGCGCCGTTCACACAGAATTTGTTTATGTGTAGCAGCTTAGTTTTTCTAGTCTAACCCATTTGGAAACAGGAAATGGGTTGCAGGGCGAACAAGGTCGTGTTAAGCCATTCTTACTTTTTCACGTCAAGAACCCATGAGAAACTTTTAAAATCGATCATCTCCCACCACAACTCCAACAGCGACATGTACTTGCACCACATGGCGTTTGCACGGAAACACGAGAGTAAAACTAAATTTCCTAGTTTAAAATTCACCTCTGGAACATTGATACCATACCATACCATACCAACTTTATTTATAAAGCACTTTAAAACAACCACAGCTGACACATAGAGCTGTGCATTAAAACACAACATGACAATTAAAAAATAAATAAATAAATAAAAAAATAAAAATAATAATAAAAACTCTTACAGTTTACAACTGGAACTGTGAAACTCTTGATGTTTCAAACTCTTAATGTTTCACAGTTCCAGCTAAAAAAAAAAAGCTACGCATCATTAGATCACAGATAAAAACCCAAACAAGCCTTTTCCGCAAAAATGTTGTTTTAGTCCTTTAAACTCGTTTGTTTACCAGAAATCTGAACCAGGCCATTAAGTCTTATATATAACTGTGTTAACAACAGACAATAGAGCCAAGAAGAATTCAGACAGTCTGTGGCACTCCTCCGTGAGCTACTTTTTTATCTTAATGACAGTTTATGCCTTGGCTTTGTGGTGTTATAGTAGCAGCAATGTTGTGTAATTAAGCTGACTCGCCCCTGTAGTGCCCATCCCCTCTCTGAGTTCTTGCCACACCTCCACACTTCGTTCTCTGCCCTCACAGCGCTACCACCACTCCAAGCACCACTTCGCCTCCTTCTTCTTTGTACGAATGTGCGTCCACGTGCTGCTTTCGCCTTGCTGGCTATCCGCGTCCGTTTCTCTCTCATTCTCCTTGACCCCGAGCTCTCGTAGTTTGGCTGGCGGTGGGCGTAGCGGCCGTGTGTCAAACAGCACCTTTCCTCTAAAGAAAGGAGCAGAGCTGCAGGATGAGGGACGCAACGTGTGTGTGTAAATGGGGGTGTGAGGTGAGGTGGGGTGGGAGGGGTGCTACACGTACTTATACGCACAGAACAAACACACACACACACACACACACACACACACAAGCACACTGCATGGTGATGTCATCTAAAATGACATCATCCCATGGAGGGGAGCCAAGGGACCTGATGGTTTAGCATCCTCCAGTGAGTTAAAGGGAGAGAATAAGAGTGAGACGGAGTGAGCGACTTGTAAATAGAGAGCTGGACAAACGAAGACAGACACAATCAGAAAGACAAAGACTCTGCTCCGAATCGCCCCTCTTTTTGTCTCCCCCACAAGACGGCTTCATCTGTGTGCTCGAGCCTCGCGCAGGAAGATGTATGCATTTTTGTTCTAGGAATACTTCCTTTGTTGCCGTACGCAGGTGTTATCGCCTTGAGGGAGGCGTGCATGAGTGGCTGCTAAAGTGCAGCTAGAGTGCAAGAGAATCAATACCAGAAAGCAACACAAACAAATAATCTACACGAGCACATGCACGCTCCCGAAGAGCCTGCATGCATGCTAGGTGCATGGCGACATGTAAACATTGTGTACACATGGCGCCAGATTCACAAATAAACATATTCTGTCACACGCTGGGTTCGTGGCAGGGACACCTGCGCCTACGTGCTTCCATTGTTGTCCACTTGGCTGTGCTGTGCTCCACACTGTGCTCTCAGCACGCCCCGCCATCTGAAACCAGACATGTATCACCCCAGCTGGGGTGATGCACGTCTTCTTCTCTGTGGCTGCTGCTGATGCTGCTGGGGTCCTCTGTGAGTGTGTGCATTTATGTTTATGAAGATGGCCAGGCTGCAGCACATTCCCAGGGACTCCACAAAGAGGCTGAAACAGAGCACAGAACTCTCATACAGTCATGGTCAATGATTATTGAAAAGCTTTTTTTTTTGCGTAACCCAATTCACAAAGTGAAACATATGATATACATGAATTACTCACAGCCTCTTGTTTTCAAGTGCTTACGTTATGTTGTCCACTTACACCAAATGAAATATTACATCACACTCATAAAACAAAACACATTCCAAATGTGAGCTTAATGAAAAGTGTGTTTAACATCTGCATTAAGGAAGTTATTTTTAAAAAAGTACTTTTACTCTGACAAACGAGCCTCATCAGAACGCACATTCAAATTGAACTGAAAATGCCTGTGCGTAAACTTCAGCGTGCATTATTGGAATTAAATATAGCATGCCTTTAATTTTTCACCAATAAAAACTGGGAAAGTGTGAAATGCATTTGTATTATGTCAGTACATTTCAGTGCACTTAAAACTTCATGTCTCTTGGCTTATGTCTACCAGCTTTGGGTTTCTAGAAACTGAATTGTAAGTCTTTGCAAGTTAGCTTAAGTTCAGTTAGATTAGACGGAGAATGTTTGTGAATGGAAGTTCCCTAGTTTTTAATCCGTGACTGTTCTGTATTTTGCTCCATCCGTCTTCCATTTAACTGTGTAGGAAAGAAAAGGCTTCTCCGTGGCTTGATGCTGCAACCGCTGAGTTTCACTGTGGGCATGGTGCGAGTAAGAGGTTTTTGTTGTTGTTGTTGTTGTTGTTGTTGTTTTTACCACCACATAGAACTTTAAACTGCTTTATTTTAGAAATGAGCTTCTTCTCTCAGGCTTCTTCAAAAGCTAGATTTGCAAGTTGCGCAACTATCTTATCTCACCTGAGCTACTAGTTTCCGTTTGCCTCCTGGATGCTGGATTGAACTGTGCTTTGTGAGATGTTTACATCTTGGGAAATTCAGATGCTATTTTTATGGCCTCACCCTGATTTAAGTTTCCCCACGGCTGCATCATAATTTGTTAATTGGTCTTCATGAGGCTGTGTGTTCACTAACTTATGTAATTTTTTTTTTTACAAATCTGAATAAAACACCATGATGCTGCCACCACCAGGTTTCACTGTAGGACGGTGTGTTCAGAGTGAGGTGCAGCGTTATTTTTCTACAGCACACTGCATTGCTATGCTCAGCACTGCTCTTGAACACTTAGACCACCACAAACACTTTCCCTTTTAGAGCATATTGATAGTGGACGACTCATGTTGCTAATACGTGATGATTCAATTTCCCTTATCACTCACTGCTGTCAGTGGCAAACTGACTCAACAGCACAAATAGTGAAGCGTGTACAGCAGCGTGGGACAGAAATCGACGGGAGGGGAACGGGAAAGTGTTCGTCGTGATGTGAGGGTGTAAAGCCACACAACGAAGAAAACAGCTGGCAAGGTGAAAACTGACAAAGAACCAGATAAGAAGCGAATAAGAACAAAAATCCGTCGTTCTCCCAGCAATGTTGGATACTGGTGGACCAGAAAAGGGGGAACCAGAAGACTTCAGACACTACTTCCCATTTAAGCGTCTTCCGATGCGGTCTTTAAGTCCCTTCACTTCCTTGTACGTTTTACTGGAATGACTGCTGCCTCTCTCTAAAGAGTCCATGTCATGCAGCCCGTCTCATGAGCGCAATAAGTTAATAATTCACAACCGCAGAAATGCATTTACGCACATATTGCACATGGCATTGGAATAACACTCTCAGCACTTGCACGCAGCCTCTACTTAAATGTAAATGTTTACTGAAATGCATCCCACTCCACACACGTAGCACTATTTTGGGTCTCACTTTTTTGGTGTGTCCGTTTTCTCGGGCCAATCAAAATCAGCCCGTTCCTACCCCTCTGCCTTTTTCTCTCCGCTGCATTGGTATGGCAACATTGGCACAGGCACACTCCTACTCTTTTCCGATCTTAATCATAGGCCTCACTCATGAGGCAACCAGCCCTCCAACAGTTGATGCGTTTGGTCACTTCCGCGTGTTCTCCCTCTCTGGCTGCGCCTTTTATCACCCTTGCACACGCATACAGTACAAATGCAAATGGAGCCTCTCCTATTCCCCCCTCGCTCTCAAGCGAGAGGACGACGAAACCGGGAGTCGGTTGATGGCTCTGGATGCCTTTTTTCCCCCTT
This sequence comes from Poecilia formosa, assembly GCF_000485575.1. Lineage (NCBI taxonomy): Eukaryota > Metazoa > Chordata > Actinopteri > Cyprinodontiformes > Poeciliidae > Poecilia > Poecilia formosa. Next base: position 1,922,628 of record NW_006800009.1, on the reverse strand, counting down.
TTTTTTCCCAGAAGGTATTTGCATACATGTTAGTAATATTTACCTTGTAGGTGATTGAATGGAAAACGTATACCTCTGTGGTAAGTCGCCAAGTGTGGGTTTTTTTCTACTGTGACAATTTTGTTTAGCTAAGGGAGGTTACTTGTTGATTCACATTGTGTTGACAGACCAAACAGAGCAGGACGAGGAACTTATGAGAGCTGCCGTCCCTATGGAAGGCAGCGTTTTCGAGTGTCAGGTTAATTTTCTGACAGATATGTTATGTAAAACATGAATTAAATCAGGAGCAGGCGAAAGATAAACAGTTTTTCATTAAAGTTGATATAGTGAAAAAACTATGACGTTTGATACGATAGCTGTGTGGAAACATGCAGAGTATTTAAGATAAACCGTGTTGTGCCACAGCTGTTGTATTGTTAATGGATTTAAAGTGGCTTTGCTGTGTTTTAAATGTAGCTCACATTAATGATGTGATTGCAAAGGGAAAGTGCAGGTAGGCAATGGCCACCCTTTTAATTTTGCTTGACCACTCTGACCTGTCTTATGTACATTAGATTTTTTTTAAAAGTTTTTATAAAGTTTATTTTTAATGCCTGTGTCTTTTCTGTGCATTTCTGTGTCAGGCTGAGCTGCTTCTGAATGTTGATCACAAATCCCAAATATTTGACAACAGCCGTCATAAAACTTTGACATTTCTAACGGCTTTCAATTTTCATGAAGATTACTGGTGTCTTCCATCTAGAGGCCTATTAAAAAAATATAAATAAATAAAATTCTAACGACACCCCCATCTTAACGCTCATGTACCCATGTTCTGTTTTCATTTTCTTCTGCACCAAAACTAAAAAACTACAAACCCAGCTGACTCTTTCAAGCAAAACTGACGTTGAGAAACTTAAACATCTCAAATAGAAAATTCTCCCCTGACAGTTATAAATGGAGGGGTCCCTCGCTGGTGTTTACTCAAGGGGACAAGTGGGTTCTAATTATCCCCCTCAATCAAAGGCAGGGATTTTCCTCCTTGTGCCTTTTTCCTCCTGAACTTTCCTACGCATGCATATGTGTGTATGTGTGTGTGTGTGTGTGAGAGAGAGAGAGAGAGAGAGACAGAGAGAGAGAGAGAGAGAGAGAGAGAGAGAGAAAGCAGGATCGTTCCAACTCACCAACCGGCGGTCTCCGTTGACCTACTTCTGCTCTGGACACAGGGTGCTTTGGAAGAGGCAGGGCCTCACCCACTGTCTCCGGACCCACAGACAACACAAGTTATGGACATGAATACAGTCCCTGACTAAGAAAAAAAACAAAAAAAAAACAACTCCACACATTGCCTTCCATAACCTCACTGATGTTTGGTCCATCAGGTTAACTGGGTGCACATCATTGATTGATTTTTTTTTTTTTTTTTTGCACATCAGCAGAGTGACAGTTGCAGTTTGCATGCAAGCAATGCGTTTTTGGCATAGATGACCTGAGCGAGGAGCATGCTATGACCAGTCCTAGGAGAGCTTTAGATCTGGACTTGATTTTGCATTGCATTTTGTTAAAGCACAATAGTCAGCTGATGCAGAACAGAAGGTTTGGTGTATTGAGCATAAAGCACAAAACCGTTGTAGGTATTTTATACTGTCATCAAGTTCTTGCTTTGGGGAGCTGGTAACATTATTTACAGCAACTAACACACGTGCATAAATAGGTAACTATTGCTTCAACTCTTCATTTGTCTTCCCTTATGTTACATTTGTGATAATAATAATAATACGCATGTAAGACTGTCTGGTCAGAGGGACTGGACATTTACAGGAGTTTGCTATCACCCTTACCTTGCACTCCCATCGTGGCGCCACGGGATAAATCAAATCACGACGCACTTCTTCAAAGCTGCTACTATACATTCTGACTTATTAATTTCAGGGGAAGGGTTTTGGCGAAATTTGCGCCGTGTCATCAATAACGTGAAAGGGGGAAAAAAGTCTTCGGTGCACGAAAAGCAGCTAAGATGCTGATCTGTGAGAAGTGCGCTATTATTCACACGACATACACAAAAAACAAACACGCAAACAGCCGAGGGTTTTTCGGTTTGAGTCACATAGATTCCTCCCACACAATATGACCTTTCAGTCTCTCCTCGTATTATAAATATCAAAATTAGGTGATAGAAATGTGGAGAGAAGTCTGGGCGTTTTCCTGTCTTAAATTTTGCGCAACTCGCTGCGCTCCTGCAAGTGCGCACGGACACGTTTTTTCTCATGCAGGGAAAAAAAAGAGAAAACAAAACACAACAAAGACAAAAACTTTCACTAAAAGTTGAAACTTTTTCGAACACAAGCGCGGAGACAGAATGCTGCGATGATTGTTCTTTGGTCGCTTCTTCCCACATGGCGCCGTTGACGCACCACGCACCATGTCGCGTTAGAGAATTGAAGCGCCTTCTAGTAGTTATAAAACTTTTAAGTGCGCACTCTGGAATCCCGTCCCAGAGAAAAAATAAACAGAAAGGGGGAGACTCGTGAGATTTTAAAAAAAATATCTAAATAAATAAAAAATAAAAATAAAAAAAACACGATGTCCTCTATAATGTGGAATTAATTTTAGAAATGAGAATATCTCTTCACGACTATTTTTAACGTTCCCCTTTTCTGCTTTTCTTGTTTTTCATCGATGACCTTTAAGTGGAACCGCAGCACCATCAGATAATTGAGCCTGATTACGGTTTCTTCTTTTGCATTCTGACTCTGCATCAGCCCACACATCGGGGCAAATATTCAAATTCTGCTGCGACTATAACTGCGAGTGTGACACTCCCAAGCATAAGGACGGCAAGCCTGTTGGCTCCGTGCAAACTTTCAGTCAGCTCTGTGAGAACCAGTTTACAGGTCGGTGCTTATACTGTTACAGAACTTAAGTTTGAGGGACATTTGTCCACTGAATGCAGGTGGAAAAACTGTGTCGTGCGCTCGATCTGAGACAGATAACTCGAATCTGCACAGTGGACCAAAATTTGGATTACTAGACGGTTCATTATTTGATTTAAGCTAGATAAACAAAAGCGTTCTTTCAAACAAAACTACATATTTCTGTCTGCGATCATTTCCCTTCACAATAAACTCATTTTACATCAGTTTGCCTAAAGAAATTTTTTGCTGAATGCAGTTTGATACAATTAAACCTCTATATCAGGTCATCAAGCCTTGCACATTAAAGACTGCGGGTTTCTACGTGCAATCTAGCAAGGAAAATATATATAAATCCAGCTGTGATTTGCAATTTCTCATCAAGCCAATGCATGGGCCGGACAGTTTGGCGCATGCAGCTAATTTGCTGAGAGAGGAAACAGAGCTTACCACCTCTTTTATGTGTTTTAGCAGGAAAAATAAACTAAAAATAAAAAATTGGTTTGCATCAGAAGCAATTTGAAGTTGCCTCTCACACCAAACCTGTGGCACACACAGACCCTTTTTGTCTGTCACACTGCGCCACAAAAGGTCCTACAAAGTGTTGTATCCCCCTCTTTTGTACGCACGCATGCAGGTAAAAGTTGCTGATAAGAGAACGTTCCGCGATACCACTTTTATTTTTCATTTAAATGGAGGTATCTTGTTTGTCATCAGATACTTTTGCAACGTGATAAACTAAACTTTCCCAGCTTGTTGTGACTCTGTTTGCGCATTCAGACATGGGCTTACAGTCTGCACACCCTGGTGCGGATTTCAGTATACCGTATTAGCTGTTTATACTCAGCAAGTTTAACATATCTTAAAAAGGTCCTTGTTGAACTTTAAGAGGCCTATTCTAGGCTTTGGACGCTGAAGTGTGACGCGTATGATTTACTTCCTCTTCCTTTTTATTTATTTCGTCGCACCCCTGCAAGCGCTCTAATGTCAACTTGTTTCCAAGGACGCGTTTGAGGTAAAAAGTAAAATAAAATAAAAAAGTTAGGAGTGATTTAAAACGGTCTCTTTTGCCGCCATGTAGTGGTGAAGGTGGAGGGCAGGAAAATTAGATGGGCGTACCTACTATAGTGATGGTGACTTCACTGACACCAGCAGCTTCCTGACGCAACGCTACTGTAAGAGCGAGGAAACGGCGCTCACCTTTTTATCCGATGAACCAACATGATCGTATTTCTGCATAGCAAGCCGTCTCGGCCGTCCCCTCCCCGCCCGCTCTTCACTTTCAAGAAGAGCGGCGGGTATACGCGGCATCAAAGAGTACCTGTCCGCTTGTGCGCATTTGACGAATTGTTGCGTTTGCTTCTGCTGCCCAAACTGTTCTTGCATCTTGTTTTTGTTTGTTTTTTTTATTGTTGTTTTTTTTAAATAAGTTCTTATTATTATTATTATTATTATTATTATTATTATTATTATTATTATTATTATTATTGCTTCCTCACAAAAGAAGAAAGGCAAACTTTCCTGCCAGCATTTGGAATCACTGAATGAACCTTTCTTGACAGGACGAGAGCACCGGACTGGATTCAAACTCCGGTTCCTGTTGTGCGGCTCAAGCAACGACGGCAAACTGTTGTGCACCTCGCTGCCGCCCGCCGCTCTCCCTGAGAACCAGCAGTTTCAAGTGGAAGAGAGGCGTACGTGGTGCACCACACATTCTCGTTTTGACGACGCAAGATGTGTGAGAAATGAATGGCAGTAGATGGGATCTGTAACTCAACCGCGCTATGCAAATGCCCCTCCACCTCCTCCTCCTCCTCCCCCCTCATGCTCCTTCCTCCACCTCCACTAGGCGCTCAGGCGCACCGACCTGTATATATAGGCTGATCTTGGAGAGCCTATCGGACCCGGGCGGGTTGCGCGTACTCTGGTCGGGATGCTGGTCCAACAACCCAAAAACACGTGAGCTGAGCTGATGAGACGACTTGATCGCGGATTCGGATGATGGGGTTTCTCTCTATAGCTGTAGTGCGCTCAAATGTGTTGGGTTTTTTTTTTCCCTCCCTCTCACGGTGGCTCGTGGACTCCTCCTCCTCCTCCCCCTAGCCTCCCTCCCTCCCTCACTCCTCCTCCCTCCTCCTCCCCCCTTTCTCTTTTCGCAACATTGACGCAACCAAAAAATACTGGAACAAAAGAAACAACTTCCTTGAAGCTTTGCTGAAACTGCACTTAGTCGGAGAATGGCAGCTTGCTGTCAACTTGCCTCGCTCGGGTGGGAAACATCGAGGTGAGGGGTGGCCCGGCTGGCAGCGACTGAGTGAAGAGAGAGCGAGACAGAGAGAGAGAGAGAGAGAGAGAGAGAGAGAGAGAGAGAGATGCGGGCGAAGACTCCGGAATAGACAACCGAGTAAGTACGGATGAGACAGACACTTGAGTAATTTCAACTTTTCCTGCGTGACCTCTCGAGTGAGCAGAGGTGCGAGTAGATCTGATCGGCTGTCTAAAGTCTCTTCGTGATGTGGAACTGACGGGGGTAGAATATTATAGTAACAGGCCGAGATATTCATTGTGTGCATGTGTTTTTCAGAATGAGAAGTTTGTCATTTTGCAGTCATTGACAACGGCGGCGTAACTAAACTGTCAACTCCAAATATGGGCCGGGGATATACTACGCTCTTTAAATGGGGTTTCTATGAAAAGCGTACAAACGGAGAGGCTTTTTTTTTTTCCCCGAGTAAACGCGAATGTGTTGGTGACATATACGCGCTGTAGCCGGGTGCAAGAGGATCCCAAACATGCCCGTAACGTAGCGGCGCGTTCTACGCTGTTTTCTTTTCTTCTTCTTTTTTAATCTTTTCAATTATAAACTCGGGAGGTTTGTCGTGATTTTAATTGGACTGTGCAACTTTGCTTTGAGGTTTGACGCGGAAGATCGCTGCGCTTCCTCGCTTCAGTGTTTGTGTGTGTGTGTGTGCGTGTGTGTGTGTTTTTTTTTTTTTTTTTTTTTTACTGCACGAACAAAGGGCTGGATGGAGTAGTCGGCTCCCGCACAGAGCGTCGGTGGGAGAGAGCAAGCGGGCTGTTTACAATAATAACACGGCGGCTGTGACGTCACCGCGAATGACGGCCGGCGCGGCCAATGAGGGCGCCGCTTGGCCATCAGCAACACGCTATATTTGGAAAGCGGTTACATCATCGAGGCGCAACATTTTGACCAAGGAAGGCGGGACTTCCGCGGGAACTCTCCAGTTTGTAGTCCAGAAACAGGACAATAGACACACTTTTAAGTGTTTTTGTTGTTTTGTTTTGCTTTTTCTTCGTCTTCTTTTTAAAGCTTACATTAGGATTTAATACACAACGTAGAGATTGTAATAACGCAGGCTTGAAAGTGCCGCATTTAAATAAATTAACTAAATTAGTAAATAGTTATTTACAAATCAAAAAAGGTCTAGAATAAAAGTGTCATATGACTAAGATAAGAAGGTAAATAAATAAATACATGATATTTAAATAAAGTGGCTCTAGGTTTTTTATGTATCTCTTTCTCAAATACATTAAAGTCGACTTACTTTGCGTTACACTCGGCCGTATAAAAGTGCTCTACAAATGAAATTGAATTGATTGACCGTGATGAATTAATCAAATTTATAAATTTACAGCTGAGATCATTTTTTGGTGGGTATAAAAAGTCCACACATCCTTGTTAAAATGCCAGGTGTATTTAGTAGGCGCAAGGTTGAACTGGTTCTCTTTCTGCCAGAGAAAACAACCAGGCCTCACTAAAATCAAAAACTTCCCAGTGGTAAGTTTGGCACAAAAACGATGCATCTTCAATAATACACTGCATGTGTCGTGAATTGTTGTTGTAGTTGTAGCATCATTCCTTGGAACAAGCACTTTTGTCAAGTTGGATTGAATCATAAACACACCTTCAGGTGTTTCACAGAAAGCTGAACATGAGGAGCTTTCAGTTTTCAGCATCACTATTTTCTAGCTGGTATTTTTCTGCAGGTAGACTCCTACCAAATAAGACTGAATGCTGAAATTAAAGTAATAGTTTGAAGGTGTGTACACTATCAAACAGTTTATTGCAGCTTCTTTATTTTTTGTAATTATTTTTATTTAAAAGACTAGTTTGTTTTTCAGTTGAATTGTACAAGATGTTTGTCACCAAAAAGGTTAAAATGACTCCGATGATTCAGTCTCATGTTTTAACACTTGGATATTTAGCAGGTGTGTGAAGATTTTATATATCCACATTATTGTAGATATTAATTTACACAGTATTAGGGAGTTTTGCTTTGAGTAGCATAGCAATGCCTCGACCCATTTTTTGCCGCTCCCTGCCTGTAAGCTGTCTGAATTAAGGCTATAGACACCTTACCCTCACCTACAAATGGAAAGATAAATGGAAAACTTTCCAATCATGAGCAACAAAGTCATAGAGAGGAAAGTCAAGTACCCCCAACCATCACAGTACCAACGACCATCTGCCATGACCGAATGTGGGGCGAGCGGACGGAGCAGACACAAACATAAAAATCAGGTTTCTGGCACTTGGTCATAACAGGTTTATATGATTTCATAACATACCGTAACACAGGAACTATGAATTAATTACTTAATGACTTAAATACTAAACCTTAAATTATATAGGATATGCATACTTTGATTTATACTGAAATTTGAAGCATTTCCAGGCAAATTAAATGACTGGCAATCTAAGGCAGAGTTAAGATCTGTAAAGTCGGATTCACTTAAAGTGTTGTTTTTGCTTTGCGCTGTGCTGCTTTAATTTTGTATCACATTTCATGTTTCAAGCGAGAAAATTATCCACTTCAATTTAAATAGCCATTCAATGCAAACCTGATGAGTGATTCACCATTGATGAAATAGCCATTTGCATAAACTACTGCAACATTTTTGAGACTGGAGTTGTTTTAAGATGAAACAAATCCATGATTGCTTTTAGTTTCAACCTCTGGGACCAAATAAACTTTATATTGTACAATGTGAAGCTACAGAAAAGAAATGCCTATTCACTGGTGAACTAATAACTAGATGAAACTTCAGAAATGCTGAAACATCTCTTTAAAATTGTGCTGTTTATTTTAAATACCTTAGCAAAAACCCATTTGATATATCTGCTTTGCACTATAAGAGTGTTCCCTTTTCAAGCAGCTGTATCCAACCTGTAACTGTTGATTTCAACTCTCTGCAGTCTCTTCTGCAGAGAGAAGAAATATATTGTTGACATTTGTTAGAAATGACTTCAAAATTGCACATTTGTTCAACAATGTCACAGGAAATTACAAGGAGCCAGTAAAGCTGCAGCAGAAGGTAGAACTTGTTGTAGAGAATTTTCCCTTAATCTTGATGCTCATAAGTGTCTCCCGCTTATACGTATTCTGGATTTACTTGTTTTTCTGGATTTTTGTTGGCATTATTGTGATATATCTGCTCTGAAAATGAATGGTGTGAACTTACAGTGAGGAGAGAGTAAGCTTTGCCTCGATGCATGCTGTTTCCACAGGGCACATGTGAGGAAAAGTACTTTCTTCAAACCAAAATGTAACTTTTTGACCAATATGTGAAATTGTTTTAACACTACTCTTGAGGTGGAACATGGTGTTGGCAGCATCATACTGTGTGGACGGCAGGGGGAGGGAGTCAGAGTTGACTGGGAAATGTATGGAACTACATCCTAGACGAAAACTTTGAAAAACTTTAGAAATGCTCTTCCAGAATTGCAAAGCACAGACTCCAGGAGCCTGAATATAAATGTCAGACACTCTTCCAAATTATTTTTTAAATAACTTTCCGTCATCTTTGTGATATTAACTACTGCGTATTGGTCTGTCACTTAAAGTCATAAGAAAAGTTTGTGGTTAACGTGACAAAATGTGAAAATGTTCAAAGAGTGTGAATACATTTGCAAGGCACTGAACTGTAGCATTACACACTTTAGTACTGCACAGAGCAAAGAAGGTTTCTCTTACTTGCTGAAGACAAATAACTCAAAAGTTCTGAAAATAGAAATATTATTTGTGCCAATCAAACAGAAAATGAGTCATGAAAGAAGAGGTGTGCTTAAGTATGAGGAAAAAACAGTGGTGCAATACTCCTACAAAGTGGGTTTGATTATTGTTTGTTAAAAATCCAGTAAATAAATGATCTGACATTAAATGCTTCTGATCAAGAAAGTCAAGGATGTCTTTGAGAACACAGAGTGTACACTCGTCTAAGAACAATGTTTAACGATTGTTATCATAAAATTATAATAAAGCTAACAAAAAATTCAAACCCTTAAGGAAAAGGATAGAGGATATAAAACAGGGGTCTGTGACTCCAGTCTCTGAGTGGCACAGTCCTGCAACTTCTGGATGCATCCCTGGTTCAGTAGTGAATGACCAGGACTTTGCAAAAAAAACAAAAAAGTAAAAATAGCTGACGTTCAATGGAGATAATTCAGGTTTTTGATCCAGGGATGCGTACAAAAAGCTACTGGACAGTATATGTATATATATGTATATATATACATGATTATGTAAGTATGTGCCTGTGCATGTGTGTGTGTAGTGTAGTGTAAAGGCTTTTTTTCCTCAAAATTTTGAAGACATGTTTGAAATTTAAAAGTCTGAGCAGCTGTTTACAATGTTCTAATTTATACAGTATACTCATCTGAACACTAGACGTATACTGAAACATTTTGACTGAGCTGATTTTCTTTGATTAAGAAGCATTACTGTGTCCCTTTATGTAACGGAAGGGTAAAAAGCCAGAGAAACAAAACTTTCTAGAACTTGCACAGGAAGAAAATGCTGGATGTAGACGTGGTCTAGCAGTTTAACAGGATGCTTTGTCCAAATGGCTCTAGATTGATCTCATTCATCAACACAATTGTTTCCAAACTTTACCTTTGAGAGGAATTTTGTTGATGTGCTTTTTAGGAGATCAGTCACACTATTACTCTTTCTTTGTTTTCTCTGATTTGCATAATTTGCTATTCAAACCTGGGGTGTGTAACTTTTACATAAAAAAAAAAGTCTTTCTGAATATTTGTTAAAACTGTCCTGTGTCGTGACTATGTTGTGACAGTATGATATGAAACAGATCATTTGTGAAAAAATTGAACTCCTTCACCTTCTCCCAGTGCTACTGCTGCTGTCTGAAGAAATCCACCGCTCCCGGTCAAAAATTACCAACCAGAGCCAGGAGGAATATTTTAGCGATGTCAATCACACTCGTGTAGGTGTTGCTCAATGACCCTCCTCCTGACTCTGATTGGTTGTTTCTGAAACAGCTTTATATTTCTGTTTCCACTGGGAGCACTGGGAGAAGTTAGAGGAGTTCCAGTTTTTTTAAACAGATTATCTGTGTCTTTATGCCGTCACAACATAGTGACAGATTTAACAAATATGTCAAAAACATTTTTTTTATAAAAGTTATATACTCCATCTTTAATGAATAGTCATTTTCATTTACATGAAATCATTCTCTTCACTCGTCAGCGTGCAGCTGCATCTTAAAAATCATTTAGATCCCAGTGGCAATTTGTTTCAGTCAAAAAGACTGAAAAGATTGTAAGTTGGCCTTTAAAAACCTAATTTTTCAAGGTAACTCCTCTGCCCTAGGATTAGATCTTGTTTGTGTTGAGTCCTCTGTGTAATCCCTCTTAGCAGCTAGCCTTAATAAAGAATAAAATGCTGAAGGGTGTGGACAGTTCACTCAAGATAAGAAAAAAAAAAGCTACAAGAACAGGAAGCGAAATGAATCGTGTTTTGTTGGGGGATTTAAATCGTCACAAAAACCTTTCTGGGAATTGGGAAAACGCTCACAACACCAGATAGGGCACTGGAAGTTTGAATGAGGGAGCAGGAAGAACCGACCTCTGTGGTCTGTAGTCGAATCTGTCACGCATCATGCATGACAGCATTTGGCCTTTTGGCACCTGACTCTACGTTTACAGTAAAATTTGAAGAAATATACGGTTTGCAGAGTGTTGTGCAAGCATTAAAACTCTTGAACCGTTTCGTATTTGTATGTCACAACCAGAAAGCTGCAATGTACTTTAAGCTTTTTTTTATTGACACCGATTTTACTGAAAAACTAGCACAAAGTAATGCAAGAGGTGAAATGACATATGGGTTTTCTTTTTTTTTTTTCACTAATTAAAATCTGAAAAGGAGTGAGAACACGTTTATGTGCTCAGCCTCCTCATGTTGGAGTTTGCAATTACATCTGCAACTCTTTAGAGGTATCTCTCCACCAGCTTTACTCATCTAGAGATTAAAATTCACATTCCTCTTTGCCAAATAGCTCAAACTCGGACGTACTGGAAAAGGAACATCAGTGAACAGCAATTTTGAAGTCTTTACACAGGCTCTCAATTAGATTTAGATCGTAACTTTGACAGGGCCATCCTAAAACATTCATCTAACATTGATCTAAAGCCTGCCATTACTGCTGTATTTTTGGGGTCTCTGTTCTACTGAAAAATGAACCTCTGCCCCAGTTTTCTTCCAGAATCACCTTGTATTTAGTTCCACTTAACCTCCAATGCAATCATACTAGCTTCTCTGTCTTTTCTGATGGTAAGCAACCCCAACGCATCATGCTGCCTCCACCACGTTTCGCTGTGGGGATGGTGTGTTTTTGATATTAGCTTTCAGTTTTCAGTGCATGACTAATAATTGTCCTGTCAACAAATTCTGATGTCTGCAGCTCATCTAGAGTTATTATTTGCCTCATGGTGGCATGTATGACTAATACCAATCTAGCCTCTGCTTTCTCAGTTTATGTGGACGACCATGACTCTGTCGGTTTTGTATTTGCGCCATACTCCCTTGGGTGGTTGTTTTATAATGTAAAATGATCCCCTGACCTGTTCCCAGATCTTCAGGATGCCCTTGTTCGATAATATTTTCTAATATTTTCTGAGGCCTTGACAAGACGGCTGTATTAATCCTGAGATTAAGTTGAGCTCTGCTCAGTAATTAGGTGGGTTCTGAAGACAGGACTTCCGTTAGGGAGCATGTGGCTGAAAACCTGTTCAGGACACACTTTTCAGACTTGTATTTGAACAAATTGTTGAAAACAATGTATTTTTCTTTCTCTTCGCTCTTCTCTTCACGTGAAATCAGAACAAAATGTACCGAAGATTTGCTTGTATTGTGACGAAATGTGGGAAAGTTCAGTGTGAAGAAACGCTTTTTTTTTTTTTTCCAGAGCTGTGTATGTAAGCAACACGCTTTGGAGTGAGACGGTGTTCATTTTAAGGATCATAATGAAACTTCTGTTCTTGATGTAGTGTCTCACATCACGTGCAATAACTGTTTGTCTTATCTCTTTTTATTAGTAAAAAAAAAAAAAAGAAAAAATCTCAGTCTCTATCATCACAGCAGTGTTTTCCTTCCTAATTGTCCCTTATTTGTTATGTAGCCACAGACTGCGGTATGAATTATGCCCACTTAATTTGATTACTATGCATCAGAATGTGTGTCAAACTGTGGTGGCTCAGTCAAACAAGGCTTCTTACATTGTAAGATCTGAACTTGCTGCCCGGGCATGTGACAGTTTCACAGAACTCCAAGTGCAAAAGATTTTTTTTTTTTTTTTTTCCTCCTTTATTTCAAGCTTAAGTTATCCCAGATTTAAAGTGAGCGTTTATTAGTGTACGAAGTGTAAAGTGCGGTTTGCGACCAATTTCACACGTCAAAATTTGCATGTTATGGCATTGATGGGTGTGTGCCGCACACATTTTTGTATAGTGCCCGAGGCTTAATGTGGCCACCTCGCAGCCATTTGCGCTAAAAAGAGGTCAGAGGTCTCTGTTGTGTTTTCAGGATGACCTGCTAGTGACTATTAGCCATTGATGAATGTGATGTCCCACAAGTGTGCGGGCCGGACCCCTCCAAAGGGGGAGGTGTCACAACACGCCTTACTCTAACCTCGCAGCCAACCCCACCTCAGCGAGTCCACAGACAGACGCTCACACACACACGCAGGCAAACACAGACACACACACTCTACCCTGCTGACAGGAGCACAAGGGGGCAGCTGCTACAGATGTCTGAGAGGGGGAGGGGAGCTGAGAGGACATCAATGGAGACTCTCTGTAGTATGGAGTTCTCTGTGGGGCTCATTGTGTTCTTTAGAGACCAAGACGAGGGAATAGTCAGTGTTAATATAGTAAGCTCGTAGTCTTTTATACTTTGTTGCAGGGTGTAGTTCAGAAGGATTTGTCTTTTTGGTGCCCAGTGTCCTGAAATGTTACACAGGTTGATAGTGGCTAAAATGGGATAGTTGGGAAACGTCTGGCAGTGTGAGACGTAACGTCTAGTTTAAGAAGTGATGCCCCTAATGCTTAGTTTAGTTAAACTTACCCTGATTTCACTTCTACTTTTAGAAAAGAAGAAGAGCATATTTCACGCCTGGTTGATTTGTGATGCCTAATTTATCTCAAGTATAGTGAGAGCCGCAGTAAAGGGAGCTCCGTGAAAACAAACACCTTGTAAAATCACCTGCTGCTGCTGCTGTTGTATGTTGACGAGAGCAGCGAGTTTTTTTGTCTTCTGTGGTGAATGGGTGCACAGCCTCAGTTTAATTTTACCCTTGACCCCAATCTGATCCATTTCTGTGTTTTCAGTGTTTCTCCAAAGTAGCCATACCCTTTAATTGTTTCACAATTTCACAATTTCACAATGCAACCTGTTGCATGAGTGTATCCTATTTGTAATTTTTTTTAAGCAGACCAACTCAAATTAAGGTATAACTGGGATTTGAAAGGAAAATTACACATGATCTTCAGTCTTCTTACAAAAAGGAATTTGAAAGATGGGTGGGATACATTTCAACCCACTGGCTTCAGAAGTCACCCTATTGGGGAAAAGAGTTTTACTACTTCAGCTCGGTGTAAATGCATTTGTTCTGTGGAGACCCCAAAGGTGTTTCTTCAGAGAACTTTATACAAACAGCATCATGAAGACACTAGAACACTGCAGACTGTTCAGGGAGTTGTGGAGACATTTTACAATTGCAAAAATACCAATATGTCACTGTTCACCTAAACAGATAGGAGAGGCAACACTATATCAGTCAGAAAAGTCAATAAGAGGACAATGGGGACTCTGGAGGAGCTGCAGAGATCCACAGCTCAGGTGAGAGAATCTGTTGACAGGGCAGATAATAGTTATACACTCCACAAATCTGCCTTTACTGGAAGAGTGTGGCAAGAAGAAATTCATTGTTAAAAGAAAGCTCATCAGCAGTTCGCAACAAGCCATGTATGGACACAACAACCCTGCTTTAAGGTGCTCCAGTCAAGGGAGACCAAAACATAACTTTTGTTTGTTTGTTTTTTTACCTACAGGCAAACAATATATGTGAGAGAAAAGTAACACTTTATCAGTAATGATAGAGTGGCAAAGATTCTTCAGATTTTTATTTGAAAAACCATGTGTGATTTTCCTTTCACGTCACAACTATGCACTTCTTTGTGCTGATCTGCTCGAAAAGCACTGCGTTTTCTGAACCTCAGCAATAGAGGGCAATCTGCTTGCCGCCTTTTACTCTGTTGCCTTGCACCCTGACTCTCCATGCTCGCGGCGAAGAGCAACCAAGGTGTGTAAAACTCACCAAAAGAGAAGGTATGCGTGTTCAACAGCCACCCATGCACATTAGACGTCTCAACATGAAATCAAATTACACTGAACTAAAGCCACCCCAGTCTGGCAACTCTGCAGGCCAGGTTTGCCTGCTGTGGCCAAACACCATGATACATGACACTGTGGCTCTTGTTTAGCTGGCCTATCAGAAGACAAGGGAGAGGCCGTCTCTGTCTCAGTCCAGCTAATGAAGAGATGCATTATGATGTGATTTCATTTGGGCCTGCACGAAAAAAAAAAAAGGGAAAAAAAAAAAGAAGAAGAAGCTGCTGTGGTTAGCAGCGCCTGAGTAGCATGGTTCATTTGTGTAGTAACATGTGACTTGTGTTTTCGTGAGTCATAAGGATCTCCTGCCTAATGGAAGGCAGTGTGCACTCATGTGACGCTGACACAATGCAGGATGAACTCTGTAGTATTCTCCACAGCTCCGCTTTGCTACTGTTTTGGCACTACAAATTCAGGCCAATGAGTGCATTTTTAATTTTTTTTCTATTATTATTATTTTGAAACCAAACAAACTTCAATTACGGTTCAGATTGCAAAACGAGGCATTGTTTCTCTTCCTGTATTATTTGCCAAGCTAGAAGCATAGCATAAGTCTGCTGAGGATATTTAGTACTACGGTGTGTGCGTGTGTGTGTGTGCGTGTGCGTGCGTGTGTGTGTGTGTCTAGGAGTACAGCGTGATATCTGTCCCATGGTCACGGTCGTGTTTTTTTTGCTGGCTCATCCCGGTCTCTCCACATGCCTGTTTAACAACACAGAGCTCCTCCTTACTGGCTTCCTGTCCAAACCAGTTTATCTGTAAACAAGTGTGTTTTTTTCCTCTCCGCCCTATTGTCCACACTACACCAGAATGCATATACAGTGGGCGCCCTCTCTCTCTCTCTCTCTCTCCCAGTTGGCTTTTGTTCTCTAAAAGTAGAAAGCGTCATTTTTTTTTCTTTTTTTTTTTTTTAAATGAAAACACACAGCTGTGCAATGAAATATTGGGCTTGCTTGAGAGGATCTAGAAAGATTTAACACTTTAAAGATGTTGTTATTACCATGACTGGAAAAAAGTGAAAAATTTTTGGATTTTAAGCACCTCTTGCATCGTGTGTACATTTTGCTTAAAGTGCATTCGCTGCGAATCTTACCAAATATTTTTAGTCTCGTTTGCAGTGCAAATGTCTTATTACGCTTGAAATAAGACAAAACTAACTTACAAGTAACTTATCAGGAATATATAGAGGCTTGTTTTAAGTAAATATTTCCTTAATATTGATCACAATGTTCTTGTTCCACTAGCAGACAATTTGTGAAGTAATCTGCCAATGGAACTAGAACTTTTTCAACAATATTAAGGAATTATTTAAAACAAGCTCCTATATCTTGCTGATCGGTTACTATTAAGTTAGTTTTGTCTTATTCCATGTGTACTAAGACATTTGCACTACAAACTAGACAAAAAAGATTTTGTGTTTTTGCAGTGTGCAAAAGTAGACATGACAGCAGCAGGGTTGCTGTCGAAGAGCCATGTGTGTACGGCGCACCACAATGGTCAGCTAACATAAACAGTGTTGCCAGTGTGATCCTGAACTGAAAGAAATAGCTATGTCATAATTTTTTTCACATCAAATGCGCTCAATCCAATTCCTCCCGTTTATAATGGATATTTGGTCAGACAGAAAATCAGTGAAGAATTTATTTATTTATTTATTTATTTATTTATTTATTTATTTAAATGCTGCCACCGAAATTGAAACTTAATTAAAACTAGAGCAGGCAATGTGATGTCAGCGCAATTTTAGATAATGAAGAAATGTTCTCATTCAGACTGAGGGAGAAAATAAGCCAACTCCAAATTATGACTGAGAGGAAGAACTGCATCATGAATGTCTGTGCTTACTACTCACTGTTGCTCACATGAACCCTCTGGGGGTTTTTTATCCCTGAAATATTAGTCACTAATTCATATGTTGACCTGATAGGCTTGGTAGACAAGCAAGATGCTGACTATAGGTAACCACCGGCACCAACTCTCTCTCTCTCTCTCTCTCTCTCTCTCTATCTCTATATATATATATATATATATATTTTTTTTTTTTTTTTTTTTTTTTTTTTCTGTTAAAAGTTTATCATTAAAACTGATATGCTATTTTTCCTTTTTACAATTTTACATCAGATAGTTAAAATGATTGGAAACATTTCATGTTCTATTCCGTGAATGTGTTTCGTTCAGTTAGTTTACCGGTGGTGCCAACCTCTCACCAACCTCTAAGAAATCACCAGCTTCTCTGTTAATAACCATCCAGTGCAAATGTAACTATACTTTGAAGGTCTATTTAAAAAAAATAACAACAACAAAAAATGAAACAGCATTCACACAAATCAGCATTAAGTTGGTTTGATGCTGAAATTCTGAAATTCTACAAAGTGATAAGAAATAACTACACTTTGGCTCCCTTCACATTAACTATTAGCTTCAGCCTCCTGTTCCACTTAATCTGGATACAAAATAAAGATGACAAGAGAATTATCTACTGTAGGTAAGATATGAACTGCTGAAACACAGCAAACTAAAAAAAAAAAAAAAAAGAATCTAACTATTATTTTCAGATAACTCTCTTGGTGTTTTTATTTAGTACAATTCAGAGTTGGCTCTGAAACTTTAAGCAAAAAGCCAGTTTGAGAGATGCCAAGACCAAAACAAGCTTCTGCTGTGCTAAAGGAACCAGGTTGTCAGAAATGTCACAGCGGTTTATGCTAACATTAATTTATGAACTTTCTACTTGTCATTATTTTGGCTTAGATCTGTTATTTACACAGAAACTTACTGTTATTTAATGCAAAAAATAAAAAATGAAATAAAAGTAGTAAGCAGTTTGCCACCAGAGGTCCTCCTGTTTAAAATGTACTGAGAAAGGAACATCCAAAGCAATTTTTGTAAGAGTAACTGCCGGAAATAAAGCTAAAGTGGTCTAAAAAGCAAAAGTATTAAAGAAAGTTTAAGTTAATGGTATTTTATTG
This sequence comes from Poecilia formosa, assembly GCF_000485575.1. NCBI lineage: Eukaryota > Metazoa > Chordata > Actinopteri > Cyprinodontiformes > Poeciliidae > Poecilia > Poecilia formosa. The sequence goes on along the minus strand of NW_006800009.1, from coordinate 1,905,063 downwards.
ATTTTTACCCTGCTTGACTTTTCTGTCAAACAGGTACTCTGGACCAAAGAACAGTTTATATGTTCTGTTCTCAGTACCCAGTAAGATCAGTGGTAGCACACAAACTCCTTCATATATTTTTCATATCCTCTCAATGCAGACATAAACATAATTTGTTTCAAAAATGTTCATAAAATAGCATTAGGGATAAACCATAGTGATGTTTTTGACATTGCATTGTTTTAAGTTCACTTAGATCCTGGCCAATCTCAATCTTGCTTCTGTTTGGATTTATTTCTGTTCTGGATTTATACGAAATGAAGACACTAATACGAGTATATTTTGTTTATTCATCAGGGACAAATTCAGGGAAGATTGCTATGTATTTATAATGAAAACGTTGTGTTATGCATCCAAGTTTATAGCCAAAACTGCATTCCCATAGGTGTTTGAGAATTAAAACATAAACATAAAACTGGGATTAAATTAAAAGATATGTCGTAGCATTACACTATGTGGAAATGTAATGACTAAAATATAATATAAATAATGAAAATAATGATGAATACTACTGATATTTATAGAACCTAAAAGCCAAACTAATGCACGTGCTTGCAGAAGCTTTAGGTAGTGTAAGAGCTATCACCGGTAAGATATTGCTTATTGACTTTTAACATAACCCCACTTTAAATATTCTAAAATATTCCTTTAATGTATATTGGTTATATGTATTAGCTCAATGTAGCTTTTTTATGTTTACATATTTTGAAAACTTCTTCTACACACTTGCAAAACAAATATAAGGTACGCATAACCATTGAGTGGGACTGAAGAGGCAGGCAGATGACTAATTTGTGTCTTCCTGGTAAAGTACAGAGTAATGTAACCCTGAGGATAAATAGAACTTCATAGTTGTTTTGATGTGGGTCACTCAGTTGACACCAAAGACTTTCAACAAGCTCACTATGCAAACAAGATGAGTTTTAGGTGCTAAGAAACATGACAGAGAACAGCATTTGATGTTACATTATGTCAAGGATTTGCTGCAATGTTGATACATCTAGAACAAATGCAGTAGTCTGGTCTGTTCATGACTTGGCGTGTCCTAATAGGGATTTTTCTGTTGCTTTAATTGCAGTTTAAGACTTTTCCAACATTTCAATTGTAATTTTTTAATAAAACCACATGTTGTGGCATTCGTTTAGTAACAACATTTTGCTTTTGAAAAGTTTAACGTGATTCCCTATACATCTTTTTGCTGCAAATAGCCAACCTGGGACACAAAGAGTTAATGCTGTCTCTTTCAGCCGACCACTGCGGAAAGCTGTGACATCAGCACAGAGTGCATTTTCAGTGTCCAATCAGCTGCGCCGAATCCGCTTTTCATCCAGCCAATAGGGAGAATGGGAGGCTCTATCGAATTTGAATGAGCAGTGTATCTTTCGGCGCCATTTTCGAGTGAGCAGCGATCGCTTCAACAGCTGCGGGAAGAGGATGCTGCTGCGAATATAGAGAGCTGTCGCTGAGACGGAGAGGGGTTGGGGGGGGGCGCGAGAAGAAGCCAAGTGGTTAAAACCCAAACTGCGTTTTTAGAGAAGAAAATCCTTTATTTCAGCTGGAACACAGGTATTTACAGCCACAGATGTGAACGTACGTTTTTATTCTGGTAATTCGAGCGGATTTAAGGAGAGGAAATACGTGGAAAACAGGAGGGAGACCGACCGTGGCGGGGAGACGTTAGCTGTTTGGCCAGTGTTGGCAGCCTATACTATTCCGAGCGGTTAGCAGGCTAGCTTAGCGTGCTACCTCAAAGAGAGGGATTTCTGACTTTGCTGCGCTGTAACGGTAGAGGGAAAATGCGCTCATACAGTGGATTATTTTATCAAAAGGGTGATGGAGACCACTTTAGAAAAAAAAATACAGAGGATTTTCCCCCCCTTTTTTTGACACTACAAGGTAATAGTTAACTTTAGTGTTATTAGTGAAAGTTGAGCTGTATTGGATATTTCTTTTTCTACATTGACCAGTTTTGAGCGGGAGGCGCAGAAGCTGCCAGGTTCGAGGCAGCGGAGAGTCGGTAGTGTCAACAAATGCACACGGCACTTGCATTACCCTGGGAGGGAAAAAAAAAAATCAAAATGAAAGACCGGGACGGACACTGTGCTTTTTGTAGTAACTTAATTTTAACGATCTTGTTAGCAAAGGCAGACATTTTGTTCGGGCTTGTGAATTGCGATATGTGGACTTCCGAGGTTGTTAGAGGACAACTGGTAAGTTTGCCATTATATCGCTGTGTGACCTCAAAAGTAGTAATGACAATAATTACAAAAAAGGTGAAACTAGATGTCTCCTTAAGCTACAAAAATGACTGTAAACGACAAGTGAAAATTTGTATACTAATGGCACTTAACTGTAATTTTATCCTGTCAAACGCTTCGCATTCGCTTTTTTTTCTTTTTTTCCTGTTAAAAGATGCGAATGCCTTACAGTGAGCGTTAGATGATCTATGTGGCTCCAAGCCAAGTGACAGCAAACTACGATTGCAACTTCAGATTATTTCACTTGAATTGTAGCAGTCCTTAACGTAACAAATAGATATCCTGATTAGAAACTATGTTATGAATTTTAATTAAATGTAAAAAATATATATATTTTCGGTGCTTCTCCCGCCTTACTTTGATGTCTGGAGTTTGGGTTTATCGTAGTTTGACTTTCGGCGGCGCTTTCTGCTTCCATTTGCCCTTTTTCACCCGTTTAGGCATCGCTGCACTTTTTCTATGTCCTGATGACTGATTAATTTTAAGTGTAGGCGGAATACCTCGTGGTTTTATCGTAGAGTGAAGGTTGACAGACCAGAGTCATTCATCATCATAACACCATTAAATGCGATTATATTATGCAGCTATATCCTGTATATTTTTTGTATCTTTTTCTGGAAATGAGAGGAAAAATGGGAGCTCTATGTATTTGATCGTGTGAACCCGCCCCTTTTACTTCCTTGCAAAAGTAGAGATCGGTTTGATGTGTTACATAACGTGAGGCCTTTTTTCAGTTTTATAGTTTTAACTTATTCAGAGAAATTCGTGTGAACACAGCTAAATAGATTTAGAGATAATTAAAAGAAATAACTCGAAAACGAGACACGGCAGTCACCTCTGTAAACTTGAACTGCCTTTTTTTCCCCCTCGCCAAGCCTCCTTACATCTGGAAGTGTGCTTACTTATAGCTTTTGTGTGTGCGTGTGCTGTCATTTTAAATACATGACACACAGGAGTTGAATGGAAATGTAGCTAAGCAGCTCTGTTATCATTGGTATTTTCTCGTGGCACTTTAATATAATAGATGCTTCTGAATTGGGGCAGCATATTCATTGTGAAACTGCTCTGCTCATCTAGTAAGATTTTGGTTATCTTTGTGGGCATTTTGTTCAGAGAGAAACTGGCTAATCTGCTGTGATGGAAAATTGTTATGAACACACGGCAAGTAAATTATTGTACTGCTACAGAACTTTAATATCAGGGTGAGGATGAAGACCACTTTAAATATAGTTATGTTACAGGTTTCAATATGTGTGATTATATGGTTTAGATTATGGAGTAAAATGTGTAAATCACTTGAATTTGCTCCAACTTTCCATTTTACTCTTGTAAAATTCTGCTGACTACTATGTTAACATAAAGAAGAAAAAAAAAGAATATTTATTGTTAATGAAATTGACGAGCAGTGTTGATGTAAATAAGCAGTTATGGTCAACAAGCTTGACGGGACAGTATTGGCACTGATCTGTCAAAATATTCTGCCAGGGCTTCCTGATATAGATGTGTGTGTGTGTGTGTATGTATGTATATATGTAAATAAGCAGTTATGGTCAACAAGCTTGACGGGACAGTATTGGCACTGATCTGTCAAAATATTCTGCCAGGGTGTCTTGATATAGATGTGTGTGTGTGTGTGTGTGTGTGTGTGTGTGCGTTTGTTTGTAATACCTTGTGGGGACGATTTTCCTGACATATACTACGTTGTGGGGACCAATCGCTCCTCGTGGGGACCTGAGCCTGGTCCCCACGAGGGGAAACCCTGTTTTTGGGTCAGGGGTCNTATATATATATATATATACACACACACACACACACACACCTTCAGGCTAAATCTTGTTGTGATGTTCTGCCATTTTATCCACATTGTTTTTTAAAATCTAAGATTAGAAGGCAAATTGCTGACACGCCATAGATATCTAAAAAAAGAAAGGAGGGGGGAAAAAAAGTGCCGACCTACATTATGTGCGTACAAAAAAAATACATTAGACGTTTTGCAGCCATAAGCGTCAGATCTTTGAAATCCAATAGGGTGAATTTGAAGAGGTGCCTTTATTTTTCAGACAAGGCAGCATTACTGAAATGAAATTGAATTTGCTCAAGTAATCCTCCAATATTTCTCCCCACATAGTTTTAAGTATGTTTCCCTGTTTGTTACATAACGGATATCAAAGTGATTTTTTTTACAATCAGGAGTCATGAATTGTATTTGTACTTTTTCACCTTTGGTAACATATTTTTCCATGAGGTGTCTGACGTACCCAGACATGTCAGATGAATACTTTTTGTGAAGAAACAGCTGCTTGTGTTGGCACATGATATTCCACCCTGTAGTGATAATCTGCTTTAAATGCTACAGGTTTATGTTTCCTCTCCACACTCTGGTATTTACCTTTTCACCCTCTTTGTAGTGCACTGTTGTGCTGCTTCAGACTGCTAGCTTGACATTCTGTGACTCATCATTCTGTCTCCTCAGACCCCTCTGGCAAAATGGGCTCCCACCCCCCATTTCCTGGTGAAACTGTTCCTCTCTTGCATTTGCTCACATGTGTTTGTAACCAGACTGCAGAACCCCCCCACCCACCCACCCATCTCCCCTCTCCACCCACCCTCCTCTTTCTCTTCTTTCTTTCTGCACTACTCAGCATAAACTTTATAGTATTCAAATTTGTTTTGACAGGAACCGTTTTCATGGGTCGTCTTGGTTCATTTCCAGGTATTGGCCCTGGTTTCAGTTCTGCATCTGATTTGCATAAAACAGAAGCTGTCACATTGTCAGTTTTTCTCTAGGCATAATTCAAGTTCTGTAATCAGTGAAACGGTTGTCTTTTTAGTCAAGGATTTACTGAAGCTGCAAAAAAAAAAAGTTAAGATGCAGTCTTGAGGGAAGGAAAGCGTTTGTTTTTTGTTTTTTTGCATGATGTTGGTTCAGGTTCATATCAGTAGTGGCAACACTGCATGTACTTAAAGTCCTTGCATACGTTCTGCATGCAAAGGTTTTGCACTAGCTTTTTCTGATATTTTTCTTAAAATGACTTTACAGTGAAGGCTTAGTTCTCATTTAAAATGTCATTTTTTTCTTCTTTTTTTTGTAGCAATATGCGCTACTATGAGATGTTTAGGTGAAGATTAAATATGACATGAACTGAATGTGTGCAAATCCATAGTCCCACAGTTAGGTTATGTACTGTAAACACAGTGTATTTAGGCAATATCTTTAAATGTTTTATTTGTATTTATTTATTTATTTTAACTGAAGGTCAAGTCATTGTTAAACTTTAGGTGATAAAATGATTATTAGTAAAAGCACTTGCAGCAAAACACACATGGTGTTTCTGTGACTTTTAGTTGTTGGACCCTATATTTGTAATTTAAAAATTGCAAATCAGTGCAATTTTACTTTTAACCTTTAAATAATTAAGAAAGCTCATGTTCATCTTTTTAATTAATTTATTCTTATTTTTTGCTTGCCACTATTGATAAACATATTTTTATATATATGTATATGTGTGTGTGTGTGTGTGTGTGTGTATAAATATAATTTCATAATAATGTTTATCCTAAATTTTATTCACCAAGTTCTGCATTGCATGTGTTTCTGTCATCACTGTTGAATTTGATGTTGAGCTGCAGATGTGTATTTGTCAGCACAGAGCTAGACGTGTTGCTGGGCCAAATATGGAGCTGCTAGGAATCTTTGTAATTATACAACTTATAATTATACCATCACATTATTTTCTTTTCACAAGTAATATTGTGCAAAGGTCAACAAATTTAATATCACAACAGGGTTTCATTCTTTTAGCATAAAAGCTGATGAAGCATAAATCGGGGGCGGGGAGAATACTTTCTTACACTGAATCACTCCAGTTTGTGGCATCTAAATATATATGTTTTTTTTCTTTCTTTCTTTTTTCTTTCTTTTTTTTTTATTTTTATTTTTTTATAACCGTTTAGGTCGTGTTTCAGTAATTGCTCCACAAGTGAATAGGCGTGTGAGCCTGCTCTCACACTTTTGCCTTGCTTCCTCTTTTGCCCCACTTGCACATGGGAGTCTGCAAATGCAGCATACTCAGTTTAAACATTGCTGTTCTTTTGCATTGAGTGCTTTACAAGGATAGCAGAAAAAAAGGACAGGAAAGTTTCTTTTTTTTTCTTCTTTTTTTTTTTTTTTTTTTTTTTTTTTTTTTGTGCTTTTTTGATGACTTGGGTGTAAACTGAGTCCCCTGGTCATGCATATGAATCTCAATGATTGTGAGGTGTGCTGTCTGTTTTTGCTCCTTTGTTTTATGTAAAGAGTAAGCGGAACCCTCGGATGATTCAAATAAAATCTAAATGTATTTGCTGAGGACTGAGCCCCTGCAAAGTTGGTCATTACATTGTGGGAATAGGTGCACTTGTTGAGTTTGGATTAAATATTTCACCCGACTCATTGTGGGCGAACTGATGTATTTAGAGGAAACGGTGTTGCGAGTCCATGGGGAAACTTTACATTTTGCAGCCTGGATCTGCTAAAAATATTTAGTTACACTTAAGTGGTAAGCCTTAACAGAGATGATCTGTAAATAATGTAGGACATAATTTTGTTAGCAAATCAAGCGGACAGTTGCAGTTAATTAAATAGTTACACTCTCTACAAGTGAGACAGTAAGGATATATATATATATATAATTATTTTTTATTTATTTTAGTTTTGCATTCCGGTTTGTCTTTACGAATCTACACTTCTTAACAAATTTAGAGCGTCAGCTATCAGAGTTGCACTTTAGCAGTATATGGAGAGGTTAGTGTGTACCTAAAGAGGAAGAACCCTGTGTTGTTGTCCCATGATATAAATTAGTCCATGTGGCCCTCACCTACCAAGCCTCTGCTTTTAGTGCTTCACTGGGTGTGCAAAAGTTACTGCCTTATCTGGGATCAAGACTTCCCATTTTTGCATGAAGCAGAACAAAGTTCCCTGCCTCTGTTTTTTTTTTTTTTTAATTGTTGCCCAAACTTGTAAAATGTTAATTCAGCTGAGGAAACAGCTGGTGTTAATCTACCTCCCTCTTTTTTTTTTCTTTTTTTTTTTCTTGTTTTGTGAAAAGTACCTGTTTTTTCCCCCCAACATGTAACACAAGAGTAAAAAAAAAAGATGGTGTATTTATCAGATTCCCCCCGCCCCCCAACCTTTTATCTTTTTATGCGGATGGATTAGGAGTATATTCCCACATGATGCCATTGCTTAGTCTGTGCTTGTGCAGGTCTGTAGCACCGGTCAGGCCAGACCACTTGATCCGGGGTGCTGATGGGTTGTCATGTCAATGTCCCTGAACCCAGCAGGGTGGAGGAGGTTATACTTGACCTTTCAGCCTCAGGGTCAGGTGACTCTTTGAGGTCATTGTGCAGGGAGCAAGTGTCAGGAATGGGTTAAAAAGGCTGAGCAGTGAAGGTGACTTGTCCGAGCATGCTTCCTTAAATGAGAAAGAGGAGGAAGAAAAGGGCAGGGTTAGTCATTGATGAGAAGGGTTTCCAACCAGACTTGTAAAGTAATTATTAGTATATAAGGAAATGTGTTGGCTTACCTGATTTGTGCCTGATGATCAAGGTGAAGCGTTTGTTGCTGAAATTTCAGTTTAAAATTTACGAGCATGCACCTTTACTTTTTACTGTTACACACACACACACACTTTTTCCACATGCAGCTTTGTGACATATGAAATATATATTTTTTTGTAAATATTAGTCTAGAAAAAGAAAACACTGAAATTCACATGATCAAGGAGATTTTTTTCTTCTATTTATAAAAGAAATTACTTAGATTTTTTATTTTATTTTTTTTATTTATTTATTTTTTTTTTTTTGCCCAACCCCCAGCATAGTAAATGAATCTTGCATCAATTGTGCTTGGATGCACATATTTTATCCACGCAGTGTTACATATGCTTGTATTTAAATATTTCTTTCTACTGTGACTTAACTGTCGATGTGCTTTTTGACAGGGGATGTGGTGTGTTTTATCCTGGTACTGACCTGTCTACATCTGTGTATGCAGGTGATGCAGAATATCTTAAAACAACTTTCACATTTTTTATTAATTTTTTTTTTCCTGGAAATATTTTAATAGTAAGTGGATAACACTTTTTTTTTTAAGGGAAAGCATTTCTCTCTAGTGTACTTTCATCAGTTTCAAGGTTGTGCCTTGTTTTAATTTTTCTTTTTTTATATATATATTTTGGAATCTGATATTGTTTGACTTGGCAGCTATTGCATGTTTTGAGAGGAGGTGTAGTTGTTTTGAGCTTTGAACTACAACCGTATGTCCCATTTATATAAAAAAACAATGTTTTTAATTCCTGAATGTAAAGTTTTAATGGATCTACACTATGCCAAAAGTCAAATATCATATATTCTTAAGTTTTCTACTCTTCTAGGATAGTACAGTGATGCTTATCAGCATACTTATGATATAATCTCTAAATCTATTTTTTTTTCTTCTTTACTTCGTACATATACAAGATTCACAAATACCACTTTTTGATGCTTTTAAAATTGGTTTTTTTTAAAAATGGTCTTGTAGGTAGTGAGATATTTTGTTTTTAAATTATGTTTTGCCAGTGAGTAGCTAAAATTTCATTCTAAATGTTCTGCTTTAGGTATCCACATTAAAACCCTGGAGGGATAACATGCTGAACTCATTGGGCCTCAGTGTCTTCCACACACTGTGCTACTGTCTGTAGTGCCAGGGTGTTAATACAGCTGCTGAACCAGTCTGGTCTGACATTCTGTCACCTAATAAATTTCTGATGCGTGTCATTGTTTGGGAAAGCATTTATGCCTAAAGGTAGGAAGAGAGTCACAAGTCCCACAGCTTTAACTATGACTAAAGTTAGTCACGCAAAAGAAGCTAAAAACACACTTTTCATGTGAGTTTTAAGAATGCGCTTATTAAAGTGCTATTTAAAAATGATTAATATAGCCTATTTGTTAACTTATAGTGAGGTGAAGACATTAGTCAAAGCATTTTCAAATTTTGCTTTCATGTCAGAAGTTTACTTGCGTCTTCCTGTTTTTCTCTTCTTTACCACCAAATATTTAATCCACATTAAGCTATTAATAGCCATCCTGTGTTGACTTGTAAATTAAATTATGCATGCAGCCTCTTTGTATTTTAGTATCAGGAACATGCAGCACATAAAAGTCTAGTTTTCCTAACAGAACGTGTTCTCTCTTTACACAATAACATTTATTTTATAACCTTTGTTTATCAGACAGCATAGATGGTAAATAAAAGCTAGACGTGAGTTCTTCTAATTCTGCTTTACTCCAATTAATCCACCACCGAAAACGCTGTGGAGTTTGTGCTGACAGACTGACCTGCATTAGTTCCCTGTGACATTATGAAGAGAAGTTGAACGTGATCTTATTAGATTCTGGCTATTGAGTCCATTTCAGAATAAAGTTATAATCACGGGTCCATTGAGACCTCTAGTGGCAACACAATCACCACATCCCAACTCCACTGGGACTTCTATCAGGATCAAATAACTTTAAGCTTCAAAGAGATTAGAATTGCTAACTTGAATGTTACAATTCTCAAGAAAGTTTGACATACGTTTTCTTCATATATAAAACATGATGGTTCTTTTTTGCTTTAAATATAAAAATTATTTTGTTTTTCTTTTGTTGCTGGTTAGTTTTTGATCAGTTGATTTCATCCTGGTTAGGGTTATTTATTCAAACAACAATTCAGTTTATCTCAACTTTTCCCATAGTTGCTCATTTGATTTTTTTTTTTTTTTGTTACTTTTTATAAAATATAGAAATACAACCCCTCCACCCTTCTCATAAGAGTTAAATATGAGCGTTTCTATTAGTTATTACTCTCTGTGTAAGTCATGATACAGCGAAGTTACTATCAAACTGAAGACACACCACACATATCTTACAAGTGTCTTGTGATTATTTTGCTTACGGTGCCTTTTTTAGTGTTTGGAAATAAATTTGCTGCTGCGTTTGGAATAGTTAATGCAGTCGACTTGACACAAAGCAGCGTGTCTCTCCTGTTTGTAAGATTAGTAGCTGATTATGTTCAGCTTTTCTGTCGCTCCCTGGGTTTTACAGAGCTTTTGACGCAGTTTTACTGCTGTGTTTAAAAAAGAAAAAAAAAATTTAATCTAGAGGTGCACCAATCAATAATCCCGAGAGATTAGAACGGGGCCTATTTTCCGCTGATCTGACTCTTTCTATTCATTAAAGCTTCAAAACTACAAACTCTCAGCATTTCCAATCTTGAAACGCATCAAAAGAAATTTGTGATGAAATGGAGAACATGTAATTCCTTAGTTAACTTCTACCTGCTCCTTTTTGAACAAATTATGTAAAATTACATGTCAGTTAGCATGATTCTTATTTTTTTCTGTTTTTACTCTTTTTTTTTGCCTGTTATAAGTAAATATTCCTGTTAGTTCAAAACTGCTACCTCTATCAAATGCATGTTTTCCTCTGCATGTTATACTACAATATTCTATTTATAAGAACCAGAATGACAGATTGGAAATCAGCATTGGTCCAGAAAACCGTGATCGGTACATCTCTAATTAAACCACTTAGTTTACTTAAACACTTGACCTCACAAACATAAAACACCTCTGTTGCACCATGTGGCCAGAGGAAACATCTCCATGCATTTTGGGAATCCTCGTACTACATGGCATAAAGCTAATCTTTGTCAACACTACTTCCAGTGCTGTGGCAACAGTCTGGGAAAGGCCCCCTTCTCTCAACATTTCAACATGACGACGCCTTCGCGCATTAAGCAACGCGCGTGGAGAAATAGTTTTTGAATTGAGAAAGACCGAACAGTGCCGTTCTGTGGAGAGGCTGGGCCTCGTCCTCGTCCAGCAGCTCCGAGACACTGAGCCAAGAACTTTGTCATCAGACATCAAAGCCGTCTCGTTGTGCCCAAAACTGCTGCAGCCAGTCTCTGAAATGTTGTGAAAGTTTTTTAGAAAACATTTCTTTTGCAGAAGTCACAGACTGAATTGTCCTTTTCTCTGTTTCAGATGGAGACGTAAGATGTGGATGCTGATCGTCTCCGCCGTCTTACTTGGATGAATCCAAGATGCGGATTTGAAGCGCGGGCCACAAGGCAAGTGCAGAGTGCCGAAGAGGAGGAGCAGATCTTTCTGGTGATGTTGTAGCAGCACAGAATGGTTTGTGGGTTACTCTGAGATGCAGGCCATGCCGTGCTGCCGCAATAAAGCCTGAATAACACAACATGCAAGCGATCAGCTTTAAGCCCCTCCAGATGTCTTTGATGACCACTGGCTGCCTGAGCTCATGTTATCCAGATAGTTGTGTTGCTAATGACGATGATGAAACGGTTCCAGGGCATGTATCATTCTGACTCGCTGGTCGCCTTACTGTAGCAGCACGTAAATATTGGAGTTAAGACTAGCTGAAGTCTCCAGTATTGATCGTGCTGCTGAAGCAAAGCTGACCACTCACGCTCTGAATGCTCTCAGACCCCTCTGTAGGTGATGATAGGTTACATTACATGCAATTGAATTTTTTATTTTTTTTTTCAATGAATGTTTGAAGATTATAACAGGTCTCTTGTTATATGTGAATATTTTTGAGAAATAAAACCATTAACTGATCTCGTTTGTGGGTTTTTTTTTCCTAATAACGATATTCTTTAATTGTATGTTAACTTTTTTTTTTTTTTGCCAAAGTAACACTAAACACGTTACAAGTGCTGACTCTTAATATTTTCCCACTGTTGTCCCAGAATTACAGCCGCTAAGCAGAAGCGCTCACCGGGGCCTGTTTGGCCTCTGCTGCGCTGCTCAGATGGTCCTCTGATCAGTTTATACAAACATTAGAAGTATCTGATTTAAACACTGAATCCGTTAGGGTTTTCTTCCCAAGTTTTTAAGAATAAAATCTGGATTTTTATCGTGACTCTCCTGTATTTTTAAATGATCTTGCACTTTTAAGTATTTGTGGCCGCTATAAATCCCCCAACGTAGAGGACAAGTCTGCGGTTACGTGAAATCCTGCGGTTTCGTAACTCGTCATGCCCCGTGCCCCGCTACCAGACTCCATTTTAAGCGCAGTTGGACGCGAAAGCGTTTCAAGCATTTGCTATGCGCTCAGAATATTACTGGCGATAATCTCAAATTTGATTCAGCAATACTATTTTTTTCTTTTCTTTTTTCTTTTTTTTTTTTTCTTTGTGGGTTGTGAAAATTACGCCCTTTCCCCTTTTTTTCTAAAATATATACACATATGAAATGGAAGATATTAAAAGCTAGTCTAACACCTGCTTCATAAATATTAAAACTTCTCTTTGATATCTAAATTAAAAAGTGACCTTTTTCTGCTGGTTTATTAAATAATTACATTTTCATTAACAAACAAGAGTTTTCGTAACGTAGTCTTAAGTGCGGGGCCGATATTTTGTCCGCCTTATAGGGTTTATATTCACTCCGGCCTTTTGGGGCCTCTTCATATATATATTTTTAAATTAAAAATAAAAGAATAGCCTATTAAACTTCATAATCATTTAAGTAAATGTTACTTTTTTCCAAATAAAAAATCCGGGATTCATTTTAATGCAGCAATATTTGCGGTTCTATGTAAAAAGCCCGTTTCACCTTGAAGTCACCGTGCTGAAAATATGGCCTACATATCTTAATGTTTTACTTTGAAGCGAATTGCCTGTATTTTAGCTCCCATTAAATTTCTCCAGACACTCTTAAATACGGACTGATCATTATAACGTGACAAAACTAAATCTGTCCACATAAAAATATACAAATTCTTAATTTGCGAGCTGTAACGTAGCAATTTACCTTTACACTGATTTTGTTATTAAAAATCGCCTGTTTTCATAGTTTGTGAAGCCTTTTAAAATATTCTTCGCTGTGATTAAAATAAGTTTTCCCGTCATTACACTTCCCCTTTGCGTTCACGTGAATAAATACGTTGCGCCATTTAGTTCTAAATTTTGTTTTTACTTTTCTGGTTTGTAATCTGCACGCAAAGAAGTGCACTTTTTCATCCTGACAATATATGTATATACAGTGTATATATATATATATATATATATATATATATAATTTTATTTTTTTTAACAGACCTTGGTACTCAGGTTTCATAACTGGGAAATAGGCTTATTCCTAACCTCTATATTGCGCATATTTATTTATTAACTGGAGGGCTTTGCGCTTTGTTGTGCCATGAATATAGCTTCACCTTTTAGTTTTTATATATATATAAAAAAACATGAATTATATAAAAAGGTGGCATGGGATTTAAAATATTAATGCCTCATCCTATATTTGCCTGGCAACAGTAAGCTATATATGTTATGGGCTTATGTACAGACCTGTGTGACGTATATGCGGAATTAATGTCTTTGCTGACATCACTGCTTCACTTCATGGTCTGTCACTCTCCAGCCCCCTCCACATAAGGGATCCCCGCATATACCAGAGTAAAAACAAATACATTTAAGTGATTCTAATAATTCCCGCCTTAATTGTGTGATCTGACCTCTTTTTCAATACACACTGCTGGTGGGGGAAACAATCTCCAATCCGAAATGTGAAGAATTTTCCTTGCGTTGTCACTGCTCACATAAAAAAAAAAAAAAAAATCAGATTTTTAGGGAGTAAATTATGCTCTGCGCAATTTATTTCAACAAGGGCGCACCTTCTGGATTTTGCACTGCCAGCCGTGAAACGAAAGAGCCGCAGAAGATCAGATCTGAATTTTATAAAAAAAAAAAAAACCTGGCGGATCAGCATTTATTAAGTGCTGAGGTTGAGCATCTGACTGCTGCTACACGTTGAGCAATTTTTCTGTTTCACTGAAAACATGACCGAGCTGTGTCTTCGTACCTCCCTCTGCAGCCCGCTGAATGTTTCACACGGGCCCTGTTACGTAACGTTTGTAACCTTGAAGAGGTTGCAGCATCACTGTGGCGCGCGGAGCGCTGAGTTTCTCCCCATCATTACAGCGGCAGCCTGATCTCACCCTGTCGCTCTGAAGGAAAACAACCATAGCAGTGACTCGGGATTTTTCAAATTTATTTTCCAAAAATCAAGTTAAAAAAAGAATATATATATCGTTAGTGTACAAAATTAAATAAAAAAACAAAAAAACATAATTAGGTTTAGACTGCAACCTCTGAGGATTTAGAGGATTGTTTGATTTTCAGGCTTCATTAAGGACCAAAGGTTAAAATAATAATAATAATAATACAACATAATGTAAACAAGTATAAGTGTTTCCATTCATTCGCTCCTCTTCTGCACGAATTAGGATAAGTAGTGAGTGAAAGTAGTGGACAGATTTGAAATTAATCTCATCATATGTTCCTGACCTGCTTCGATCAGACCTGCGCACATGTCATTGATTTCCTGCAGGTACAGAGTAGCGGAAGGGACACATTCAGTGATCAGCGCTTGGATTCTTGAGGTCACGTCGATTGCAGTGTACGGCGGTGACAGGAAAAAGATGGGTAGTGTTGACAGGAAGAGTACCAGGGACAAAACGATCCACTTGGACCACGATGGTATCCGAGAGCCACCTGTTTGGTAGGCGCCATTCTCATGTGGGACTGAGATCTTGTCTATTTCTCGGAGCCGGAGGGAATCCCATTTTTTCACATCGAAATTACGCACAAGGGGCCCCACGTCCATGTCTTTCCGAGAGGGCAGGGCGGTCTCCTTCAGGACCTTGATCTTCTCACGGAACTCCTGCATGTGCTGCAGGAAGCACAGCGGGTCGGAGACGCCTCTGACGGACTCCGCCAGTCCGAGCGCGCGACTCTGCTCCTCCAGCGCGGCGCTCAGCTTGGAGATCTCCGGGTCGTACGCCTGCATCACCACCAGCTTTAGCGTCTCGAAGTCGGAGAGGATCTCGCTCTTTTTGCACTCGAGGGATCCGATGAGCTTGTCGAAGTAGTCGGCCACCTTCTCCGCGTCCTTGCCCACCGACTGGAGAGCCTTTTTCTTGCTGGCTTGCAGCGTCTCCAGGCAGGACAGGGTGTCCGCGCTCTGCCAGCTCTCCGCCTCCTGGAGCAGGTCTCCGAACGCCCCCTTCTCTCGCTCGTACGCGTCCTCCAGGGAGCTGAAGCCGTGGCCCCTGTGCTCGTCGGTCGTCGCGCAGATTCCGCAAATGAGCCGCAGGTCGGTGGCGCAGAATATGTTGAGCGGCTGCCCGCAGTGTTGCTTGCAAGCGGACATTTTAGGCATCACTTTAATTTTGCTGAACTTGTCGACGATGGCGCGCAAAGAGTAGTTGATCTGCAGGCTGCTCGCGCCGTTATGGGGGGTCTCCTTGCGGCACGTGGGGCATTTCAAAGGCGTCCTGAAAGCCGGACCCCGGTTGCCCTCCAGCAGCCCCTCCAAGCACTTCTTGCAGAAGCTGTGCGAGCACAGCAGCACCCGCGGGTCCTCGAAGAGACCGCAGCAGACTGGGCACGTAAGCTCCTCTTCCAGCTGCTCCATCGTGCCCTGCGAACACATCATCACCCAGGCGTCAAAACACACATGCAGGGAAAAACCAATAAAATCACTCAATAATACAGACTTATCACAATACGCACCCACACTCAAAGGGGATGCCGTTATATATATATATATATATATATATATATATATATATATATATATATATATATATATATATATATATATATATATATTTAAAACGAACTACAAACGAGAACAAGGTCGCAAAAGGATACAGATTTTGTTTTTTTCCTCCTGGGTCAAGTCACGTTCCAGCTGTTTCTGATGCATTCCCGTCTTGAAAGTGAAACCGTCTTGGATCGGTGTGCCCGCGTAAAAAATCTGCCCGCTGGAGCTCCGTTTGCGCATCTGAGGCTGTGCCACATCCTGAGGCTTTTTTTCGGCATAACCAGCACACAGACTGGTCGAAAATAACCCCAAAATAACTTGGATATTAACTCCAGCAACAAACTATTCTTCGCTTGTCTTGCATTCCTTGTCAGCGGGACCGCGGTTAGCTGACAGCTGCGCTCTAAATCACAGCGATTCCCCCTCACCAATCCAATGCGACAGATTATCGACAGAAGTGGGGCTTGCTCGCGCTGCTTGCTGCTGTTGGCAAGGTACCGAAAGGAGGGCTGTGACAGATTTTTGCAAGCGCATAGTAACATGCAACTACTGGACCAAAAGAATCACTCACCAGCTGCTGAGGCGCTCTTTGCAACGCAATCATGGCGCTTGTTGCTGTGCAGACTTCGCCCTTTCCGGGTGTGGAGTTAACCGCTTCAGCGCCAAGCAGAAACATATAATCGGACGATTCGTCCTCATTTGTGCACACATAAATCCGATTTTGTGCCGAATTGAGAGTATGTGTAACCTGAATGTATTTTGGGTTATTCAACGGCTTCGACTGGGAATTTTTTATGAGTGTACGTTTTTGTCGCTACGGAGGAATTGGCAGGCGACCCCAAGCCGTCGGTTGGGGGAGGGGCTGTTGCTATGCAAAACATTACAGCGTGAAAAACTGTCAAGTAGGTTTTTAGCATCTTTAACTCTGAACTAATTTAGTAGTTCGTGTTGGCACGAATTGATTCAGGCAGCTGTTAACTTTTGGCAGTGTAAAAGTGTAGCTGTAGCTGCATATTAGCTGACCCAGAGTTGTGCTACTCTCAGTGCTTCCAGACTGTTTCAGCAGCAGTCCAAATGAGACTTGGGTCCATGCTCTGCTCTGATAAACTCCCATATTACCGATTGAACGCTTACATTAACCCCTAATCCACTATCTATTTACTCGGGGTTATGTAACATCGATACCCAATAGTTACTGAGTCACGTGGAGCAATGTTGACCTTGATTTTCTTCCCTTGTTTCCATGCCATCAGGAGCAACTGCCTGTCTTTGCCGCTGTGATTGGATACAGTACAGGGAGCAGCCAGTGTTGTAGCTCCGCCCTTCTGCCGCTAGGTGTCACTGGTGCGTCCAGGGGGCAGCACTTTTAATTTTCTGACGCAGCAGCGCTCTTTGGTTTGACAGCCTCTCTTTTCCGGATGTTTGGTTAGGATCGGGAGGAAAGAATGGCCGCTATGTTTACGTGTTGTTTCGGCTGCTGCGGAGAGGGCGGTTCGGGGCATATACCCCTGAAGGAGATGCCCACTGTTCAGTTAAACACTCATCACATGGGTGAGTAGGTTCATATGAAAAACTGTTAACCATGTTTACACCAATCATCTACTGGGAAAAAATATATACAATTGAAGCTAGTTAGCGTTTAGCTTCTTGAATAATTGTAGACACTGTTTCGTTGTGTTTTACTACTTGTATTTGTTTTATAACTTGAATTACGTGCTTTTAATTGTCTGAACTGAATATTGCTTGCTAATTATTAATAAACTGTAATTCTTTGTTTGAGGTTGATTACTGGCCATTTTTCCTTTGCAGTTAAGTAAAAGTAACTGACTTGAACACACATACAAGAATGCTCTTTAAAAATATATATTCTTCTACAATTAATATCTCATTTATCCGAAAAGGCATATTTATTTTAAATATACAATTTACAAAAAAACATGCCTATCAAAAACAGAATTAATAGGAGAGATACATAATCCTCTGATGATTTTGTAATCATGATTTTGTGAAGTAATATAGTCTCTCATTTTTAGTAATTTTGTTGCTTTTGAGGACAGAAAGCATCACAAAAGATGTGGACAAAAAGTACTGGAAAAACTTCCATCAATCTATTGTCTTCTATTTATCTGACTTAAAGTAACAGGGGTAAGAGGTCCAGCAGGGATACCCCAGACTTCCCTGTGCCCTGTGGTAATCTCTGGCTCATTCTAAGCATTCCAAACACTCCACACAATTTGTTTCCCAGTAGGAAAAGCACCAAGGAGCCATCGAGATCAGATGCCCAGGCCAAATGATCAGACTTCTAACGACTGGAGGAGTGGTGAATCTACCTTAAGGTCCCCTCAAATGACAGAACTCCATACTCCAACTATGTGGTTGAACATAGGCACCCTACAGAGGAAGCTTAGAAAAAGAAGACTCCCATCTGTCGTGAGCGTGACTTTGGGCTAAGGATGTAAACACAGCTCTGGAGACCAAATAACAATCTTAGAAGTATTCAAAGTACCCACA
Organism: Poecilia formosa; assembly: GCF_000485575.1. Taxonomy (NCBI): domain Eukaryota; kingdom Metazoa; phylum Chordata; class Actinopteri; order Cyprinodontiformes; family Poeciliidae; genus Poecilia; species Poecilia formosa. Next base: position 1,886,624 of record NW_006800009.1, on the reverse strand, counting down.
GTCTACCAGCCCTCATCACACACACACACAAAGGCCTCAAGGGACGTTGGTGTTGGTCTTCTTTGGCTACACAGACCACACATGGACCGAACAACCAAACAGCGCATGTGGAGCGCAGCTTCCTCTTCGGCGTCCATCTTCTTTTAGATTGCTGTGCCCAGGTCAAAGTTGAAATTTGTTGAACTTTGCACGGTGACAGATACTTGTGCAGTCAATAGATAAAGGATGTATATCAACCTTTTCCAGTTCAAATAAAATGACAACCAGTCAGTGTTAAATCAGGGCTCCTTCACAGCCCTACACTGCCTTCTGAATCATAGGGACTCATCATTTTCTCTAGGTAGCTAATTACCAGTTAAATAAAAAAAACTTTGCCTCTTTTGGTTTGTAGTCTTGAATAGAGTCATCAGTGTTGTTTTCAATTTATCTCCCCATGTGTTTGATGCAAACACCCAAGTAAAACTCAGCACGGAAGCTCCTCTAGCAGGGAAACCGTCCCTAAGCATAATGGTTCCACCTCTGTGCTTGACTGTCGGGATCATGTTATTTATGGCATGCTTAGCATGTCTCTGTCAGGTTTTCAAATTGATGCTGAGGACTTTTCTTTTTGGTCTCACTAGATCAACTTTCTCCCAAAATTTCTATCAAACATGTAGCTTTTCCTTGACAAAGTGAAAACAGTTGCTGTATAATGACTTACTGTTGCAGGAGTCTCCAAGATTTAATTTCAGTGAAACATAATGTGCTGCCAGGGCTGTTCATCTCTTTGGAATTAAGCAAACTTAAAAAAAAAATCAGCAGGGCACACACAGGCTAATATGTTTATTGGTTTCACACTCAGTAATCTGGTCTCAAGGCCGGCCACGAATACTAATTCAAAGAGGTGCCAAGATCTCTGGCCATTGGGATATGTGTGAAGAAGAGAATATTATGAAGGAAAAGATCTATTATGGACAAATGAGAACTGTGAAAAACTGACTGCTGCAATGTTTAAAAAAGGTCATAAATCAGATGCTCCATTTAAACCCTTGGAGGCTAAATTACACAGTATCTAAGTGGAGAAATATTAATGTGTATAATGTACAGCAAATGGAAATAATGTGACGGGGTTACAGAGAGGACGAGGATGTCCATTAGTACCTCCCTTGAGTCTGACAAGGTTTACAGAGTTGATGACACCAGAGCAGAGAAGAGTTGGTTGGAGGATTTATTGGGGCCTGCCATAGCAATGCACAGGAGAGCAGTGCATTGCCTTGCAATTTATTGTTAATATTTTTGCGCTGCAGGCACAGACGTCGTCATCGTAAAGAGCGGCCGGAGAATATGCGGGACTGGAGGCTGCCTTGCCAATGCTCCTCTGCACCAGAACAAAAGCTACTTTGAATTTAAGATCCAGTCCAGCGGTAAGTCCTGGATTTTAGGTTTTTACTGGATTCCTACCCTGTTCTTCCACTTTCTTTTCCTGATTTAAATTGAGCTTTTGGGACCTTTTGTAGTTTTTCTTGCCTATGCTGTATAAAGCTTTATGTTCATTTTATAGTACTTTAAATGCAGCATTGTATTGACTTAAAATATGCTTAATTTTAGCTGTATTATTCCGTGTTTATTATTTTAAGTACATTTTATCAACCTAAATTTATA
>NW_006800009.1:1798906-1884943 GCF_000485575.1 Poecilia formosa | reverse complement strand
TATTTATTTTTTTAGGTGTGTGGGGAATTGGAGTGGCCACTCAGAAAGTCAATCTTAACCAAGTGCCTTTGGGCAGAGACACAAACAGCCTAGTCCTGCGGCATGATGGCTCGGTGTACCACAACAACGAAGAGAAGAATCGTTTGCCTGCAAACAGCCTTCCTCAGGAGGGCGACATCGTGGTAAGAGCAGCAACACACTTCCTTCATTGTGTGTGTTTGCATTTGAAGATTTCTGGGTTGTGAATTAACCAGTGTAGCATTAAGAAATATGCAAAAACAAAACAAAACAAAAAAAAAACTTCAACCTAGTTGTACATAGAAGGATGGGAATATTTTGATATTTACATAATGATCAAAATTAACAGAAACAAATAGTCTGACTGTGTAATGGATCCATAGACTATTTAGGCTTCACGTTTTGAACTGAGTTCCTGAAAAAAACTTTTCAAACATATTTGAATTTGCTGAAGTGGATCCGTTTTATCGCTGCCTTTAAAAGATGAGAGAAAATGTTCATGAACTAAGCGCTGCATTTGAGCTAATGTCCAGGAACAAGACTGTATTTTAACATGCTGTACATACAAATGCAGCTCAAACTCAAATGTTACATAGATTAACTACAAATATAGTGAAAGATTTCTAACATTTATTTCTTGTAATTTTTTTGATACTATGTCTTATCTGTTACTACCCTTAAAAATGTAGTTAATCAGAAGATTTGAACATTGCAGAAAAGTTTCAGCATATTCATAGAAAGTTGAGTGAAAGGAGAAAGTGTGGTCTGAAAAGCTGCAACAGTGGCAGGGATAACCGCAGCCTTAAGAGGATTGTCGAGCAAATCCGCTCAAGGATTTGGGGGCATCAAGAGGCGCTATTCACAGATGAGTCCTGCACATGGGCTGCAAGTGTTGCATTCTTTGTGTCAGGAATCACAACTTTTCCCGTAGCAGTGTATGCATTTACATGTAAATGCTATAAACATCACACAGTGCATTACGAAAGTATTTAGACCGATTGGACCTTTTCACATTTAGTTACGCTGCACTTAAGGTGTTTTACTGGGATTAGAGGGAATGGACCAACACTAACTAGCGCACAATGGGGAAGTGGAGGGAAGACGATACATACCAGTAGTTCATTTTCTGTCTGCTTCACAGAAATGTGCTGCTGTGCAGCGCTCTGTCACATCAACAGTATGAAATGTGGACAAATTCAAGAGAAATGAATCATTTATCAATGCATTATCTTAAATCCCTGGTTCTGTCCTTTTAATAAATGAAGATAATTTCCATGTATTTTTGTTTCTCAGGGCATCACGTATGACCACGTGGAGATGAACCTGTATCTTAATGGAAAGAACATGCATTGTCCTGCCTCAGGGATCCGGGGCACTGTTTACCCCGTTGTTTATGGTAAGTTGAAGTGCCAAGTCTGTTGTTGAGGGAGACAAACATAAGTATTTCATTGAAGTTCCTCCACCAGGAGGGTGACTTGGTTTGTACAAATGTTTTTGAATATTTTTTGCACAATTGGAAGATTTAGGCCCAACCAAAAAGGAGGAAGTTTAGGATTTTGAATTGCGTTGTTTTTGTTCTAAGCCGGTGAATATGATGTTGTCTTTAAAATGCAGTTACACTTGAATTCCACAAGAGGGCTGTATATGCACAGTTTTTTTTTTATTTCTTCACTCAATCTCACTGTTTCAATAAAATCATTTTTATTTAGCTATTAGGTAAAATCATGGTTTCTTGGAAAAACTAATTGATTGTGAAGCTGAAACACAATCAGCTTCACAGTCAGCAGTGGTTAACTGCTTTGTTTTCACCGCAAACTGAAAATAGTGCTCCAAGACACAGTCTCACCGAGGATCCATTAAAATCCTATTTTCAAACATAGTTTGAGAGCATTTATGCTCACATAATCACATTATTGTATTTTGGATGCTTTTGTGATCTTAACCAGTACCCATTAGAAGATTCGCTGTAATTAGTTTCCTATTTGTAAAGCTGTGCTTCAGGCACAGTAGCTCTCAAACAGTAAACAAGGTGATTTTTAAGATGTTTGCTCAACTGTTATCTCCGGGCGTCCCTCCTGCATCCATCACAGCTCAGACTGATTACTGGTTATCTCTCTGTCTAAACTTTGGCATGATTTTGAGCGGGAGGAAAAACGTGACGTCTCCTCAGCACTCTGAAAGGTTATTTGCACAAAATGTCAGTCGCTACGCCAAGAGATTTGCAAAGCTGCAGAGCAGTGTAGAAAAGTGTTTAATCCAGCAGATGCTTTTGTTGTTGTTGGAAGGAAAAGCACCTCCCCCCCCCACCCTTTGTTTTTTCAAAATTGCATCATAAAAATACAATTATGCCTTACAAAAAAAAAGTATACCCCTTTTCTATATTGTGTCACATTACGACTTCAAGCTGTCTTGTTTTATTGGTATTTTAGGCAGGTCAGAGATTATGTCGTACAGGGATACAATATCTCAAGCCTTGAACGACAGAACCTGCTGGAGGCTGCAAGGACTGGAGCAGAGGTTCACTTTCCAGCAAAACAAGCCTCAACAGACAGCCAGAGCTGCATTGGAAAGGTTTTAGATCAAAGCGTATTCTTGTAATAAAACGGACCAGTCAAAGTCCAGACCTGAAACCAAATGGAATGTGTAACTTGAAAACAAATTGTCATAGTTCTTGTTTCATCTCATCTGCTTGACACATTGCAAAGAGGAGTGGTCAAAAAGTTGAATCTCTGGATGTGCAAGGCCAGTAGAGACGCACCCTAGATGACATGTAGCTGTAAATACAATGAAAAATGGTTTTCCTAAGTGTTTCCTCGGTGAGGATGAATACATGTGCATATTTTTGCTTTTCAAAAATATGAAGTAAAAGCCGCACATCTTTTCCTTCCCACCTTACAAGTATCCACTATGTTGTGTTGATTTGATGCATAAAATCCCAGTTAAAATGAATTTATTTTTGAGGTTTTAAAGTGACAAGATGTTTATATTATGGGCCATATTCTCCATTTTGTCTTCCGTTTGGGCCATTAAAACTTTTCAAACAGTACAAAATGTGATGATCTGCTCTCAGGATCATATCATCACATCCTCCCCGTCGTCATTAAAGCAACTGAACGTTTAGAATGCAAAGATTCCAAGCCTTTTACTTAGAAAATGTCTTGTATTCTTTGGTTTGAATGTAATGATTCCAAGTTTTTAAGGAACAAGCAAAATGTCAGAGAATTTTCTCTCAAAAGGTGTCCAGTGCCTGACCCTTTGTTTTCCTCGTGTGGTTTCAGTGGACGACAGCGCCATCTTAGACTGCCAGTTTAGCGACTTCTATCACACTCCTCCGCAAGGATTTGAGAAGATCCTCTTTGAACAACAGATCTTCTAAACGAGCGCCTTGGCCTCTCTCTGTGTTGCTGCCCTCCTCTAAATCCTACAGCACCATCTGTGACACTACAGTTTGACTTTGATTGGCTATTATTTTGACGTGTAACTTGACTGCATCTCATGTCGTTTGTGTTGATTATCTTGTCTTTTCCTGCTGCTTCGGATTGTTCTTGTGTATTAAAGAAGTGGGGATGTCTGATATTACTCTGCTGTTGTGGGCTGCTGCAGTCTGTGCAGGTAGGAATAAAAATAATCGCCTCGTTTCACTGGTAATCGAGCTACGTAAACAGAACAACTTTCACTTGCTGCTTACTTCCACCATGTGTAGTTACCGAACAAATGTTGCTACAGTGAGATGTTCCCGGTTTCAGGGTCAGAATCCATGTTTTAAATTGCTTTATTCCTATCTTTTTCTGTTTTTAACCTTCCGAAGGACCGACTGACGTCTCAAAATGCATCACATATTTATTTGTATTTATTTTGCATTCATATCAAAGTGGCATGTCTTTTTTTTCCTGCTGCATCACAAAACATGTAGATTTAGCTGCAAAAGAAAAAGGATGTTTTAAGAGTTGTTTTAAGAGTAGGGACATCTTCATACCACATTGCCGTTTGAATGTTTGTTGAGAGAGCAACGTTTTAAAAAGACTGACACTAGCAAAGCAGTTCACATTCCAGGTGACGTCCAGCGCTTGGTTGTCTGTTGGTGCTGGAAATCGATTTACATAGACGAATATATAGTTGGATTACTTTACAAATCACTTTTCTTGATAATCCTTTTCTTTCTCAGTCTGTTTATTCAAAGAGTTGATTATGAGAGCTGGTGCTGGTTGTCTCTGATTAGAGATGCATCTACAAATATATCAAGTAGTTCTGTGCTGGCAACGCGTACCAGCTGCTGGTGTGACAGTAAAATATTTCAAATGCTTGTCTTTGTTTGCACTAATAAAGCTGTACAAATCCAAATATTATTGATTCATTGAACTTGTGTTTTTGGAGGCAACATCTTGTGTCCTGTGTTTATTGAAAGGTGGTGTGTAATTTTTACGTGGTGAATTTTTAAGTGACTGATAATTTGATCTATGTATGACAGACTTTTTCAAATAGGAAAATGATTTCCTTTCTGCAAATTAACTAAAATAAGAGAGCAGAAAGGACCAGAAAACATCTAAAGCTATCGGATAGTTAAAATAAAAGTCAGTCATTATAGACAATTGTGTTCATGCCTGTTGAAATGCCAGGTATTTGCCATGTATAATAAGGTCATGATAAATTAAATGGAACATTTATTCTGCACAATTCAACTAGAAAACAAATTTGAAAAGAAATGTGGAAAAAAATGCAATTACCTGATTAGAAAAGTTTACGCACCTAAAATGCATCTTTTTGCTGCAGCCATCCTTTTTCAGAGAGGTTGCAAAGGATCTTATGAACAATTTGAGAAATTAAGGTAATTAAAAATATGAGCCGTTATAAATGCTGGTTGGTTTTGACTCGGAAGCTTCGTGTATGCTGAAGAGCTTAGATTGCTTTGATTTTATTAGCATCATTTTGAGTCCAAGCATGCATACAAATCAACAAGTTAATAATGTGATCAGGGGGACATAAAAGTTTTGAGCTGAACTAGCCAGAGGCCAAAACTAAATATGGCTCAGAAATTTGGGGTCAGGAGGATAGAGGGCTGCGGACAAGAGAACATTTCACAATCTGAAGGATTAGCACAACTTTTGCAAGGTAGAGTGAGCAAATATCGCCCAGTCAAAATCAACGATGCTTGACTATTAAACTTAAATCTAATACAAAAATGTTTCAATAAAGTATTAATTTAAGAATTTCTCCACTGCTATTGCACCTCTGTGATTTTTTTTCATTCTAAAAATTTTTTATTTTCTATTAACAAGAAACTTCATGACTTACCTTTGTTTCTGATATGATCAGACAGAGATTTAAAGAGGAGTGTCAACAAATGAGGTGGATTAGCAGTGCTTGCCAACAACTATCATCCAGGATATGTTGCTGTGGCATATTCTCTCTGCTGCCTGGAAATTAGGGTATAAGCATGACTGTCAGTCAGCAACAGAGTCTTCAGTCAGAGGCTTCTTAAGATTCCCTGCAAGACTGACTGCTTCCGGAGATCCATACCTGCCTTCTTCTTTGAAAATACTTGGATGAGATGAGGTACTACATTTAATTTCCCTTCGGGATAACTGAAGTATTTTTGAACTCAACTGAGTTTAATTAAAACTGATGAGTCCGCCGTCTTCATCAGGATAGTGAGGATCAAAACATGGAAATAACGTTTCTATTTCACATTTTCAATTTGTCCTCGGTATGTCATTTTCTTAGCGGTCCTTGTTAGCTGTAAGCCATAGACATTCAAATAAAGAGAATGGTTGAAATTCGTCGCTCAATGCATGTTTAACTTTTTAAATTAAACTCCTGAAATAAATTAACTTTTCGATTAGATTCTCATTTAGTGAGCTGCACCTGCAGGTTACGTCCACGTATCCGGAGGATTCCCTTTCAAAGTCTGCTACAGCCTTGCTGGCAGGTGAATTTAGTAGCTCCTGCCTCTGTGAAACAGTGGAAACCAGGGCAGCCCAGCAGGCAGGAGGAACTCCTCCCCTCTCTCTGCGATCTGTTACCTCCCCCTCCTTTGGAAGCACCAGCAGCAGCAGCAACAGAGGAGCTGCCGTGCCTTTGACGGAGCAGATACAGTAAGCCGGAGTCAGAGCTACACCCCACATAGCCATGGCAGACAACGCCGGCTTGGAAAACCACCGCATCAAGAGCTTTAAAAACAAGGGGCGCGATGTCGAGGTGAGTTCACTCGGGAATACAAGTATTAGTGATCTTTACAGAGTATGTTTCAGCGCAATAAATGACTGTCTGCGGGCCTCGTTAGACAGTCTGGCCCCAACTGAAGCTGCCTGCCTACCAGTCGGCTACCTGCCTAGCTAGCTAGCTAGCTAATTTCAGCTACCATAAGGAGTTCGCCATCAGATGTCCTACTAAAACACGATACAGATATTTGAACTCGTAAATACGAATGCTATGGCGGTCGACAAATTCACTGAACCTTAGCGACGACTGTTTTTCAGCAGGAAGCTACGCGGCGGTTGGTCCGCTGTTAGACTTGAGGACAAGCAGTGTAGCTGTCACGTTAGCTTGCTGGTTGGATGGATGGACACCGGGTCACAAGCGAGGCTGGGCCTGCCCGGCTTCACAACCGTGCCGTTTCTGGTGTTTTACAGCCAACTCGCGCTTATTGACTCTAAGAAAAAGACGCCAAGGTCACACCACAACGTTATTGTCTAGGAAATGATATTTTATAGTAATTTACATGACTTGCCCACAGTCACCATACCCACCCCTTCTTGGTAGCTAGCTAACGTCGTGAGGCTGCTAAACCAAGCTAAGCCACCAAACGCTTAGCTGAATGAGAACGATATTTTGACCTTACAGTTTTCCATATAGATGAAAACAACTGCTGGTTCTTAAGGGAGCTTTACCTTTGAGCGAGTAAATAACACAGACGATATTAACTTAAACTAGCAGTGTTGGTGAAAGCCAGCATTGACATATTACATGCTTGAACGATAATGCGCCAAACATGCAGATTACAGAAGTACAGTAAGTGCACTTTGAGCCTCCTATTCTTGAAAACAACGACCTTTTGGCTTGTACTCTGTTTACAAATTTGCATTAGCAAACGCATAATTTAGCCGGCAAGTCTAAATTTAAATTAGTGACTTTATTCGGTGAATATGCCATAAGCCATCCAGACAAATACAACCTGTGATTTTAAACTCCTAGACAGGTTTTTCTGTTGAATTGGCCACACTTGGTTTAGATAGTTTGTCACCTGTGCTGGTTCTCAAGGCTCAGTGTCCTTCATATATTAGATGCTTCCCAGCAGTCACTCACCTAATTTAAATAACTAGTTGAGTAGCAGACTTCTGTGGTACAATTTCTAATCAGGTGTGTAGGAGGAGAGACGCTTCTAAAACATGGAGGACAGTAGCACTGACAACCACTGACCTACAAAAAACACTTATTTTTCTAGTCGTTTTTGTTTCAAATGGTCATTACTCAAGGTAAAAGTCTAGCCTCCCTAAAGCATACTTCCAACCACAGATGCTTCCAGTAACATCACATAAGGCCTAAAGCAACTCATCAAGATGCTTTAGAGTATGGGTGCATTTGATTTGTCTCAGAAGTTGAAGCTCAGATCTTGGAATGAACTTGTTCAAACTTGTAGGAAACCAGTGGGATTTGCTAAATACTGTGGAGTTCACTACTACTAGCAATACAAACTGATAATGTAATGTTTTACATTTTATGTGTTTGACTACAAAGAGTGTGTTGACAAATTATGATAGTACAGTCCTATGGGAGCCTGTGGTTTGAGATAATATATGTGTGGCGGCCATATTGGATGCTGAACTCATGTCTGCTTGCACACCTCTGACTTTCCCAGTCAAACTTCTGACTTCAGTTCACACTTTTTTTGTTGTTGTTGTAATTACGATTTGGAACTTTGCAGTCCATATGTTTAACAAACATCAAGTCCACTATTAGTATTTTTCTTGATTTGCCCCATTTATTCTTTTGTTTTGTATCAAAGTTCTGCTTCAGATGTTTTGAGTTGTATTCTGTTTCGCTGCAGAGAAACAATGTAGCCTCATTTGAGAAAACTGAATAGATTTATTTTGTATTATTTGGCAATAATAAAACACATGAAAGTGTACTAGAGTGGAACTTGAGCGCCTCCGGATCTTGTTTCAAAATCTGTCAACAGTGTTTGCTAATGTGACACTAAGCAGAACAGGCTTTTTATTTTCTCTCGTCAGCTTTAAATAAAAAAAAACATTTGTGAGATCCTACAGCTCTTAATTTTTATTCAGCATCCAAATTCTTTATAGTCGGTGTTCATTTTTTTCTTTGGGGAAGAAATACTGCTTGATTATGTCTTTAAACACAAAAATGTATGAAAGCTTTTTAAATCTGGGATAAAGAATTGCAAATATTTAGATTTATTCTACTTGCACATGACATTCAAGCAATTTCTCAGATGGCATATCTCTCAGTCATGGGCTTGCCAAACAAAAACATGCTTGTGCTTGGTCATTCTGGTTTAATGTTAATCCTGAGATAATCCCCAAACAAAGGTATGTCTGAAAATGGTTCTTCAAAATCTACTGTGGTGGCGATTTGAGTTTCACTGTAAAACTTTCCCATAAGACGGCTCAGCTTCCCATGTTGGTGGTTGTTTTGAAAGCAGGGGTCTGGTTGAGAAGCACGTGGCTACCACGATGTAGTCTCTGCAAAGTGCATTCCTGATGCTATTCAAGGCATCTGGGATGTCTGACCCAGGCCTTCTTAGAACCTAAGCATGAAATTGAGTTTTTGAACATGGATGACTCGAGCTACAGCATAGGAAAAGGGTTTATTTTGGTCCATCATAGATTTGGTGTCGTCTCAGGCAGCTTTATTGAATTGCAAGAGTAACGCCAAACATACTGTGAAAGCCATGACTTATTTTCCCCAATATATTTAAAATGCAGTTCTTGTTGTGAGTTTATTGCAATACCTTGTACTAGTTGTTGTTAATGTTCAGATTGCAGCTCACTGTACAGTAATAATTTCTGATCCATGTCCATGTACTGGCATTGCCATTGGTTTGCAGTGGTTGGGAGATGCCTCTCTTATCCCCTGCCTCCTGAGTTTCGACTGGCCCAAATTACGTAAGAGTCTATTTAGGAAGGCAACATGAACCTTTTTAAACAGTCACAAGATCATAGACCATTTCCAACTCCAATGGATGATCTGGAATCCAAGCAGACATTCAAATACAGCAATTAGCTGAACCCTTAAACTGTCTTTCATCACTTAGATTGGGTTTCGGTTGATTTACAGATGTCTCACCTTCCACGTTTTCGTCTGACAAGATTATGTCCCTGACCATTGAAATGTTTTTGTCATCTAATGAGAAGAAAATGGTTTAACTTTTCTTTTGATTATAGCCAATGTACTGTAATACTTTGAAAAATGTGTAAACCTTCCAATGTATATTTACCTTTGCAGTTAATGTTTAATAAAATAGCTCCTAATTCACGATTTTCCTCTATTACAGACTATGAGAAGACATCGAAATGAGGTGACGGTTGAGTTGAGAAAGGTGAGAAACAACATATGCTAAACGCTTCAATTCTATTTTAGACTAATCTGAGAACCAAACAAGACTTTTCTATCAAAGTGGTTTCAGTTTTTAACCATGGCCTGTGATTTAGCCGGCTGTTTCTTGGTTCTGTGAAAGCAGGAAAACCTGCCAAGCCTCAGTGGCAGGGCAGTCCACCAGCGACCCACCGTGTTTGCGTGTTTAAACATTTTTTAATTTTACAAAGATTTGCATGGGCGGCGCAATTGGTGAGCAGCCCTTTGAGCCCAGTTCAATGCATCAACTAGAAACCTAGCTTAATCTATCTTAATTTCAGTGTTATTGGTGTATAAAAAAACTTCATTTAAAATAATCAAAAGATGCTGAGCCTGGTGGAGGGGCAAGTAAAGCCTGGTGACCCGCCAGACTTATAATACATTGAGGTTGTAAACATGGTACTGTGAACATTTTGATTGTCTGTCTGCCTCCATTAGCCCATCTTCAGCTAGTGATTAAATAGCTCCAGTTTTTCAGTGCAAGAGTCGGTGCATACGAAGGTAGAAGATGGTAGATTTTTTTTTTTTTTTTTTATGTAGTGTTGCATTTTGATCAAGTGTTCTTCATATAGCCCTATCCCCAGTTTCAAAAATGGCTGAGGTTCTTTAACACAAGATTAGTGAAGAATTTTGTGGAGTTTTTTTTGTTCGTTTTTTGTTTCGTCTTCATGGCGCTTAGTCTGGGTAGGGTTGGGGTAAAAGTTATCTTATCTTGGGCCAGTTGCATTTCTGAGCCTGAGAAATCTGTTTTTACGAGGGGTGTTTTATTTTTGTTTTTTAATTTAACCTTTATTTAACCAGGGAAGCCCCATTGAGATTAAATCTCATTTTCGCAGGAGAATCCTGGCCAAGACTGGCAACAGTACATATCACAAAACGTCAGCAGCAAAAGTTAACACCGTCATAAATAAGCTGCCTTTCAATGCTTTTATAGTTATACTGTCTTTGTTCTCTCGACACTGTCAGGATTTGTTTAGCACAGCCTCTGTATAGGCGAGGGTCATAATTGGAGGAACTTTGGTTGATTTATTGACTCTTATCAGACGGGATCATTTCCATACATTGTCTACACCTTGTTTTTCCTACTGAGACTAATTAAAATTTAATCTACAACAGTATAAAAGAGACTAATTACAATTAACAAGATTGTGTGCAAGATGTTGCACACATTTAGCACTTAAACAAGTAGTGCTATTTTTATTAATGAATATTACATCTAAATGATTACATGATTTGTTTAATGGATCTTTGTGCCGCCAAATCAACAGAAATCTTTTAGAAACATGTGGCACATGTATTTGAAGTATCCATTCCCCTACTACCTAAATTTACAAGCGTACTAAGTAGTTGCAGGTATATTTTAAGATTTTGGTCCCTCAAAACTTTTGTTTCAATTTTCTATTCCCTTTTTTAGACTCTTCAGGTTTATTGTTTCTAAGAAAAGATTAAAGCAAGAAATGCATTAATACACCAGGCAATCTTATGTGCTTTACTTGACATAAAAAGACAGAAAACAAAGACTTTAACAATGCTTAAAATCTAATTTAATATTTCATGAAAGCATTGGATAAAAGAAATGCATTTTAAAATAAAAAAAAAATTGAAAATCACTTCCCAGCATCAATCAAAAACTGAAATTGAATACATATTTAACTACAGTTGTAGAGCTTACACTGTTTATGTTCTGTAATGAAGAATACTTCAAGTTAAGCAAAGGACAGCATTCTTTTATTGAGAGCCTAAGCACAAACATGACAGGGCCAGGAGCGTGTATCCGATTGTAACTCCAAATGCAACGTCTCAGTCAAAAACTACAAATGACTAACTTGGAATCTTCTTCCAGCTGTTACTACTTCCTCACCGAACAGTGTTGTATTTAGCATTGGTTTGGTAGCACTTGGCACAAAAGACCAGAAAAATCTAAAAAAAAAATTCACTTTCTGACCACCTGGTCATTCATCAGGCCCTATTCAGATTATAATAGGCTGTTTATAATTATCATCACCAGCTGTATTTTTTTTTCTGCATCTTAAGTTTTTGTCTTATTAATATAAAGAATAGCTTAATGAACAGACTGAACAAAGGTTTTCTTGCCACTGTGCTTTGGCATTACTGAGGTGTCACACACATGCATGGGGGTGATTTTTCACAGCTGCAGTGTTTCTGGGGTGAGAATTTGTGAGGAAGTCTGTGCTGTTAAAACAAGAAAATCCTAGAGCTGCATCTATAAAATTTTAGCTGTTGGGTAATCTTTAGTAATTCCTTGGTTATCAGAGTTATCACATATATATATGTTATGATTGGCTATCTGAAGTTTATTTTAAAGTTTCTTCTTAGGTTTTGAACTATTCAGCATTTAGTCTATTCAGCATTTAGAGCATTTAGACACTAGCCAAACAGGACAAAAAATGTAGTAATAATGTTTTCCGTAAAACACGCCAAGTCACCTTGATCCAGAGATTAGCTGTCAGGATGTCTGCTCCAACGTTTCAGGCTTTAATTTATGCTCAAAGTGCCAGTCTGGACAAATATATGGAGAAATAATAACCTAAAATTCTGAGTTTCTCTTTTATGCTAAGCTAACTGTGTTTATAACCGAGTATTTTTGCTCTGGCCAACAGTTTTGGCATCCAGAAATTTATTTCTCAGATTTTCTCCTCACTATCCTCCCTTTCTTGATTTATCTTAATGTTGTGCGACCACAATGACTGTCCCCAAGAAACATACAACTACTGTGGTATCAAGGCTGATCTATGTGGAGTGCTTGCTCCCAAACAGGATTACATTTCCTAAAAGTATTTAGTTGACTCATCCTCATCTTCTTTTTTTTTTTTTTTTTTCTAGAAAAATATTAAACTTTTAAATAAAGACATCTGATGTCTGGCCGAAATGTGTTCCCACTTAGTTGTCTGGTCAGCATTTAAACATCATTCGAATCCTTTAACCTAACGGTCGAAGAGATTCAGGTGTACAAACCAGCTGTTGCTCAGAGCAACTCAGCCGTCAGGAACACTGGCTGAAGTAACAGTACTGAACGTTTTCTATGTGAAGTACTAAAGCGGTTCTGAGTCTAGCACATTCCTTTTTAGCCGGATCAGAGCAACAAGAAGCACTGCACTAGCTGATTAGTCATCAGTGACGCACGTCAGCATGATGCACAGGAATGTAGGGCAAGGGAATCTCCTCCTACCACTGACTCACATGCCTTGCAGACGCATGCTGTGTGAATATGAGCTTGTCAGAGTTGCAGCGTGTCGGGATTTAGACTCAAGATTCAGTGTCCAGCAAAGATTAATTTGTGCAGGCTTTTTTTTTTTTAAACCTTCTCTTTCAAACTGACCACTTGATGCTGGCTTTCAAGCGAGGCTGCAGTTAAAGTGTTTTATCTGGGTTCCAAAAGATTAGACTGTGTCTTGTGCTTGTTTAAGCATTCATGAATATATTAACACTCCTCGCTGCCCTCTTGTGTTTTTCTCCTTTGGCCAGAATAAACGAGACGAACATTTACTGAAGAAGAGAAATGTCCCACAGGAGGAGAGTCTGGAGGATTCTGATGTGGATTCAGACTTTAAAGGGGTAAGTGTGGGAGTTTGTTGGACTGAGAGACCGGGTTGTTAAGATAACAGGTCACAGGGAGACATAATAAAACAAACAGCTTTTGTGCATATTTAAATAGTTTTAAAAAAATCTAATGATAAGAAGCCCATGAAGTTCTGGGGGGGAAAAAAAAACAAACAACTGATATGTATGCAGTAAAACATTTACCACCTCAAAATCAGATGCATTGTATAGAGCTGGCCAATATTCAGAAAACAGGGTAATCATATCTGCTGAAAAGGCATTTATGAAGAAATTCTGCCCCAGTGCTGATGTGGCTGAGGATATTTTCAAAGTCGTGATGATTGTGTGAACTCAGATTATGATGCAAGGATGTTGCGTTCCTCACCACGAAACATCCTGTTTGTTTTGACACAGAAATGTGCTTCACTGGGAGCCTGTCATTCATTGTGATGGTGAAATCATAACTGTGTTTTTGTCTTGTTGGGGGAAAAAAAAAAACTGAATTGAATGGTGCTTCTTAGTTGAAGCTGTGCTGTATTACATGCTTGATGGGCAAAACAACACCAGTGGTCAGGCAGCAGTTAACTCCCACGTATTTCTTAAGATCCAGCTCTGCAGCCTGAGGCGGCAGCCTGTGTGTGTGCTCGTGTATGTTTGTCTGTGTGTGTGTGTGTGTGTGTGTGTGTGAGACTAGAGAAACCTACCATATGTTGACACACACTTTATCTGTGAAGACCCAGGCAAGAAACGCACGAGAGGAGTTTAATTCTAGAGATTGTATCTTTTGTTTAAAATTCAGCACATGTAAAAAAGACTAATTCTGTTTAATCACAATGTTCTGATGTATAAATATAATTTATACCAAAAAAAAAAAAAAAATCAGATTTGAATAAATTATGTCTTCCAGTCTTATCAGTTTGTTTCAAATGCAGTGAACATCAGCTGTGTTGATGTAAGATTTCAAGCACGCTGGGTTTGGGCATGTTGGGCTCAACACAAAGTGCTTTTTCCCCCTTTATTTAAAAGCGACCAACGCTATTGCACAACAATATTCAAAACTAGTTAATAACTAAAGACTGATCAAATAAAAATAACATTGGTGATGGACAGAAACTGCTTTGGCAGATGGTTGAAATATTCAAGTCTTCTGTATTTTTAATATTATCTCACCTGCACTCATCTTGCAGTGATGGCAGCTGCATACATTTTCACATATGATTGGCTCATTTAAAAATGTACTATCATTATTACTATGGAAATTGCACAGACTTTGCCCCAATTATTTATAATTATTATTATTATTTCTTATGTTACTATGTGGAGCTTTTGTTGTTGCTGGGTCAACAAAAATCTCTTTATACGTAATCAGATGATACTGAAGTCCTATCTACTCCTATACATTTCCATGAGAGTGAGGTCCTTTAGGCTACTTTTGTAGCTTTTATTTGTTTTTATTTTTATTATTACCCTTTTGCCAAAAAAAAAACCCTGTGGTCTTAAATACCAGAGATTAGTGTAAAGAAATGAATAAGTATTTAACATAGCCTTAAAATTGTATATCTTGAGAAAAAAACATACTAATGTACAAATAAAGTTTATTGTGGATTTTAAAAAAATAAAATTTGTTTAGAGATTGTACTTTTTTAAGTTGTTTTTGCTCTTCAAATGAACAGAGACCAGTTTAAATTCTGCATACGAGACAGAAATAGTAAAACATTATCCATTTTGTAATATTTTAGTAGAATTGCACAATATTTCACAACTATATCCTCACAGTATATACGCCCAGGATCAAGATGTCAGATTTTGTAAAACCAGTAATTTATTCAGCCTGTTGGAGAGTCTTTCAGTGGTCAAAAATGTGGATCTATTGCAACTGATGGTGTCAACACATGTATAGTAATATGGACTAGATTTTTAATAACCCTATTCTTCTTGTTTTGCAGCAAAATGTTACACTTGATGCAATCTTACAGGTAGGAATTAAATTTATCCTATGATTGTTAAATCTGTCCTAAATATTCTGCATGTTGCACATTGATTCTGGTCACTGATTCTGCATTATCATGTAATCCTGTTTCTCTTTTTAAACACAGAACGCAACCAGTGACAATGCTGTTATACAGCTCAGTGCAGTGCAAGCAGCCAGGTAAGTTGCTCTAAAACCAAAGCGTGCATGCTAAAATGACACTGGTTTTCATTAATAATAATAATCCTGATGTTTTGTTTTGTCAGAAAACTTCTCTCCAGTGACAGAAACCCTCCTATTGATGACTTGATAAAGTCTGGGATCCTGCCCATCTTAGTCAAATGCCTGGAAAGGGATGACAAGTAAGTCTGTTCAGATATCTTTTATGCAACACACCATTTATTTGCCCTTTTCTGGGAAAAAAAAAGGCATATTTCTGTATCATTTTTAAAATCTGATGCTACTGTAGCAGGTTTTTGTTGCAACAGAAGCTTGGTGTGCACTGCACTTGTTGTTCCCCACTGTGACCACACGTGAGAGTGTGTGTGGAGGCATGCAGGGCAGCTGGCTGGCTCTCTCAGCTCAGGCCAAGCCAAATATATCGACATTCCTGTCTCTAAGAGTTCCCCAATTCCCAGGACCTTGTGCTCACTCAGGGGACAGATTGAATAGCTTGTTTATAAGATCCTTAAGGAAGAAGAGGTATAGAAGTTTACAGTGGAATCAAACGATAGCTAGACTGTGAAACGTATGTATAAAGCATTAATACTCTGGAAAAGAATATATAGTTTTAACTGTTATGAGAAGAACACACGCTTATGTGACATCTATAACCACTTAAAGAAAACAATAGAAGTCATTTGAAGCTCTTTAAACTGGGTCTCTGAATTCTCACTGCTAGCTAACAGGAGGCTCGTCACGCCAAAGCGATGTTGTTTATTTGATATCTGTTCTGAGGAGGAGTAAATCAAACCCCTCGGAGATTCCAGATAATTATTGGAGCCAGTTGGATATTTATTGTGGCAGATGGATTAATCACTTGACCACAATATGTTGATTTATTTTCTTGTGTTGCATCAGTTTTTCTGGAAAACAATTCATTATAGTGCTCTGGCATAAACTCAACTGTATTCTGCTAAAGAGTCTGAACTACCAATTATTTGCATTTAATATTTTACGAACGAGGTAAATGTTGATTATAAATGGGGTCAGCTGATTTGTATTATTTTTTCCCCCCACTACATTTTTAATATCTTCAAACTTCTTGCTTATTATTAACTGATTTAAATGTGCTCTTAATCCCACAGTCCTTCACTTCAGTTCGAGGCAGCCTGGGCTCTGACCAACATCGCCTCTGGGACGTCAGCACAGACTCAGGCTGTGGTTAAATCAAGTATGTTGACCCGGCATTCTGTCTTCCCCGGTGTTACCCTGTCAGTCTGTGTTTATGTACTGTCTGCAGTCTGAGGAGCTAGCATTTTTGTATTTTTTCTTTTTTTAGTTTAGAAAATTGGTCGCGTTTCAAAATGTACAAATTGACTCGCCAGTGGGACAGAGAAGGTGAATCCGACTGAAGCTATCCCTTGAAGTTAGAAAATGCACTTTCGGAATACATGCAAAGTGTGATAATGATGGTGAATGTCATGATGACTGTGTGACTCATTAGGTCCTCTGTTTCTGCATATTTTCACTGAAAATGCTGCATCTGCCTACAGCTGACGGAGCAACTTTGTCAGAGGATCTTAATGTTTAGGCCTGTCACAATAACATTTTACTGGAAGAATCGTCCCAGAAATTATTGCGATAAACTGATAATATTCTTGTTTTGAGATTATTTTGAAGTAATATATATAAATTTTGAAGTAATGGTTCAAGTTCATCCTTTCACAGACCGATAAACTTTAATTTTGTAACGAACACTTCACAGTGGAACTAAACATATTTCAAATATCCAAAATAAAACACAACAACCTCAAACTATAAATATAACGGAAATGAAAACCACACACAACCGAAACGTAAATAAAATGGATTATTACGTTTAATCATCCAAATTTATAAAGCTCATTTTAATTTATTATGTGATAAACTGCTTATTGCAGTAAACAAGCATCAACAAATGCATTGAAAGTACAAAGATGATGATTGCTTAGTGCTTTACCTCTTTATTACCGCAGTCCAAGAACTTCTTGTCTTATTGATGTTTAGAATCAAATTGTAATGACAATAAATTTCCCAGCATGCAATACAATCCGATGCTTCATGTCTGGACTGCAGACAGATGTGAATTTTTTCTTTGAACAGATTAAGTGTGGAAAAAGTTATTGGTCAGATTTTGATTTAATCCCACATTATTTATTCAAGCTTATTCTAAAAATAAAACTGAAATTTCCAAAATTCAGATTTTTTTTTTTGTTTATGCAAATGAACCAAGTAGAGTGTTTTTAATTTAAATGGTGCTTATTGGGTGTTACAGACATGTAAGATAATTTGAAAGTGTTTTGTCTGTGCCAAAGTTTACAAGGCAGAGACAAACACTCAGGCCTTGACCCAGAGGAGGAGTGTGTGTGTGTGTTTACCTCAAGCGTTGCTTTTATCATTAAGAACATGGCCAGTAAATTATTTATGAAGGTTGTTTTGTTGTCGCCTCCGCTTCAGTTTTCATGGGATGTTTGGAGCCCCGAGTTGCCACAGTAGATTTATGCTTATTTTGGCTTCAAGTGTTCTGGGAAACGAGCTTTTCTGTGGAATTGCACAAGCCGCCACCTCGGGCAGAATTTTGATTTGTTGATGTTTGCATATCTAGACGCAGTGCCCTTGTTCCTGCGGCTGCTACACTCTCCTCACCAGAACGTCTGTGAACAGGCCGTATGGGCTTTAGGAAACATCAT
Organism: Poecilia formosa; assembly: GCF_000485575.1. Taxonomy (NCBI): domain Eukaryota; kingdom Metazoa; phylum Chordata; class Actinopteri; order Cyprinodontiformes; family Poeciliidae; genus Poecilia; species Poecilia formosa. The sequence goes on along the minus strand of NW_006800009.1, from coordinate 1,866,913 downwards.
AGGTGAGTGTTGACTCACTGACACAAGTGTCCATGAGCAAAGCAACAGCCCGAGCTGAGATGTTCATCACTTCCTGCTCAGGCGACGGTCCACAGTGCAGGGATTATGTCATCTCCCTGGGCGTAGTGAAGCCTCTGCTTTCCTTCATCAACCCATCTATCCCCATCACCTTCCTCCGCAATGTCACCTGGGTCATCGTTAACCTCTGCCGCAACAAGGATCCGCCTCCGCCCATGGAGACGGTGCAAGAGGTGGGTGTGTCCGGAGAGCAATTTGTCCATTAGTGCGCTTAACTTTTCCAGGGAATTTTCTGTTCTCGTAATTACTACAGAAGGAGGATGGAGTATAAAACTGTGATTATTCAAGTTTGGTACCTTTTTTTCCCCTTCCTTTTATTACTGTGTTTTTGTTGTACACTGATGGTAAAAAAAAAAAAAAACAGCTGGAAATGAACTATGGATTTCCACAGCAAGATTTCACTTTTACCATTTGTAAAAAACATGTTAAAAACCTGCTATACTTCAGCTTTTGTGTGTTTTGATTGATGGCATCACAAGTGGTACAAGGATGGCAGTGATCAGCTGGCATTAGGAAATTGATGTAAAAAGAAATACAGAAAATCAACAAGAGAAAAACAAACGGATGCACTTACGAGCTGCTATCTGTTGCCTTATGTGATGTCATCAGAGGGAGGCGCACATGGAAGCTTATTGTAGGAGTGTAGATTTACTTTTGGTTTAAAAATGGAAAGGAAAAAAAATGTAGCAATATCAGATTTTCTGGTAAAAAAGAAATCCCAGATACAGTTTTCCATAAACTTGTATCACTGTGCTGCAGATTTTCATGCAGATTAGTTTGCTGACCTGCCAACCTCATGCTAGCACGGTCTCCCAGTTCTGTTGTGACGTTTTTTAGTTCTGTACCATGCAAAGCTGTTTATGTCCCAAATCTAACTTTTCCTTTTCCTTTTCACAGATTTTGCCTGCTCTCTGTGTGCTAATATATCACACTGATATAAATGTAAGCATTGAACTGAATAAAATGTATTTTTTTATCATGCCAGTTTTACATTTTGTGCCTTTGAAATTGTGCAATCATCATTCACCTCATTGTGTTTAGATACTCGTAGACACAGTGTGGGCTCTGTCCTATCTGACGGACGGAGGAAACGAACAGATCCAGATGGTCATTGATTCTGGAGTTGTTCCATTTCTTGTGCCTCTCCTCAGCCATCAGGAGGTGAAAGTTCAGGTAAGACATTGTTCTGCCGAGCTGAATGTTGTTTGTCTCTATAATTAAGTGAATTGTTTTTGCTCTCTCGTCTTCAAACTCCAGACTGCAGCTCTGAGGGCAGTTGGAAACATTGTGACAGGAACAGACGAGCAGACCCAGGTGGTTCTCAACTGCGATGTTCTCTCACACTTCCCCAATCTGCTCACCCATCCTAAAGAAAAGATTAACAAGGTATCGCAGACTAAATGGCACTTTTTGTTCTGTTAAAAATGTCCGTAAACTTATATGAATTTATAAATGTTAACTAACGCATCGTCGTGATAGTGTGAAAATATACTAATCAAAACCCAGCGTTGGCGTTTAATGGGAGTAATGTAGCCATTTAAAGTCTGATAATAATGTAAAGGATGAATGGAGTTGGTTTGAAGAGTGGTTGTTGTTGAAAACGTTTTTTTGGGGGGGATAGTTTTGACCATTTGTGATTGGTTTGTTTACAGGAAGCTGTCTGGTTCTTGTCCAACATCACAGCTGGGAACCAGCAGCAGGTCCAGGCTGTTATCGAGGCCGGGCTAATTCCTATGATCATCCACCAACTGGCCAAGGTTTGTGCTCGACGTTTAAGCTTTACGTTCATTCTCATGGTTGCAGCAAATCCAGTTTGGAAAAGTATATTTCTTCAGCGCTAATCTGATGTTTTTGTTTTTATTTATTAATTTTAGAAACATGCTCTTAAAATGAAATTACCACCAAGACTTGATGTCTGCCCTGACAGTATGCTGTGGTAGGACTTTTTGCTAACAGACTGGCTCTCCGCAGGGCGACTTTGGCACTCAGAAGGAAGCAGCATGGGCCATCAGCAACCTCACCATCAGTGGGAGGAAAGACCAGGTGAGTCTGACTTTTTCTTTATTCACTTTCCTTACATTTAAGTTGCTTTAATTTGTGAATTCACCTGTTAAGGTATTGACCTTAGTAGTAAATATTCACCAGAACATAAAGAAGTCTCATTTGACGGATGCATCTTGGCAACATTTTGTTCTTTAAATATCACTGTGAACATTGAGTAAGGTTGTTTTCCAGACTTGTAACTGTGTACCTGTGTTGCAATAAAGTATGAATGTGGTGTGTATGTATGGGTTTGTGTAGGTGGAGTTCTTAGTGGAGCAGAATGTCATCCCTCCCTTCTGTAACCTGCTGTCAGTGAAGGACTCTCAGGTGGTGCAGGTTGTCCTGGACGGCCTCAAGAACATCCTCATCATGGCTGGAGACGAAGCCAGCACCATTGCTGAAATCATAGAGGAGTGTGGAGGTCTGTGTTCATTCACTTCGTTTTGGTTAACATTAGGAATGGCCCAGCTGGGACAGAGATGTGAAGAATAGGCATCCTTAGCTAATTGTAAAATAATAAATGTGGATTTCCACTGGAGGATTTCCACTAAATGCAAAGTATTTTTTAAAATAAGGTTTGATTTTTGGATTTAGATCATAAGAAGCACAATGATGATGTGATCAGAGCATGTTAGAAAATCTTATGAACAGAATTCAAATGTATTCTTGTGAAGGAGAAATTTGTACAACATGAACAGGGGAAAAAAAACAAGAAAAATGCAGATAGATGTCACTGAGCTCTGCTTCCTTCATGCCTTTTGTGATGTCATCAGAGGTATGCAGGTTGTAACTTTTTACATTTTATTTTTAACAACAAAATGGCTAAACTTACAGAAAACTAAACATGACATATTAGTTCGTAAAACTATATATAATATATGTGGTTTTTCTTTCACATGGGCCTGTCATGACTATAAACTGTCCTAAAAACTATTGAAATAAACAATCATATTGTTGTATTGAGACCATTTTCAAGTAATGTATTGATAATCACATCATAATGCAAGTACATCCTCTCAAAGATCAATAAACTATAATATTTCTAAAGAACACTGAAGACTGGAACAGGAATATATTTTAAATATCCATAATAAAATTAAACAAAACGACCAACAACAATAAATAAAATAGAAATAAAAACCAAACCATAAATATGATGGATCATGAAGTCTGTAAACAAAATTGCCCTTCACTTAATTATTGGGACCAAAAAGGAAATGGAAGAAACACTGCCAGTTAGGACGTCTGTGATTATTGACCACATTTTAACTTATCATGTGATTAATTGACTTATTGCTTTTTGCAACAGGCTTAATTCCCTGTATTGCAGTACAAGATTTATTTGGTATTTTCTCCCAACAAGATTTTCTGTTGTACTAAATTATATTTATGACTGTTGACAACAAGGCTTTCATAAACTCTCATCTTTCTCCTGCTGGCTGTTGTCATGGAGCTAAGCTTGCTGAACTGCTATGATAACACAGCTCAGTTCTGACTCTGGTCTTTGCCTTGGATGTGATTAAAATTTAATGATGAGCAGATCACCTGAATAAGCAAGCCGCTGTTGAAGTTTACGGCTTTTTACTGTATACTTTGCAATAGCCACCAAACGACCTAAGAAAAGCCCAAATTAGTTGGATCGATTAAAGAATGCAGTGCCAGCTCTTCATGTGAAAATAAACGGTGACTTTAAAAAAATCAGCATTTTTATTTTTTTTTTTTAACATCTGAAGCATCCGGGCTCTATTGGTTTCCTATCTGTGCTTAGAATTGATTGTAATTGACTTTTCAGTGTGTGGAAGCGAACTCTACGAGACGTCTTCAGTTTTGCTAACTGAATAAATGTTTTTGCTTGGCCTGCTGTTGAAATGTTCCTGTCCTCCTTTTTAAGGTTTGGAGAAAATAGAAAACTTGCAGCAACATGAGAATGAAGATATCTACAAATTAGCCTTTGAGATCATTGATCAGTACTTTTCAGGAGACGATGTAAGTTCTCAATCACCAATTTGCCTCTTTATTTTATTTTTTTGTTTTTCTCCTCTTTGCGTTGGCTCTAAAACCAGTTTTGACGACATCTGTTGTTTTCAGATTGATGAGGACCCCAGCTTGATCCCTGAAACCACTCAAGGAGGAACCTTCAACTTTGACCCAGCATCCAACATGCAAACAAAGGAGTTCAATTTCTAAAAAGCCGGGATGTTTGGTTCCACTAGTTGCAGGGGCGTCCTGTAATTACCGCAGACATTCATCCATCTCTCCCAACAATCTGGCAAACCCGGTACAGAGGGATTTTAAAACACCAAGCTCGCCACTAAAGGATTTAAATCACAGCCACTTCTGCACTGTGGGGAGCCTTTTCTTTCTTTTTTTTTTTTTAAAGTTCCTTCTAGTGCAACTCTTCATACTAGTTGTTCAGCTGGCAACCTGCATGAGGAGAACCGTCAGTGCTGCCAGTGCTTCTATCACTCAAAGGTAAAACCAGAAGGAGGAAAAAAAAAGCCTTCTTGGCAAGATCCAAATTGCCAAATGTCAAGTCTTCACGACAGAAACACAAGCACATTTTCAGACCGCGCGTGCACACACACCTCTCACATTTATATATAAATGTATAGAAATACATATATGTATACACACTTTCTGACACTTAGGAGTTGTGTGCATACTTCTGTTTAGAAGCCGTCATATCAAATCTGGGGAAGAAATACTGCTGTTGGTTTGTGGTTTTATTTTTGTGCTTTCCCTCCCCTGGATCGTCCTCCGCTGTAACTTCACCCCCGCGCACACACACACACACAGAAACACAAACACACACAGAAACACAATTGTACACCTGAACACACTTGGTCACAATATTTCCTGATGAACAGGCACACCCCTCTGTCACCTATTTTAAAGAGATAATCTCCGAGCTAAGCCATGATTTCCACGGACCCCCTCCCCTCCGCCCTCCCAGGAGGTGGAGGTGTGAAAGGGCTCAAAGGTAAAAACAATAGAGGAATCCGTGGCAAACTGACTGACGGGACTTCTGACTTGATTTTCAATTTTTTATTTTTTTTTGTGTGACCTCTGTCAAAATATTACTCTTTTAAAGGAATTCATCAAATGTGAAGAAAATGCCATTTTATTTTTTTCCTCAACACAAACAGGGAGACCTGCTAACGTCCCTCTACAGATTCAGAAGAGCAACAACTTTTTTTTTTCTTCTTTTTTTTTTTGGGTCGTCAAAATATGTAACTTTCGGTCACCAGGCGGACGATGAAGGCACAGAGACTTACAAAAGGGGGAACGCATCAGCCGTACCATTCACTCCCCCGTCCTGCAAACTGTTTTCCTCTGGACTCCCCTATAATGTGAAAACTCAGATATGGGGGTGGGGTTTAAAAATTCTCAATTTGAACAAATATTAATTTCACATTTCGGGCTGGTCTGGTATAATCTGTGGAATATTTTTATTTTATTTTTTATTAGTTTTATTTTCCTCCAGTCTTATGCACACAATTGAGGCACAGTGATGTCTGCCTGCAGAAAGGGACCTATGGTCATTGAAGACTAGCCTCATACACAGTGCAGGTCCTGATCTTTATAGTACTTAACTACTTTTTGATTAAGAGGTCACATGTCATCACTCGATTTGAATAATTGTGAAAAAAAAAAAAACAACAAAAAAAAACAAAAGCAAAAAAAAAAGCAAATGTGATGTGTATCTCTCCTTACCGTCTAACAAATATATGAATATATTTACATAAAGCCTGTACAAAGCTGCTGCAGCTGACGGCCATTGGATGGTTGATAACTATCCCACATGGCTGGGGAGGTTTTTTTTTTTTTTTTTTGGAAGCAATATTTTATTTTTTGACTTGCAAATGTATTGTGATGACATGCTGATAAATTGGAGTAGGCCGGTTTTTTTGGGTTTGTCTTGTTTTCACTGCTTATCGCGGTGACGGCTGTTTTGAAAATGTACCGTCCCACGTTCCAGTTGGTCTTTTAGATCCGGGGCCGAGGCGACTAAATTTAAGTCGGTCGCCGAACCCCCCCCTGGTCTTGTAGATGAATCCGCTGGTTTGGCTGCTAACTTTTCAGATTATTGGGGTGGGTGTTCAGAGCAGCGACTGGATCACAGTGAGGGGCTTTAAATATCTGGTAGGGCTGTTAAAAGCAGCCAGGAGTTTCTTTTTTTTTCTCTTTTTTTTTTGGGATTAGCTAATATTACTGAACAAAACTATAGAGAGGGTGTACAGTCATGAACTAGCAGACTAGACCGAGCCACTTTAAAGATTTACAATTTTGTTGTCTTGCATCCAAATTGGATGCAAGCTTATGTTTGCAAGATTTTTACTTGCTAATAAAAAGCTGTTTTAAGTGAAATAATAGGAGGAAAAAGAAGCAACAGACAGCGTTTTGGCCTCTGATTGTTTGTATCTTTTTATAAATTTTAGATTGAATTCTTCTCTTTAAGGTGGCTCATTGATGCTTTCAACTCTTGTGCATATTAAAGACAATAATGAGTTGAGAAATCATTGTGCCTTTTGTTTTTTGTTTTTTTATTTCAACTGCGCATAGATTTTTCTGAACAAATGGAGCAACTGGAGAATCTTCACACAGGGGTAAATTTGTCGTCTCCCTACTGTTGGAGTTCGCCATGAGGAATGGTCAGTGCTGCTCTCTGCCATCAAAAACAAGTGTTTCTTTCATACCTTCTACCCACTGAACAATGTACAACACCATTCCTTCCTCCCTGACTCCACAAACATCACCGGTTTGCCATAATTTCAGTCAACAGCCCGTGGTTTCCTTTCCTATTTCACCCTCAGGACATCGTCTGTGTTTCTGATTCTAACCAAAATAAACTTGCTGTTTAGCCGTTTGTTCCTTGTAGCTTCCAAGTGTTTGTTTCACATGTCCAGGAGATTTTCTTGGGTTGGCTAAAATGTGAGAAGTTTTCCCGCAGAGGGGGTCTCCAGCCTTTGGAGATGAAGACCAAGAAGGCAATCATTAACTTAGCCTTAGACTTTGAATAGAGGTTTCCCGTGGAGTCGGTCCAAACAACGTGATGTATAAGATAACCAGCTTCAAAAAAATGGGCCACTGATCCTGCCTGACCTATATTCACATGTTAAATATCGAAAACAACGGGGCTTTTATCATATATGCATATTTTTCGCCAGGTCTAGATGAGTGCAAAAAACAAAGGCAGCATGGAAAAAATGAACTGTTTTAAAATTTCATTCAATAACCTATTGTCTAAAAGAAAAAAAAAAATGAATTCCTTATTTCATATAGAACTGTATTTTATTTATGTATTTATTTTTGCCACTCAATGATTTCACTTGATTTAAAAAAAAAAAAAAAAATCCAATAATTCTTTTAGCCAATTTTATAGTTTGTAAGTCTAACCACTTTTTCAATAAATGAGTGAAAACAAGAGAAAATGGATTTAGAGCCCTACTTAAGTAAGGAAGGAAGCGGAAGAATCAGCTGATGGGGAAAAATTGTGGCATTTTCCTTTGGATCAAAGTTTTAGGCTGGACTTTGTGGGTTTTAAATTTGTCTGTTGTAGGTATTGACCAAATCACTAAATCTCCTAATCGTACATTTTTTTCGGTTTGTAAAAGTTTATTGTAGGACAATTCAGTCCAGATTTGATAGTTTTAAGAGTTGTAGTTGTTAGTTTACTTAACTGGCTAAAAAAAAATGAAATTAAACTAATGCCCTTTACCAAACATCTGGATCGGAAACCAAGCTTCACATCATGTTCTTTCATGATTAATAAAGAAAATTAAGTCTGGGAAAGTATGGTGTTTTAACAGGGGAAATGCAGTATTTCTACCCCCAAAAAATCTGAAAAGTGCGGTGTGCGTTTCTACTCTACCATTTTAAGCGAATGTCTTTTGAAACCACCTTTCAGTGCAATTACAGCTGAAAGTTTGTCTCCCAACTTTGCACTTTTCTAAAATACCTCAAGTCAGATGAAAAGAAAAACATCAGTTTTCAGTCCATGCCACAAACTTGTTAATGTCTTTTTTTTTTTTTAATATAAGCTTTTCACCGAGTATCTTTACAGTCAATATTCGAGTGGAAGGCCCAGTGTTGAGTCCTTTGCTTCCACTAATGTGTTTCTAATATTAACCAGTGTTTAGTTTTATCTTCATCGTTCCATTTGTGCCCCAGCATTTCCACAGCTTAATGCTGCCACTACCACATTTCACAGTGGTAACATTTTCAAAGCTAAGTATAAAACCTAACTGGCTTTTCACAGCTGTGCTGTCTGAAGTCTTCTGTATGGCAATTATGACTTCTGTTGACAGTTGATAGTACTGGATTTTTGTTAGGGGACTCGATGGTATCCACAAATTCAGAAATGTAAATGACCGAGTACTGTCATAAGACAATTTTATCGCGTTCTAGACATGCACAAGGGAATTTGGAAGTAGGGAAATTCTTTCCTAAAGCAGAACGTTTGACTCATACTGGATTCATTCTCAAGGCGAGCATTACATTGTTGAACTATAATTAGGGAAAAGCGACTCCATAAATAAATAATAGAGATGAAAAGTCCTTTTATGCTCTGTTGAAAAGCTGCAGAGTGTCACAGACATTTGTAGCTTGGCAACTGCTCAGCTGATGACCTCAGTCAGCGCCGGCAGGTCATGCTGCCGGTTTCTCTCTGGTGACAACATGGAGACGGACTCTTGATCTGTTTAGCTGTTGTGCACAGAGAGGCCATCTAATTCCTCCTCTGCTTCTCTGTTACTGTTCTGTCTGCAGCAGTATCCGACATTAGAGTTTGTCATGTCTGAAAGAAGCGTCTGCAGACATCCTTCAGACTAATCTTTACGTTGAATTTTTTTTTCCCTATTCATGTTCCAAACATGTTGCCATTCGGTATTTTATAAGAACTGCATATATAGTTGAGAGACAAAGTGTCGTCATGCAATACATCAATAAGGCAAATGTATATCTGTAATAATTTCCACAAAATTGGAAATGCATACATTACTTTAATAAATTTGATCATTAAAATGTTCAGATACTTTATTACATAATTAAAATAACTAAATGTTAAAATAATTCATTAAATTCTGTAGGGCTGTTGTAAATGAATATTTTAGTAATCGAGGTACTCGAATCATTCGAGGAATCGTTTCAGCCCTAAAATTCTGTATTATTTATATTAAAGCATTTATAATGATGTTTGACATTACATTTGTATCACAGCAGGTCTTAAATTTACTTTCTCTTTTTATTCCAATTTTATTTTTGATGAATAGTTTATTCAGATTACTCTTTATTTATGAATATAATAGAACATATTTAATATTTACGATTTCGATCATGACATATTGATAATAGTTTTAATTACACTTTCAATAAGATGACATAAATAGATGCTTAGCAAATAAAAATACTCTTTAATGCATTTTATTTGAGATTATATCTGTTACACATTCTAGATATTTACTCTCTATTGATGACCTGTATAAATATTGTTTTCTGAGAGGATATCCCTTAATAAAAAATGTCCTGATACTATTATAGATTTTGTTCATATAAAATATAAATTATAGTGCCATTTTGGTGTTCTCACAGGTCCCTTCTGTAAAAATCTCGAGCGAGTTTTCATGCTGCTGTTCTACTTACCGGAAGCCGAACTCGATTGTTTTGGTCTCGTGGTCACGTGACGTGTTCTGCTCGCGCCACTTCCCCAAACAAACGCCAGTTGGAGCAGTAGTTGTCGTTTCTGTTCCAGCAGAGAAAGTAAAACCTACAGAGGTGTCGACCTCTCCGCACGCCATGCCGAAGCTGTCAGACGGAATATCTTCCTCTTAGAAAGGTGAGCGAATTATATCCTTTCTTTACGCTCAATGTTCTTCCTGTTATCCGGTCTGTCTCTCTCTCTCTCTCTCTCTCTCTCTCTCTCTCTCTCTCTCTCTTTGCCGTGCGACCTAGATTAGAACGGATTTTTCCAATCAGACGAGTCCAGCAGCAGCTCCTCTTGAGTGTTTTTGCTGACCGGTGTTTTGCTTGAATAATGTGTTTGTAACAAAGGCAAACATTAACGGGCAGCTTCCAGCTTGCTGTCCCTGCCAGCGTTTAGCGTTTAGCTTCTGCTGTTTGCTCATCACACACACACGCGCAGGTCAGCCCGAGTCCCGTTTTCACCATTTACACAACAGAGCGTTGATGTCTGCAACTCCAACTCATATTTAGTCCACAGTTCACACAAACCCGTTATCTGCTGAGGATTATAATTTGTTTCGTAAACAAATGTTTTAGCAAAGCTGTCGCGGAAGGAGAATGTGGGGGTCGGTGGAGAAATTAAAGGGACAAGCTAGACTTTTCTGTAAAATACTTTAACTCCACTGCCACACCCCCAAAATACTTAAGATATTGTTTCCATTGTAGAACAATTGGTAGTTGCTTTAATTTTGACAGTACCGCAGGTTTACTGTTAAGTAGAGATGCACCAATCCTTTGGCCAATGATTAAAAAGTCACATTTTTTCTTAACACAAACAATTTTAATTACATTTTCCGTTAATGAAATATATCACAATATAACAGTTTCATTGAATGGATATTCTTACTTTGTTCTTTTTTTCTTCAGATGTTTGTATCAAATAGAGCTTTTATATTTAAAGTGGAATAGAAAAGGATTTACAGCAAGCAAAAAAAGGTAAAGTTCACATTCATGACCTAAATAAAGTAAAACAATAAAAAATATTTGCATAGTTTTAGTTTCATTAACACAATCGACATAATTTACAGATTAATGATTGACACGTGTCTTATGAAAATTAATTTGTGCAAATTAGCTTAAATACATTAAGCTGCTATTAAGAAGATGTTTTGTTGCACATTTGATCTATTAATGTTTTTATATCTTCCATTTATTTTTCAATGAACTGAACACTGAAATTTGAAGGTAATAAATTTGTCTAATTACTAAAGTGATATTCGACAATCCTTCCAGGTGCAAAAAAAACTCTTCTTCCATATCAGATCCGGCTTGTTTCCCATCTTGTCATTTAAGTGAGTTTGGAGCTGAAACATTCTTGTTAAAGATTAAAAGTTAAAGCAGGAGGATTTTTACTCCCTTTAAATCATTGCCTTATCTCTGAGTTATTATGAAACATTGTGATGCGGCCTATGTCTAATCTCTATCGTGTGTGTGTGTGTGTGTGTGTGTGTGTGTGTGTGTGTGTGTGTGTGTGTGTGTGTGTGTTCGGCTTTAACTCGTATTAGATCAGAATGTGAAAACTGATCCAGATTCCTGAATATTTGTGTGATTGTCTAAGTGTGTTGACAAAGGGGAAAATTATTTCTGATGTCTAAATGAATGCACCCTCATCCGCTCAAAACAGTGACAGCAGCTGGGGACGTACCGGCCAAAGCGAGCACATCATGGTGGATGTAACCAAATGGCCTATTTTCAGCCTTATGGCACCGGAGGAGCTCCCATCAATAAGGAAGGCCTGCGTGTTTGGCTCGTCTGCTAACGAGGCCATCTACATCACCAATGACGACGAGGTGAGAGGTCACAGGAAACACATTTTTTCTGGTTTGAGTTCGTTACGCAAGGGGTGATGTATTGTGTTTTAGGACGTTATCTAGAACATAACTTTTCATATCTACTGATTTTATTTATTTTTTTGCACAGGATCTCATTTAATAATATTTTTAATCACTATTTTCTGCTTGTTTTACTGAGTTTTCTATGTAATCTATTGCTGTTATAAACGATCTTTTTAACCTTTGACAATAGCAAATATGATTATTTTTTACCAAGAGAATGACCAGAGACCAAAACTTTATATATTTTACAACTTATATATATATATATATATATATATATATATATCTATGTAAATCTTGCTAAGGAACCTTAAACCGCATATTGTGGGGGGTGTAGGCATACTTTCGATCCTGCATGGATTAGAGAAAATCCACAATACATCTATTGTGTGTTGTGTATTGGTTTCATCCTGAAAAAATATAAAAATATAAACAGGCCCAAAAACTTCACTGAAAGCCTTAAACATAATTAATGTGACAATCATGCTAACAATGACTGGAACAGCATCTTATTTACACCAGCTGCAGTCAGACGGTTACTCCTAATAATGTAAATTGGTTGATGATTAAATCTGACATTATGTTCAGAAATGCATGTGAGAACTTGTTCTTTCTTTTTTTTTTTTATCTTTTCAGTAGCTGAGTTTTTTTAAAAAAACGAGGTCAGATTAAAGTATTTTTTGCTGTAAGCCTTGGTGTCTGAAGCTTAAATAAAACTTCTCTCATAATGTGAGCTGTGATCCCTGCAGCGCCTCCTGCTGGTGTTGATATTTGGTGGGAAATATCAACACTTGCAGCTGCTCAGCTGAACAGGTCCAGAGTTCATGCAGTTGAGTAGAAAGCAAAATTATGCTTTCAAACTAAAATCCATTTTTCCTTTTTATCTAACTGACACAAAAGTGAATTTCTGAGAAATAAAACACTTTATATAATAATAATTTACTCTCTTTATCCACGTCAATACTTAAGTTTCTGTCCAACTCATTCATTAAAAAAGAAAAAGACTCATCCAGAAAACAAACAAAAAAACATGGCTGCTACAGTTTTAGATCATGCTTTTAAGCTGGTTATGTTTTAGCTGCAAAAGCATTGAAACTTCCCCAAATAGAATAACACTATAAATAGAATAATGTTACCGATCACAAATATACATGTGTCGAATAATTAGATCCAGATAAGTTTTGACGTGATTTTTTTAAAAATCACTATGAGTTTTATCGTTGATTTAAAAAAAAAAAAAAAGCTGTGGAATAGCTTCAGCATCCTGTTTTGTTTCATGTTTAGTCTTCAAGAACTGAGAATGTTTTCAAAAATGTCCTGAAAAATAGTGAAATTCAAGCCTGGAAAAGTTTTTATTTGACAAGAAGACATTAACCTTGATTTAAAGGACACTTGAGTTCCTTTAAATCAAGGCTAATAACCCCCCTGTTTAGAGCTTCCTTAGATTCATAATAATTCTGTCTGTTTAAGCCTCCGAATCGCTCGTCCCCACCCTTTCTCCTGCATGTCCAGGTCTTTGTGTTTGGGCTGAACTGCAGCAACTGCTTGGGGACGGGGGACAGCCAGAGCACCATCGTCCCCAAGAAGCTGGACTTCCTGAGCGGCAGGAAGGTGGTGAGCCTGAGCTACGGCAGCGGGCCCCACGTCCTGCTGGCTACAGACGGTAGCGTCACAGAACGCGTCCCCGATTTCACCGCAAACACAAAACCTGGGCTGGATCGACAAGTGCTTGTGCGTTTCAGACGGAGAGCTCTTCGCGTGGGGACATAACGGCTACAGCCAGCTTGGAAACGGGACGACCAATCAGGGAGTCGCTCCGGTGGTTGTGTCCGCCAACCTGATCAACAAGAAGGTCACGGAGGTGGCTTGTGGCTCCCACCACTCCATGGCTCTGACTGACTCTGGAGAAGTGAGTTTCCTGGGATGAACTCAGCAAATTGTTTTTGCATTTTACATAAACAGAGGTCTTTGCATTTAACCAGAGTTTCTGCAGAAAGCAGATTTGCTTTTGTTTTGGAGGGAGTGTTGAGCAGGAACTAAAGTCCAGTCACGAATAATCCTCTGTGAGCTGAAGTCTGGAAAACAAGCTCAGGACAAAGGAACCTATTGTGCTTCAAGCTAATTTACAGCAGAAGCTGCATTTTGGCAGAAAAGCAGAATTTTCCACACTTTGTGCTTTGAACGTTACTCTGAAAGCTCTCAAACCCTCTGAAATTTTTCTTCACACAGCTACAGATTTCAGTATATTTAAGCAGGATTTCATGTGACCAAGCTATTGGTCATCATGCTTTTAGTTCAGCTGGTTGCCTTGACGATGTGGCCACCTTGTCCTCCAGGTGTACGCGTGGGGCTACAACAACTGCGGCCAGGTGGGCTCCGGCTCCACGGCGAACCAGCCCACGCCTCGCAGGGTTTCCAGCTGCCTGCAGAACAAGCTGGCCATCAGCATCGTCTGTGGTCAGACCTCGTCTCTGGCCTTGGTGGACAACGGAGAGGTGACTGTTTTTTTTTTTTTTTCTTTTTTAGGCAGAGCCGGTGCTGTTTGCCACCCTGCTGTGACGCATGCCTTTCATTTTTCTGCCTTTCATTTGTCTGCAGGTGTACGGGTGGGGCTACAACGGGAACGGGCAACTCGGGCTTGGGAATAACGGGAACCAGCTGTCTCCCTGTCGACTCGTAGGTCTGCAAGGTGTGTGTGTGCAACAGGTGAGAGAAAATGCTGAGTCAAATGTAAACTACCTTGGAAAAATATTCACACCCTTTCACTGTTTTTCTGTAATCTGCAGCTTTTCTCGCTTGTCGTACGCAGACGACGAACGTATTCCCTATTCAGTAGCATGTGGTTAAAAATTCAGGGCTCAGTTTGTTGCTGAAGTTCTTCTCTGCCCAGATCGTCTCCGGCTACGCCCACTCCCTGGCGCTAACAGACGAGGGTCTGCTCTTCGCTTGGGGTGCAAACACGTATGGACAGCTGGGCACAGGCAACAAGAGCAACCAGCTGAGCCCGCTTCAGATCCTGACGGAGAAGGAGAGGTGATGGAGTCCCTCAAACTCTTGATCCCTGCGGCCGCCGCTCCGTCTGACTGCTCCGTCCAACTGCTCCGTCCGTTTCCTTACAGGGTCGTGGAGGTCGCCGCCTGCCACTCCACCCACACGTCTGCCGCCAAGACCCAGAGCGGCCACGTGTACATGTGGGGCCAGTGCCGCGGCCAGTCCATCGTGCTGCCTCACCTCACACACTTCTCTTGCACGGACGACGTCTTTGCGTGCTTCGCCACGCCCTCCGTAATGTGGCGGCCTCTCTCCATGGGTGAGATGAGAAACTTGGGGTTGGCAGTTGAGAAACCAAGTCAAGTCAAATTTTATTTGTAGAGCACATTTCACCATTAACATTTCAGCAATTACACGTTTTTCTGCCTCTGATCTCAACCTTTCCACCCTGCATTCCTAATGATCAAAGCCGGTTACAGTTATTGCATCTGATTTAACACAGATAACCTGAACGTTGTTGAGTCATGTCACATTTTGCTGACAGCTTTTCCAGTTGGATCCTGAGGCGTTTTGGTTTGTGTCAATTCCCTATTTCCTGAAAGAACCACATTCAACTGTTCAAACATGCAACACCAAGAAAAAAAAGTCAACCTTGTGAAGATGCTGCAATTAGTTGAGGTCATTATCCTGATAAAAACCAGTCTTGCATTGCATCGCGTGGTGAAGCGGTAGAGCAGGCGCCACAGAGGCCTCGGTATTCAGAGTTGATTCCTGACCTGGAGACCTTTGCTGCATGCCTTCCTCCTTGTATTTCTGCTCATTTCCTGTCAATGAAAGGCAACAGTGCTATAAAAAGTCTTTTGAAAAAAAACAAACAACAACAAATGAATGAAAGCTGTCTTGTACCAACATGGGAAGAAGCCATTACCCCAAAAGTAACGTTAAAATGCTGGATTGTAAAGCAGACTGCTTAAAGACATTTTTACTAGGTAAGCTTCTGAATTTAAAGATTTTTCTTTGTTTTTCATCATCATGGAAATCATTTCTGTTTTTATTGTTGGAGTGTAAGAAAAAAAAAAACACACCCTCTTTTTCCTAGTGTATGTAAACTTCTGGTTGTGGTGCTTCTCTCCCATCAGAGCACGATGACTTCCTCACTGTGGCTCAGGCTCTTAAGAAGGAGTTCGATAACCCAGAGACCGCCGACCTCAAGTTCTGCGTTGATGGCAAATACATCTACGTCCACAAAGCGGTCCTCAAAATTAGGTCAGAAACTCTCCGTCCGGACGTTCAAGCCTTCACGCGTGGAGCGTTTTGTGCAGCCGCTGTCCTCCGTCTCTGCCGTCCAGGTGCGAACACTTCCGATCGATGTTCCAATCCCACTGGAACGAGGACATGAAGGAGGTGATTGAGATAGACCAGTTCTCCTACGCCGTCTATCGCGCCTTCCTCCAGTTCCTCTACACAGACAACGTGGAGCTGTCTCCTGAAGACGCCATCGGTCAGACACACATCCAGCTCGCAGCCTGATTTCGGCTTGTATTTGTCGTGTCGTCCCTAGTTGCTGATCCAGTCTGTGTCTCCCTCAGGGCTGCTGGATCTGGCCACGTCTTACTGCGAGAACCGACTCAAGCGTCTGTGCCAGCACATCATCAAGAGGGGGATCACGGTGGAGAACGCCTTCTCTCTGCTGTCCGCCGCTGTGCGCTACGATGCCGAGGTCGGTCTTCAAAGCACGTTTGTTCGTTCTTTACCAAGCCTCACATAGCAAGCAAACAGTTGATTAATGTGAAAGTGGGCATGAGTTGTCCCTAAAATAACATGCGATATCCTGGTCATTGAAATAAAACACAGTTTTGTCGTAACACCCTAAAACCACAGACATTCAGAGTAGTGAATGTCTGTGGTTTTCATCACCAAAACGAGCTCTTTTTTTAATCTTTTTCTTTTCCCTTTAGGACCTGGAGGAGTTCTGCTTCAAGTTCTGCGTGAACCACCTGACCGAGGTGACCCAGACGACTGCTTTCTGGCAGATTGACGGCAATCTGCTCAAAGACTTCATCTGTCGAGCGAGTCGCTGTGGAGCCTTCAAAAACTAAAGCCGGACTGCAGGAAGCGATGGGAACGCATGCAGAGAAACTCCAGTTCCAGAGCAGCTTTCCTGCAAACCATTAAATCCAGTCTTGGAACGTTTGCACAGTGGAAAACTTCCCCTTCTGGCCGTCTGTGTCGGCGCCGGGTCCGAACATGAGAGAGCGTCGCACACATTTTCACACTGGGAGCAGCAGCTGGTTCCCTACAGTGCCTTGCTTCTTAATTTGCACATATTGTGTAGGGCAGGAGAGAGAGGAGTGCTGCTGTTTATATTATTTTAGTTTAACTTAAAAGACTTTAAGTATTGGCTTTTGTTGTTTTTAATTTAAGTGAATGAATCAGTTTAGTGTCTACTTTTATGCTTTGCAGGTTGAGACTCTGCTGGTAGTTAATGAGAGGAAATTACTGATGGTTCATCCGTGTAGGTCAACCCCCCTGTTTGAGCTCTTAGTGCCTTTTAGTCTTTCTGGTAAAACGATCCAAAGAAACTTGAGTTACAAAGAGGCCTAAGAATAGTTCTTCAGGTTTAGTGGATTTTATCTATTGATTTGTTTCATTAAGGTGTTTTTTTGGTTTTTTTTTAAGTTTATGTAGTTTTACTCACCAGGATGAGGTCATGGTCAGTGACATTCATTGGTGGCTTCATAACTGCTGATGCTAACTTATATATTTTCCCCTTCTTAAATCTCTGATGTACGCTGACAATTACATTCAGCAGTATTATTGTTTTTTTTGAGTATTATAATATATTTTTACTTATTTCTTTGCAGGACATTGAAAATCAACAATTATTTCTCTATTGATGCTGAATAATAAGTCAGTCAAATGCTTTGACCTGTGGAAACAGATTAACAAAAATATTTCTCTGCTTGTTATCTATAAACATGTTTTACTCCTGGTCATATTAAAGGTAGAACGATATTTCTCCCCCACAGATCCTCCTGACGATGTTCCTCCAGAGAGAATTTGACTGGGTTGTTTTATTTATTTTTTTCTTTCAGATGACATTTTTTCATGGAGTGGTGCTTTAAATGCCTCTGCTATGAACACAGTCACTCCACTCCAAGTCTCTGTAGAGTTTTGTCTTTCTAACTTGAGAAAGAGGAAGCTTTCATGAACGAATGAAGGAATAAAGGATGGAAGTTCAAAGGAAGAGAGGGGAGGACAGGAGGAAAGTGCTTTAGGAAGTTCTTTTGCAACCAGCGGGTCGCTGGCTCAAATCCCCACTTGGTGACTTGTCCACTACATCCCAGGTCAAGATGCTTTCGCCACTTTGCCAGCCGGTGGTGGCCGTAGGGCAGCAGTGGGTGAATGACTGACGGTACCGTGAAACGCTCTGGAGTTGGAAAAAGCCAATAAAAGCCGCTTGCCGTGTTCTCAAGGATATAAAGTTAGGTCACACATGAGAACTGGAAGTAAGAAAGGATTTAAGGACAATAAAAAATACCAAAAAAGAAAGGCAGCATTTAGACGATAGGATGGGGAAAAATAAGTTTGGAAAATACTGAAATAAAATTCCACACTTTTCTAACATGGATTTTAATGATGCTAAGATTTTCTTTTCCATATTTGACCAATTTACTAAGAGCTGATTAGTAATACCTAACATACTTTAATCTTACAAAATCTTTGTTTTCATTTATCAGAAAAGCTTTTCAGTATGCAAATTTGAAGCAGCTATGAGGTCATTGGAAACACTGGAGGAGCAGCAGAGACTCGCAGCTCAGGTGGAAGAATCTGTTAACGGGGAAACTTTTCGCTGTGCACTCAACAAATTTACCCAAATCTGGAAGATTCTCAAGTTTTAAAAGAAAACTAGAGCAGGTTTGTGGCCATCTTTCAAGTTGAGGTTTTCACTTTTACATTAGAGGGGTATTTTTTTTTTTTTTTTTTTAAAAAAAAAAAAAAAAGCCAAATTATGTTGATTCATTAAAGAAATAAAAGGATGAACCATATAAAGGCATGAATACTTTTTAAAGGCACAGTAACAGACACAGCAAATGTGGAAAATACCAAACAAAACCAAAATGTAAGTACTTTGTTTACATGCAGATCAAAAGAATTTGACTGAAATCCAACACTGACCCTGAATGCACCATCCCCACTCAAAACATAGCGGTGGCACTCCATTCATTTTTTATTTGTGCAAAGATTTTTAAATAAATATGTATGATATTATGTAACTTCAAAAGTGTGCAGCACTTTGTAATGACCCATGTGGTAACACTATAAAATGTGATGCAGAATCAAACTGAGGTGTGTTAAAAGGTATTTCTGTGCACAAAGGGGATAGTATTTCAGGAAGAATGGATTTTCTTGAAATGTCCATGGAACATGCAAGAGCTCCAGTCACAAAATGATGCAGGAAGAAAAACGAAACACAAACGTTACACTTTCAAATATTTAGATTTAAAGAGTTGTATCAAAAACACTTCAAAATGAATTCGTAACCAAACGTGTGCATATATTAAAGTTTCAACGTTTCAGACTCTTTAAAACCAAACAGTCCCTGAACGCGTCAGTGTAAACGGTTATTTTAAAGGCTCAGTGATCTTTCAGGACATTAAAAAAAGTAAAACAGATTTTTGTAAATTAGTTTTAAACGCAGTAGATGAATATTTTTTTTTTTATCTCATAATGAACAACGGTGCATTAAAACATGAAAAATAAAAACATACATTAAATAGAGCAACAACCTGAAACATACAAGGAACTTTACAGAAATGAACATTTAAAAATATTGTTTTCACATAAACAGGAAGCCTGATATTACTACAGTTACTTGAATTTCCTTATCTTTACGAAAATATAAAAACTAAAGAGTAAAACTGTAAATTAAAACCAGGAGATGCTGTGTGCCACACGTCTCATCGTCTCAGAGCGGAGACGGCCTCCTTCAGAGATGCTGACGCTCGCTGCAGCTCCACTCGTCTCCTTTCCAACTCTAAAGATCAGAGTGAAAATTTAAACTTGCTTGCAAGCCAAGACAATTTAGTTACAGACTTATTACAGCTTCAATAATCAATTTATTCACATAAAAAGGGGGGGATTACAGTTTCCCCCAATTTATGACATTTATACATTTTCTGGAGACTTAACAGAAAAGCAACACTCCCTGCTGAGGCTGCAGATTGATTTAAACTATTTATGTAAGTTACACAGAAGGAAGAGCAAATTAACCCCTGCAGGCCCAAACACCACTGGACTTTGTTTTATTGTTTTGTTTTTCTTTCATTTTAAATGAATCCAGCTGCAGCTCTGCTCATTTGTCTTAAAGAAACTGAGATCAGCTGGACAAATGTTAAATCTTCAAATATGAAAGAACAGATGCACGTATTCTCGCTGTAAATTTGTACATACAAATTTGACTGAGTATTAAACTAGATGGTTTGGCCCAACCTGTGAGGACACATCGAGCTGAAACTAAGTGCAGCTGACACGTTTAAGGAAGTTTATTAACCAGGAGTTAATGAACTCTGCTCATTTCACCAGTGACGATGGATGACAGGAGTACTTCGGCCTATTTCTGAACAGCCGAAGGAAGTAACAATGCCCACAATGTAATGTTTTCTTTGACGATTTAACATGAAGGCGGTGGGAGGAAGCCGACTTGCCTTCTTCCTGCTTGGTAACGAGGTCTGCAAGTCTTCCAGAAGCCAGCATCATCGAAAGCGCCCGGTCATAATCTGTGGAGAAAATCAATTCACTTCTTAAACCGACGCTGTGCTCCACGTTTACTGGCCCTCCTGGTGGAGGTGAGTAAGAACTGTTCTGAAACACCACATTTATCGACACCCTAAACATTTTATTAAGCCTTTTTATTTTTAAATGAAATATATGTCACATCATATTCATTCACCAGGGAAGCAGGAAGTCATGGGTTATAAATGAAACATTGACAGAAACGTTTAACTACATCTGTTCCATAGAAGTCGGTGTTTCAAATGTAAATTATACTTTTTTTCTAAACACATCATTGCTGTAATGAAAATAAGTAACATGCTCTGTTTATCAATCTTCACCAGGAGTGCACGGTAAACTTAGTCGCTGTAGTTGTGTTTAGCACATAAATTAGCTCAGTTTTCTCTTTTCCTTACCCTCCCGGCTGGCCTGATCACAC
Organism: Poecilia formosa; assembly: GCF_000485575.1. Lineage (NCBI taxonomy): Eukaryota > Metazoa > Chordata > Actinopteri > Cyprinodontiformes > Poeciliidae > Poecilia > Poecilia formosa. The sequence goes on along the minus strand of NW_006800009.1, from coordinate 1,846,012 downwards.
TGGATTCTGCTGGAAATGTTGTCAACTTCTCTAATAAACTCAGTGAAGATGGCCTGCGTGCATCCAGCCGCGTTGCATTTCCTCCAGAAGGCGGCCGAGTCGACGTCGGGTGAGGGAGGAGCTCGGGTGGAGGAGGGCTCAGAGCGAGGAGGGACGCCGGGAGGGAACGGGCCTGGGGCGGCTGAACGGGGTCGGGGCGGGGACGGGAGGAGAGTCGCACAGTTGGATCTGGATGGCGCTGTGGTAAAGTCGGAGCTGGTGCCCGGCGGAGCGCTGCTGGAGCGCTCTGGGTAAGGGTCAGCGGCGGCGCTCTGATGAGGGACGGACCATCCGTTGAGGTGTTCTTCGTGCTGCTCGTGTCTGGACTCTGAGGACAGAGACAGAGCGACGTCATCACAGCCGGTTTAGAACGATGAGTTGATCTAAACACACTGTGATGACAAAATGATGATCATTTTAGTGATTGATTATTCTGTCAATCGGAAATTCTTTTTGGCACATTTTCATTTAACCACTTTAGCCATTTTTTATACAATATCAGAAATGTAACATCAAAAGATGCAAATAAATAAATAACTTTTTTTAAGTGAGACAAATATATAATTGCCTAAAATGCAATATCAGCATTAATTTACTAGGAAACGTCAGGAGTAATCATATTTACAAAGACTTTTTTCATCTTGAATGCAAATCTCGCTAATAACTCCTCAGAGGGTGTCGTTCTTTCAGCAAACGTCACTTTTTCAGTCTGTACGCTCCAATTAATGAAGAATGAAATTCTAAATTAGTCAGTGCTTGAAATAATCGATTGATCACGACTGACCGTTTCGGCCCTACAACACACCAAACGGCGGGCGGTGCTGCTCCGTTCTGGTGACGAGGCTCGAACTGAATCCATGTTGCAAACATGAACATGTGGAGTCTAACGAAGCTCACATGGATGGATGGACAAACTAATCGACACGTGTAGTGGGAAACCTTCTAACTTTTGCTCCTCACTCCTCTTCTGCTTCAGGTCATCTGCATAGTCTCATCATGACATCCCCCTCTATTGGTTCCTTAACAATAGACAAATTGTGTTGGGCTCCACAGAATCCCTGTCACATAACAGTCAGGGATTCACATCTGTGATCCAATCAAGTCTCCTCTCTGACCAGAACCTATAAAATGAAGCCAGGTCCACTGTCAGTCAGAACAGACTTGACTCTGTTTCTGTTCTCATCTTGTAAGGTTTTAATACATTTCTTCTCATCCAGACTCTCGTCAAAGTCATTTCTTCCACGACACACGTCAGACGACGAGATGCATTTTTCTGATTTCCTTGTGTGGTTCCTTTGGTTGGATTTACAAATATGAAGTAATCAATCAGCAACTAAAGCGCTGAACCGCCCAGATTCTCTCCACTAGCAGCTGTAAGTCTGCACGTCGCCAAGCAGACGCAGGAAACACCAACTGACGGAGATCCTACCTTGGTTTTCTCTTTTTATGGTCTGCACTGCTTTCTCCATCAGCTGAACCTGCAGACGCTCGTCAGCTACGGATCGAGCCGCGGGATCCGGGGAGAACTCGGCGCCGGCCGCCACCGGGCACAGCAAGCTCTCGGACTCCGCATCCTGGAGAGGAAACGACACACGTCGCATCACGAAACCGTCGTGTTTTATCAATGCCGAATCGGAGAAGTGGCATAAAGCGAACGTTGAAGCTGCCAGACAAAATAATTTGCACTGAAGGCCTGATTGAGAACTCACAGAGTGTGTGAGCGTGTCGTCGTCGTCGTTGTTATTTAAGTCTGAATTCATATTCTCTACCTGAAACCCTGGGAAAAAAAAACAAAAAAAAAAACAGACAGATTAGAAAAATAAAATAAAATGTTGATTATATTTCTGGTGCGAGGGTTCACCTGCTGAGGAACATGAAGGTTTTTCCGACTCCCTGCTGTGAGAGGAGAAACATCAGGAACAGTTGTGCATAATAATTTACATTTATGAAAAAAAAATATTAATTCTTCAGACGTTTTGTTTAATTTTATCAACATTAATGAACAGTCAGAAAGTAAAAATGCATGATGTGGTACCTGGTGAGTGGAGGGAGAGCTGACTGAAAGGCAAAAAACATGAGATTGTTAAATCATATTCAGGCTCTAATAATCACATTCCCAAAGAAGTGGAGAAAAAAAAAAAAAAAATATCCAGCCTACTTCGGGCTCTTGCACAAATGTCGCACTTTCCTCAAAGTCTGACTCTAATGGCGGCATAAGTCCCTCCTCATCTGCAGGAAACAAAGAAACCGTAAATACAAAAACAACAACAATAGTTTCTATTTTATGACTGGACGAGTTTTAACCTGTGTTTGAAGAATCTCCGGACAACAACCTGCTCTTTTTCACCGATTTCCTCCTGAACACACCGTCTTCTTCCCTGTGAGGAAGAGGTCAAAGGAAGAGGTTAGCTCCCACTAACTCACTCACTCGGAAGAACGATTCAAAGAAGAAATATTAATGATTCATTTTTACCTTTGGGGGCTATTATAGAAACTACGAGTCAGGCTACTCTGTCCATCCTGAATCCAGCCTGCATCCGAGTTTGAAATCAAGTCGCAATTTTAGCTGCCTAATTGCTGACATTAAAATAATAATACTGTCCGTCGGTGGGAAAACAGTCCCACAGCTCGTTGCTGCCACCGCCGCTCATTAAAACGTACGTTTCAGAATCCATTTGTTTTTGTCCTATTCTTTTGTACTATTCTTTTTTTTATTATTTCAGGATGGAGTCGATTTTAGAGCAAACGGCCTAAATGATCTAAAAACGGGATATGGAGCTCAAGTTTCTATTTAGTGTAACTGTTTTCTAATTTAAACAGGTTCAAAATGATACCTTCACCCCAATAATATTTGCCAAATGCCGTTGAATCAAAAAAGCCTTTGCTTTTGACTTAAATGACGAGATGTTTTATGTTTCTTGTTCTTTTCCTCTTTCCATGGTTTGTGGTGACAAGCCACGTTCACAAACAATCATTTACAAAAAATGGTTTTGTCAGACTAAACGACATTTTCCGCCACATAATCCACTGTTCTTTAAATAACTAGTATGAGGTTTTTAAGCTTTGGGACATTTAATGATTTTGTTGATGCAGATGAAGAAACGCTGGGTATTTTTTTATTTTCTCTGTCTCACCTCAGTTTTCATACACATTTTATTTTTGGGATTATGTCAGCTTTTTAAATTACGTGACCATTTGATGCTTTATTTGCATCACTGTAACTTCCCAGGGGCGTTTCTGGCATCATTAAGAAGGAAAAAAAGTATAATTTATTTTAAAAGAAAATAAAAGACATTTTATTAGGACAATTTTTCCCAACACTGTGTTGTTTCACATATATTGCAAAGCGGGAAAATTTGATTAAAAAAAAAAATAAATAAATAAATAAATTCAGTTTCAAAGATTTGATTCGAGCGTGGATTGTTACTTACTCTTCATCAAAACTCTGCTGTCTCTAAAAAGCAACAAAAAAACAAAAAACAAAACAACAACCACAGTCAATAGTTGGGTTGGTAAAAAAAAAATCAATAAAAACAAACAAATCAAAAAAATGTATAAAAACCTTGGTCTGTGATATACTTGACGAGTCGCTGCATGAGGACGACCACGCGGCAGCTGAGGGATCTCCTGCAGAAAGGTTTAAAAGATTTAACTAAAAATGTATGAAACTTAAAAAAAAAAAAAAAAAAAAAACAATAATAAAAAAAAACAAGCGAGCCTGAAGCAGCTCTTACCGTTGGCTTTCGTCTGCAGCGATGAAGGAGCATGTTTGGCACAGAACATCCTTAAAAAAGACACAAACCTGTAAGCTGAGAGAACGGTAACAATGGAAGTGGAAATAAAAGAACGGATGTTTGTGAGACACTCACATGACAATGCTGTTAGATAAACTGTCCAAGCTGATATTTCCTTCTTTCCTCTCACAGGTGAGGCAATAAGTCTCATGAGAACAGAACATGGGTATCGTAATTTTACACAAGGGACAGAACTCTAAAAAAGGATTTGCATTTATGTATAACTGGAGATAACTTCGGGGGAAATTACCTTTAATATCAGCTGCAAATGTGTTAATAAACCTGAATACAAACCTTTGATGGTCCGGCTTTATTTGGGTTCTTGGAGTTTCGGGGCGTTTTGGGTTTGCGATTTTCTGGCCAGGAAAAAAAGAAGTGTTCAATAAATCAATTATTAGAAGAAGCAATCATTTTAGTAATCAACTATTGTGATGATTAATTGGATACATTTTTTTTTAGCACATTCTGCAGATTTTCGATAACAGCTTAAGCTTTTTTATACAGAATTTAAAAAATGGACTAAAAGATGCAGATAAATAAATAATCAATTCCTTTTTTCAAAATAAGAAAATAAATATCTCAATGCCTAAAAAAATTAGAGGAAGTTGTAACTTATTTACAGACTAAGATTTTTTTTTTTCTCTTAAGTGCAAAATATTTTGTACAGATTTGGCTTAGTTACTGCTCAGAGTGTCTCGTTTAATCAGCAAATTTCCTTTTCAGTTTAATCAACTATTGTCAACTAATCGATTAACAAATTAGTTGACAATTATTTCAGTAATGCATCACAACTAATCCGATTAATTGTTTCAGCCCTATTTGTTGGAAGAACAAACGCATGAAAACACGCAGATCCAAACACTTACCTGGATCACTGTGCAGTCGGCAGTACAGTCTGTCGCACAACAAAAATAAAGTCAAAAAAAACAGACATTTCTCTAGAACGTGAATCTATTTTCCTCGTACCAGACGTACCCATATTTTCCATTGTCAGTATCCTCAAACTTCTTGGCTCCCTCTTCCATGGCACACGGGTAGTGGAAGGTCTTCTGACAGCGCTTCACCTCACACCCCGCTGTGGCCCCCTTCTTCTTGCAGTGTCTACATGACTAAAACAGAGCGGATGACTGGTGAAGTCAAAGAGACACCAGACAGACAGACAGGAGGAATCTGTTCACCTCGTAAAGGTTCGGACGGTCCTCACCAGTTTGCTTCCTCGCTTCACCTCGTTCTTCACGTCTTCAACGGAGAAGCCGAACAGGTCGTCGAACTCTGGCGTGTTGGTGCAAAAAATGCCCGACGAGAAGAGCTGGAAAACACACAAAACAAGTCTCCGAGATTAAGCCAACACGATAAGACGCAACTTATTTAAGGCTCGTTATACTCGACAGGCAATTCGTGAGCTTTCTCACATTTTGTCACATTGCATCCACCAACGTCAAAGTATGTTTTTATTCACGGTTAACCTATTAGCATTACTTGCTCCTTAAATAGTCGTATATTATATCGGCCAATGCACTTTATGTACATAGATTATTTCATGTATTTATTAGTTTAACTGACTGGATGACAACCTGACTCACCTCTCAAATACTCCTTACTGTGTGCTGTATTTGGGACTCCCAACACACTTACTTTGCTAAGTTTACTTGTCTAACTTTTGGGGAAAAAATGTACGTTAAAATTTTACTACGCTGTATATTTTACTTTTACTTGATTAATATTAAGAAGTACCACTAATCTTACTTGAGTAAAATTGCTGGATACTAACTGAACTGAATGAACATGAAAACATGTTTTTGTTTATTTTGCCAAAAACACACCAGACACAGACACTCACCTACAGTGGGCTGTGTATTTAAGTGAAAATTATTGTTAGTCCAAAGGTTTTGTTATTCTAATGTCATTTAGATCAATAGAGTAAAACATTTATTATCACTGGAAGTCCTTTGCCCTTTTTTAAACATGTAAATATGTTACCAATTGCATTAGCTTGACAAGTTTTATGTAGAAAAATAAAATATTAGGAAGTTTTTCTTGAGCCTGAATTTGATATTTTGTCATTATGTGTAAGCGTATTAATTTTACTCTTTAGAAGACCAGAATATAATGTTTTTGTCTAATGACTTTTACTGGAGTCATTTCTTGGCTGACTACATTTTTTTTTGGCTATTCTGCCCTCCTCTGTGAATTTACTAATCGATGTCTTGATCCCCCGTTTCCAAAAACCAAGCCCCATCAGAGTCAGTCGCTTACTTTCATTTCTGGTTAAAGCCTTATTTGCATTTTCATTGCAATAACATTTCACACAAAATATGTATGTTTATTTTAAAAATTACAGCAATATGCTGCGCTACTCTCATCCACCGACTCGTCATTGTAAAAAGCGCATCTTCACCTTAGAGTTTTTGTTCACAGTTTTAAAATTTAACTAAATACCAACTCACTGCTGTTGCAACTCAAATGTCTTCAAATAATTTTACCGCCATTTTTTTTTTAAACCCTCTCTACTTCCTGCGGACTTCAGGGTTTTCTTTTGCAGGCGGTTTCCTGACAGAAATCCTTCTGTGATTTATATTTACCAGGCAGTTCTGGTGGGCCGTGACCTGCTCTTTCTTCAATAAGGCTCCGGTTGTTGTCGTCTCATCGGGCCGATGACAGAGGACGCACTTGCGGCTGTGGTTCATTTTCTCCACGCTAGTAAAAACATCGAAATAAACCCCAAACACACAGCTACTTCCACTCGGACAGGCTCCACTTCTCTTTCGTAAGCTATTCAAACTACACAGGACTTCCCTCCGGGGTTGCCAGACTTTCAAAGCAGGCCCCCAGTACAGTTCCCCCAGTCCTCGCGAGAACATTGCGGAGTGAAACATAAACGTCAAGTTATGTGGCAACCAAGTACGGGATACTTTCAGTTTCATTTCCAGGGATTCTGCTGCTTTGCGTCAAAGAGAAACACAATCACTGGTTTGTAACAATTTGTTTATGTAAAAAAATTAGACAAGTCACCAGGTAGTGACGTCACCATACTTAGTGTACAATATAGCATTTTCATTAACAAATATCTCATGACAGACAGTTATTATTACATATTATCTACATTCAGAAAATGACCCCCTGCACAGGGAATAAGTTAGTACAGTGGTCTCTGGGTTTTTACACTGAGAAACATTTGTTGCATTAATGAAATTCACAAATAGGAGAAAATCCACAGACATTGGACATTTGAACCGGTTTCTACAGACAGGCTGACAATAGACAAACAGCAGACAGGTGGAAATACGGAAGAATTCATGAATATAAATGGGTGTGTTGCATTTAAATAAATACTGAGCTGACAAAAGGGAAACACACAACCTAAACAAGCTGCATGAATGTATTTTCCCCCCTTTTTTTAAAACCATCCGGTTAGAGCTGATGAACGTGAAGAAATATTTGTATTTTTTTGTAACTTTTCCTTGCTTGTGAAGTGATAAAAAAGATGCATTAACAGATCTCAGTCCTGCTGGTCCACTCATACATCTAAAACTGATCATAAAAAATGTCTGCTGCCAGATCACTTTACTACACAGTGGAGTTTTTTTCTCTAATGTTTACACCTCAACAAGCGTAACGGTGACAACGTTATGAGACCACGCGGCGTACGCGTTCAGTAAAAACAATGACAAACATACGACATTTTGTGCAAAATCCAGGAGTACTGATGTTGGCATTACAGCACAGACGCAGCCATGTGACGCTTGCATTCAGGAGGGCAGTTCCTTGACCGGAGAAGTGCAGAGGAGGTCAGGGTTTGACGTCTGGCGAGTTTGTTTAGGCCTCGCTGCAGCTGGAGGATGTGCTGAGGTTCCCACTGCCTTCTGTCGGAAACACAATAAAAACCTGAAGAGCGCTCTCCGAAGGAGCACATGTTTGGCTTTTTTTTAAAATGTGTGTTTAAATACCGGAGCTGCTGAGAGACTGACAAGACTTGGACTTCTCCATGAGGGTCATAAGATTAGCAGCGGCCATCCAGCCCTCCTTAGACGTGTTGAGGTTCCGCACAAACCTGCAAAAACCAACCATTGAAGCATCTGCAGCTTTTATTTTCTGTGTAAAATTTGGGAATCATTTGAGCTGATTTTATTGGTTGTAAAGAAAATAATAAAATCATCTGTGTGTAATTTTAACTTTTTGATGAAAATCACTAAAATAAATGACATTTTTAACATTATTCACATTTTTTCAGATCTCTGATTTGATCACAAATGGTCAGAACACAGACGGCAACAGCCAAAATTTTATATCTATGGACTAAATGAACTCGTGCACAATCAAAAATATTTAGCTTCCTCTGTAAATAATCTTCTTTTAAACTTAACTCCTACAGCAGTCAACTGAACCAACTCAGTTTATTTATAGATTGCTTAATCTCAAAGTGCTTAAAATAGAAGACGTTTCTCAACTTATGCGTTATTACCAGAAATGCTGCTCTCACCACTGTCCGTCGTCCCCCTCCTTCACCAGCTGCACCATGTCTCCACTCTTCACTAAAAGCTCGTCTGCAGCTCCGTTCTCGTAGTCTGCCATTACGGTGTATTTCCCAGCACACTACGCACAGTTAAACACAAGAGATAGATAAAAAAAAATAAAATAAATCAGCGACACTCATGAGCTCAAGAGTAATCGAATCTAACAGGAGGAATATCTCAGTGAATGGGTAGAAAAATCCCATATCTTGAGAACAATATATATTATATATATATATATATATATATTAAATGGCTGAAATGATCCACAAAGAATGACCCACCAGCTTCTTGTGGTTTTCCTCTTCTGGATCAGAGTTAAGAGGCTCCTCGGCGCTGGAGTAGCCGTCGTGTTCATCCAGAGACAGGGAGGTCTTATTCCATCCTGATCAGAAAGACACAAACGTCTCTTTTAGTTCGAAAGCTAAAGCTGCTGCTCCGAAAAGAAAAAAAAAAAAAAAAAAAAAACGGCACTAAACCCAGTAATCCAACTACGGCTTCATCATATCCACAGCTACAACCAAAAAAGTCTGGAAACTCCCGATGCCGGCATGCATGTTTAAAAGTCAAACAATGGGGGGAAAAAGTGTCAGGCAACTATTCCCATCCCGTAAATGTGTTGGGTTTTTTTCCAAGTCTAAAAAGGAAAGAAAGGCTCCATGTGAAGGTGAAAGAGTGGGCCAAGAGACACAACCAGCGTGAGCAAGCCAGTGCCAGAATACCTCTCCACTTTGTCTGTAAGAGACTAGAGGTGCTGAACCACCTGGCCCTGGTCAGGTGGAGGGGAGGAGGACCTGAGGGACACGAGGTACAGCTGGTCACGCAGCCTGAGTTATAGCCTGAGTTACCATGGCTGTCCTAAAGCATCGACCGGCATGGGCCAAGAAGAGAAGAAGAACAGAGTACCTTTGAAGCCAAAAGGCGTGGGATCACTCTGCCGTTTGGTGTTGTGGTCTGGGCTGGTGGGGGATCCTACCGTCAAGGAAATGGAGAGAAAAAAAAACACACAGATGGTGAGGCATGATAGACATCAGCAGCAAGAAGGGAGAGCAAACAGCACAACTCTAATCCAACCTAAAGAGAACATAAAAACAGGCAGGTAAAGGTAAAACAAACAAAAAAAAAACACCAGTGAGGAAAGCAGAGGCTCAGCTTTGCACAAACAGGTGTTTCATCTACAGATACCTTTTTCATAGAGGATATAGGTAGGTACATTTACTGTACTGTACGTTAAAGAGCATTAAATTGCTTTACTCATCAGGTGAAAATATCTGCTGTGAAAAAGGCATTGTGGCTAACGGAGAGGAAATGGGGTCTAGAGCTGCTTGATACCTGAAGATGGGCAGATTATCATGGGGAATGTATAACATTTGTCATCAGTGCTTGTGGGCTCTGCGGACAGAAACGCACCTGATTTAGCAGGTATCCGTGACGAGAATTTTCTTTTTTTGCTTAATTAGTCCACAAAAGAATCAAAAGTGTCTCTTAGACCGCCTTCACACTGGATGAAGACCGCCATGTGATGTCCAGGTCCTTCAGGTTTGAAGGTCAAATTTAGAAAACCTTCATTTAATGTTATTTTAATTTGTGAGGCATCTGTACCGCCTACATCAGCCCCTCTGAGGAGGAAGAAACACCATCAGTAATTCCATCATCTTATCAGCAGAAATTATTTTTAATAACCCATTAAGCTACAGCTCATGTATTTTTCTCTTTCTCCTATCACTAAATATGATAAAAGGGCAGCTCTTTAACATCAACATGTGACATTTTGCTGAGAGGAGTCTTAACTTCCTTCAGACTCTCAAAAACCTGTAAATATGTGCAATTTGGATGTGTGTGCGCCTGTCGCCTGTTGTGAACCAGATAGTTCAGGGTAATGAAAATGTCGATGGATGATGTGTTTCATATACTTAGTAAGATACTTTATGTTGCCAGAAGTCTTGGTCTTATTCCAGTGTAAAGGCGGCTTTGGTGATTCATGTTGAGGACTATTCGCCTGTAGGAGGCGCACAAACCGTCAGGACTTTTAACATGATCACAAACACGTTTTCATCAACTAATTGGATTCTGATTGAACCAAAAGCAATATCGCTGTTTTGCATTGATCTCATATGATTGTTGAAAAGTTACCTTTCTGAGTTTTGAGGTTACTGAAGCCCTGTAAAGTAAATCGCTTTTTAGCCGCAGCAGCTCTGTCTGAGGTCGGGCTTGTCACTGCCTCGTCTGACCCCGCGAGGAAAAATCAACAAGAGGGAAAACCAGAAGGAGGGAAGGAAGGAAGAAGGTAAGTTGGGCAAGGGAGAAAATCATCGTAGAGGGAAGAAATGATTGGAAAACAAGCAGTTGTAACACGAATCAGTCAGAAAAAGGAAGTTAAAAGGAAGACTTAGTTTCCATTATACATGCCATACAAATGCAGCTCTGTTAGGAGAGAATATTCTAAACAGGAAGTGTATTTCATTGGTTTCCTGACTCACCTTTCACAGTAAGCTTTGGTGAACAAGTAGAGATGACGTCAGGGCTGCACGGCTCAGCCTTCTTCTCCTCTCCCTTTTTAACCTTCTGACTCGTCTTAAAAGGACTGAAGGTAGAAAGAAGAAAAGTCTCCGAGTTGACCTTTGAAGCTCAGAAGAAAAATTTGTTTGGCAACATTAAGCTAAAGGAAAAAAAATCCACTTTTATCTTTGTCATATTTTTTTTGGAAGGAAATTGCCTTAGGGAACGTTAAGAGCAGGGGTGAAAGTAAAGGGGTATGGTAGGGTACTGCATACCCCTAGAAGATCCTAGAAGATTTAGCAGGGGTACGCAGTATTTGCAAGAGAGGGGAGCGGCTGTCTGCAGTAAAAAAAAAATCAATGGGTTCAACTGTGCAGCCGTGTTGCACCCACTAATTAGCCGTGACTGATTAGTTTTTCAAGAACAATCTAAAACACGACTTAATCAGTTAATAAATAACTTTTTTCTCATTTCATATTGTTTCTGAACTTTTCGTGCTTTGTTAGAGCAGCGGTGCAAATCGTCGATCTCGGCATTAGGTGACTAACTGAACGCCGCCAGGAGGCTGAGACCCGCACGCCCTCCTCTGATTGGCTTACCAAAACGTTCGTCACTTTATTAAAAAACAACAACAAAAAAAAAAGTCAACAAAACGTGTTCAAATTAATGACCCAACAAAAATAATAATCTCAGCAATTATTGTTTCAACAAGGTGTTGCACAATTCTGTGCGTTTCGGTTCCATTTCCAAAATAACGAGAAGAGCAGGAGTTTAAAATTAACTAATCAACCACCGCTGTGTTCAGGGAGGCTTATTAATGATCGCAAAAATAAATATCAAGCCTGCAAACCTAATATCGTAACGGACTGAATGTTTTAAACGTAATCTGTGCTCGGCTCGAGGAGCGAGCGGTTGCCACGGCAACCGGTGTGCTTAAACGGCATAGAGAGTAAAAACTAAAAACCACCGTAATTTGTTAAGAGAAGCTTCATAACACCAGAAAAGCTTTCAGAGATTAAACGAACTGGACCCAGTAAAACAAAGCTGGATAAATATTAAAAACTGCTGAAGATTTGAGTCCATTCATTTAATGTGTATTAAATTAAGAAACAGAATAAATGCGATGGACGGGAACAAAACTTACCTGAGACTCACAGTTCCGGTTGGCAGCGGGGGAAACGGAAACACTTGGTCTGGCGCCCTCTGCTGGCTGGCTTCTGAAAGACAACACAAAGGAATAAAAACAGCAGACGTTCAGGAGATTTACAGGTTTGAGTGCTTGTGTTTCCGAACAAATATTGAATGTCGTAACAGCGTTCTAGCTGCACCTCTGCAGGCCTCCAGTTGGGTTGTGAGAACCTTCCTGATCTCATTCACCCATGTGGTTTTTACCTCAGCAGTTGGCGCCTGAAAAAACACCACAAATTGAATTCAACTAGAAACTGCTTCATGCAAGCAGATCTCAACGGAGGATTCATTTACTCACCTGAACAATATAAACCTCCTCTCTGGAGCTGGACCAGATTTCAAACTTCTTGTTGTCTCCCTTTGCATTCTCAGTGAACCCCACTGCATTCATCTGTGTGGAAGGTTCACATAAACCCACAATGATCAATCACTGAAACAGACGAGACATGTGCACGGTTTGGAGGAGCAACTCACACTAAGTGACTGTTTGAAGCTGTACGAAGGAGCCTTCTCGTAGCCCTCTCCGTTCTCCTCCCTCCTCTTGCAGAAGAGCAGAGCCTTCTCGTGGAGGAACAGGTGTCTCTGCATGGGCTTGAAACGAGCCAGGTCTTTAACTTTGGCGTGACCTTTCTTGTGCTCAGTCCAAACACTGAATGAGCCCTGCATGAGGAGCTTTCCTAGTTCACTCATATTACCCTGAGAAAGAAAGGAAGGAAGACACAAATGATCTACAATGTACACAGCATATCCTTAGAGATAATCATTTCATTCAAGGGTGACCAAAGGGCGGTCTGGGGGCCGTTTGCTGACCCTGGACTGATTTTGTGTCCCGACTGAAACAAATCTGTCCCACCAGGAGATTGATGCAGATGGAGGCTCCCCCCACCCACAATTAGGACTAAACTCTGATTCACAAAATAAAATCTTCTCACAAAAAAAGTTAGATACAAAATAAAGTACTCATCTTTTAATAGTGAAGCTTCCTCCTTTTCCTTTAATTTCATATTATACAAACACATCTATGAACTTATCCACTTTAGCAGACGTTAGTACACCAAATCTGCGTTTACTTACATTATTAAAACTTTTTCAAATAAAGAACAACCTTAATGATGTTTTCATTGCTGGGAATAGAGACAATCTCCTTATTGCCTTTCCTTGAACGAGGAGAACATGTGATGTTATGAAGTTTTGCACCTACAATAATTTACACATTCCATTCCTCCACAAACAAAAAAGAAAAAGAAAAAAAATCTGAGTGTGTACGTTTGAGTTGACGATTTTGGCTCATTTTGTAAAAAGTTTGGACACCCCCGACTAAATGCTTAACACGGCTAACTGTTAAGTTATTTCACCTCAAACCCTGTGATGGCGATGAGGTGCATGGAGTCGTTGACGGCCTTGAGGATGCCCAGGATGGAGGTCAGCGCCTCCTGCAGGTCATCTGCTCCATCGCAGCCCTTACTGTACTTCAGCATTTCCTGCAGTCAGAAACGCACGAGCTCAGAGCTGCGACACAGAGACGCGCGTCCGTTTCCAAAGAGACAAAAACACAGCCTTACTTTCAGCAGCAGCTGATATTTGGTTATTCTCTGAACTGGCTTCAGCAGATATGAATCTAAACCCAGCTTGTGTTCAAGCTTCTTCTGACATTCCTGAAAGAAGGAAACGTGTAAAAAAAAGGCGTTACCGGATGGGTCATGAGCGGTTCTGGTTTGTGCAGCGGGAGGTGAGGTTAAATTTACCTGGAAGAAGGCGCAGTCTGAGCACTGCCTCCAGAGGCTCTCAGACCGAGGTTTATTGTGACAGTACTTCTCATAGATCTGCAGGTCAGTCATCTGAGGAAATAATAAAAAATACAGAATTAAATGTGCATGATAAAAAAAAAAAATCGCATTCAGATAATTTTTGATTTAACTTACCCTCTCCAAAAAGCATCTTCCCACTAACTCTGGGCAGTCTGTGTAAAGCTCCAACTCCCTCAGAAAGGTTCTGCAGCACAACATTTGTTTTTAAATTATTAAACGCACAGAAGACACACGCGAGTATAAAAACATAACACGGTGTTGCAGACGGGTGGTGCTCATCTACCTTTTGTGAAAATGGTAAATCTCTGGCATGTTACCAAACAGAACCTCCTTTTTGTTCTGCAAAGGCGCAGGGATGAGGTGAGACATGGCTGGATTGTCCATCTCAGAGGCATAACCCTGTAATCACAACAAAAGTAAATAAAGCACACACACACAAAAAAAAACACAACACGAATAAAAAAAAAAACGAGGAAGTTCCCCTTGGTTTAGACAAACACCTGCAGCACACAGAGCAGCTCCTCCACATAGGCCCTCTCGGTCTCCAGCAGCTCGTTCATTACATGTCTGCAGACAGGACAAACAAGCGGAAACAGAGCTCAAACGAAAGCGACTCCACTGATAGCAGATAATGAGATAATGGTTTTTCCACCGAGGACATCTGCTGCGTGATTTGATTAAAGATGAAAAGAGCTGAACTCTCACCGCCGGAGCACCGCCAGGTTCTCCTCCTCCTCCGACTGGGACGCGTGTCTGCTGCCACCGTCTTCATTCTGCAGCTGGCCATTCTTCTGGAAAGCAAAAAGCGATGAAACGGTTCAGAAGACGTGGGAACGTTTCGCACGTCAGCAGGCGAATGAAGCAGCAGCAGCAGCAGCAGCAGCACCAGCAGCAGCACCAGCAGCAGCACCGGGTCGCTTACTTTTTCACAGCCGAGGTTGGACTCCGAATTTTTTTCCAGGTGTGCTTTGTGCGCTGTGTGATAAAAAGAAAGTGTTAACATTAATAAAAATAAATGTGTAAAAAGAACAAATCTGTTTATTAAAATGAACATTTCATTGGATGACACAATTTGGTACAAGATCTGGTGCAACACATTCGGTTGCTATTAGACACTTATTTGAAAAATGTCAAACCATTAAAAATTCAGCACTGCTGCCTACAAACGGCAGAAAAGCTACTAAGCTGTATTTTACTAAACTCGGGAGGCTGTGTGGATTATTTTGTTGACATAAATTCAATTTAAAATATCTGGGAAAATCCACCAGCGCTGCTTATCCAACCTGACTAATCCTAAGAGGAAAGTAAGGAAAAACACGTCTGCCAAGCCTGGAGGCTGTAATTTCTACTTAAACATGGATACGAACATTTATGTACCCGTTGTTTTTATTTTTTTTTAGTTAAATTACTAAGGTCTCTCAATGTTTTTATTTTGTAATTTCTTTGTGAATGTTTCTAACTTATTTCTTTTTATTTCAGAATATATTTTATTTATTTCATTTTATTGAGATTTTAATTTGATCTCAATGCCTTTTACCTTTTCATTTAGCTTTCAGCGCTATTTCACATACTACTTATATACCACATTGGCTGGTTGATTGATTCATTTTATATGCATGGGTGTAGGTGCTATTTTTGATCAATTAGTGCACATCTGTACAAAAGATTATTAATCCCAATAAGTTTTCCTGGTTAAATAAAGGTTAAAAAGTAGAAAATTGCAGCCCAGCATGGAGAGTTTTAATTATTTAAAAAAATGCACATTTTAATTCTTGCAGAAATGAAATAGTTAATTGAGCAGTGAAGCGTGAAGTCGGACTGATGCAGTGTGGCGGCTCACCGGGAGAGCTGAGCGGTGATTTGATGAAGGCTTCTGGTCTGGGAGCCACTGGCTGCACCGGCCTGGTTTGTTTGGCTGCCAGCTTCTTGAGGCTGATCTTCCGCTTGTCAAACATCTCCTGCATGGACGTTTGCTTTTGGTAAACTTTCTCCACTTGCTCCTGCCACGCCAAAAAAACAAAATCCAATGTCGTTTGAGTAACATTTCAATCGACGGGTGTAGTTTTCATCTGCTGGTCAGCGCTTAGCCCATAAGCAGCGATGCAGCCGTGAGCCCATAAAGTGCGACCTCACCGCTCTCTGACGTGAGACACACGACGACAATGGAGTCACATTGTTTAGCTTAACTGCGTCTAGCTGTTATAATATTCCTGTGACATTTAAATGCCTGGTTTTCTAACCCTGAACTGCTGGCTCAGCACTTCCTCGTACTCCTTCCAGATGGCGTCGAGCTCAGTCAGCTGATTCTGACCAGCGTTGTCTAGGTAACGCTCCAACTCCTGCAAGGCCAGCTCGGCCCCCTCGTGGGACTGGCACTTGTCTACTGGCTGAGAGGCCAGCAGGTAGATGCCATCGTCGACCCATTTGGATGCCTAGACGGGGCAGACAAGCAGGGGAGAAACTGCAGAGCGGTAACAGACCGAAGGCGCTCGGACTCGGGTGTTTGTGCGTTTTCTCACCCTCTCCAGCCGACGGTGCAGCTCCATGGCTCTCAGCAGGTAGTCCTTCTTGGTGCTGAGGCTGCAGCTCAGGCTCTCGCTGATGGCTCTCAGCTCGCTGCATTTGGGCTGGATGGAGTCCTCGGCATAGTGGGACTTCTGGATGAGCTCGTCGCCCTCACGAGACAGCGCCGAGGCTCTGTCCAGAACCTCCTGCAGGACAGCAAAGAGAGCACGTCGGCCCAATTCACGACGGACTGAATTCCAATTACGAGTTTCTTACAAGCTTACAGCAAGTTTGTTTGAGGGAAAAGAAAGTAATGCAGGACTTTGACAAAGTTTAAATAATCTCTAACTCTTAATTCCAGAAAGTTCAAACATCTTTTTAAATATTTTTGTCGTTAAACCAATGAAAACACCTTAAATAACACTGTTTGATGAGTAAAATAGCATTTTAGCGTCACCAAGGTGGTACTCAAACATGGCAAACCGAGGATGATCAACTGAACTTTTGACTTTCGCTTCTTTATCTTTAATTTAAGTCCAGTTCTGGTATCTGACCAAGGCAGCATGTTGTGAAAAAACTACTGTAAATGGACATTATCTTTCAGGTATACAACCAGAGAGCTGCATCAGCCTTCAGCTGATTTTCTATGATTTGCCAAATTGTCACATAGTAACTCCTTACGAGTCACGTTGCAATGCTAAAATACTAAAATGCTAAAATGTGTCAAACAGTGTTATTTCTGTCATCGTTTATAGATTCAACTAGATGAATGTGGCAAAAACTGCATTTGTGACAGTTCTTATAATAACAAATGACAAAACAGATTCTTTATTATGTTGTTTGTAGCTGGATGTCATTTACCATTTAAGTAAGGAGTAATTTTTTTTGCCTCAATTATTAATGTTTTACAATGAAGAGGCTGAGCAAACAAAAACATCGGATCGAGAAAATTTAAAATGTAATAAGAAGGTTTTACAATGTATGCCAACGTTTATGTTAAGATACAATATGTATTTATTCAAAAAAAAAAAAAGTTTAAATAGAGCTGCACAATATATATGGATAACAATCAGCACTGCAATCCCTAGGTGTGCAAAACAGAAACAACAAAGGAGAATTTGGATGCAAAATAAGATAGAATATTTGAAGTGCCCCATATCTGATGCTAAAGCTCCGGGAGTGAGCTGGTACACCGTCAGGCCTGCCTAATAAAGACATTAATCATATAAAGTTGTCCTGTTAAAGCACTAGAGAGGCTAAATGTAATTTGTTAATTTTGTGTTCCAATAAAGGACATAAATGTCTCGTCAGCAATAGCAGACGGTGAGCTTAAAACAAACCACAACATAATTTTCGCAACATTAAGCAGTCAGAGTCGATAAAAAAATGAAACGCAACAAGGTTCCCACATGCACTGGTTAAACAAATTGTTGGACATTTAGTGACTCACACAGACTCGCTCTTCAAAGGAGGTGAGCTCACAGAAGATGTGGTCGGCGTGAGCGGGGCTGATCCCGACCTCGGAGAAGGTCACCAGCTTCTCCGACAGGTTGTCGAGCAGACCTCTGACCTGCAACAAAACGCCGTCGTTTCAGTCATCGTGTTAAAAAAAAAAAAAAAAAAGGATTAGGTTTAGTAAAAGAGCTTGGTCAGCTCACCTCTCTGTAGTTGTGCTCAAAGTGTCGCAGTTGCAAACACTGCTCCAGTTTGGTCTGATGCCTCACCCAGAACTCGTCAAAAGCCCTTTCCGTCTCGTCCAGCTGAGACAGCAGTCTGAATAATTGAAGCAGTCAATTGATAATTGGAGAAAAATATGATTAAATAGAAAATATAATGGGCTTGCATTTTTTTGTGTGATAGTCCTTGTCTATATCTGAATATGCAGGTTATCTGGAGATCAAACCTGCTGATATGAGAGCAGATCATTTTCTCCTATCTCCTGATAAAAGCAAACAAATCAAGTTTGACATAAGAAAAATACATGTTTACTCTACTGTCTTTAATCTGTAAATTAGTCACTTCATAACATAACGTATTTAATCAGTGAAAACGATTTTTAACACCAAAACAGGATAAATGTAATATGAAAGATAGACATAGCCGATTTGAGATTTGAGATGTTTGTGTATCTTTAACTTGCATTCTTGAGACTGACCACCAGAGGGCCCCACTGAGGCAGACTGTAGCTCCAGTCAAATTTTAAGTTCTGGTCAGTAAAACAAAATGTGGAGCCCTGCAGGATCAAACCCTTTTTCTTGAATTTAATGTGATATTCTAATTAGCAAGAAACTACATTTCAGTCTCCCATGAGATGTAAACCCTCGTCATCTAAATGAACACAAATAAATGTTAATCACTATGCAGGTAACAAATCTGCAACATATTTGACCCACATTAAAAAAAAAAAAAAAAAGATTGGAATAAAATAACTTTTAAAGTTAATTTATTGTTTGGGTCTGCTTTTTTCAGTATGAAACATTATATTACAATGTTTATGTTGCAGTTCTTCTCACTTGATTTTTAAGGACATGAATAGCATGAATAGCTACATTCTAACTTTTACTTCATTTTCTACTTGTTTGAATCTTTTTTGCAAGAAACTGTCCAAACTGGGTTTGGATTTTGGTGGCTAAGCTAGGAGTGTGTCTGACCTTTGAACTGTTGCAAGGTTTTCCAGTTCGTCCTGGTTCATGTTGTGGTCAGGGTCTCTCATTACAGGTTCATTGATGCTCTCCAGCAGCCTGCTGCCTTGGTCCAGAGCAACCAGTATGTCCTCCTGGATAAACACAGAGACACGGGACAGCATTTATCAGCCAGAGTAAACGGGGGAGCAGGAGACGACGTGTGTGTTAGAAAGGGGGATACCTTCATTTTGTCCCTCTTGCTGGTGTGTGTGCTAAGCAGGACGGTCGTCGTCTGAATTTCATTTGGGAGTTCGGTTTCTGCCAGCTCCGTCCCAAATGACTGCAGGGTCTGCGCTGTTCTCTTCACCATCAGTGCAAATCCCTCAATGGCCTGGAGCAAGTAATCGGGAGTTTCAGCGTAGATTCTCATCGTCTTTTTTTTTTTTTTTTGATTTCACTGACGAAAACCTTTTTATTTGCTTGAGCCTATGAGTAAATCAACTCTGAAGTATGTCATCACCATCCTTGTGTTTATGCATACTCGTATGCAGCACTCTATTCTTTTGTTTGTCATGGACATTGAGAGCGTTACAGCTGTGAGTGTTTTCATACAGTTCGGTGCGAGATCCACTTCTCGTGGCAGTAGTCCTGCGTTCCTCCGAGCTCCCGCGTCAGCTGGGTGCGGTCGATGTAGGAGTGCAGCTCACTCACAGAGCTCAGCATGACCACCTGAGGAGAAAGTATCCCATCACACACACACACACACCGATGTGAAAACACCGGCCTCGTCGTGTTACATGAATATCTAGCTCACAAATATCTGTGTCAAATCTACTGTTTCATTCACGTCTGGAATAGGAAGTGATTTAATTACAGCTCAAAACGGAAAGTAGAGCAACAGGCTTGTATGAGATTAGTTCAGCTGTGTTTAGTTTTTTTGTAAAACATGCCCTTGTTTCTGTGTCCAAAGTCGTACATTTTAAACTCATCAACTCATCCAGTCATTCTGGACTTTTTCTGGTCCAGCTTATTACAGATAATTGTAAAGGTCTTTCCAGAATATTGATACATTTACTCCTGTTTTATTCTTTTTTTTTTTCTTTTTGGACAGTAGAGACTTTTTCAAAAGTCTGCATAAATGAAATGTTAGCTCTCATTTGTGGTTTTACTGTTAAAAGCCATGTAGAAAAGACTAAGTACACACAGAACTCGGAGCATTCGGTGACTGGAAAAACTGGCTACACCCACCGGCACCTTCATCTTGAACTCATCCTTGTTGAACTTAAAGAGGATGTCTGAGAGCGTCCTCTGCAGCAGGGTGGTGGGCCGCAGAACCAGGACCAGCTGGAGGTTCCCGGGGAAGGAGCCCTGAAATTACATTGTTAGATCTGAATCAGATTAAAATGATTATTTACAGAAGATTCTACTGAAATTTCAGGATAATTTCAGCAGTTCTTACAAATTTCACAAATCACGAGACATACAAAGGCTGAATTTTGTTTCCAATAATGCTTTTATGACTTCAAGATTAAATTGGATCACTTTATTGAACCAGGTAAGCTATTAAGAACAAGTTTTTATTGACAATAAAAACATCAAAAATCTTTAATCACTTAAGAGTTATGAGGACAGAGCGTTCATGCACCAAAAACAACACTTTTAAAGCGTTGGTTATAATCTGTGACACAAACAAAACAGTTATGATTATCAGTTCTGTGCTTTGCATCAAAATTAAATCCAGCTTAAGAAGCCTGGATCAGCTAACTATGCTAAATGTGCATTTATTTCTTCATGAGTTGGAAAGAAAAAAAGTTTTGATGCGGCAAATTAAAGAAACAGAAGATGTTCGAAATGTAAAACATAATATTTTCTTCATACATTTTTTTCTCTCTTTCTTTCTTTTTTGACTGTGGATTATGAAATAGAAACAATACTTTTCATATATTTATCTTTATATAATTGATAACACAAAACTCTGTTTTTTTCCTGTACTTGTATAACAGTGCAGACATAATCCACCTCCACCAACACATCTATTTTCAGAATAGATGCTGCTGCCTCTGCAATCACTTTCTTCCTGTCTCTGTTTTAGCTACTATTTGAAACTATTTCTCAGAGCTTCAACATGGAGCGATATGAAGGGAGGGGTGAGGAATGTGACTTAAGTATCTTTTCATATCTGCTTAGACCAGCAGTGTCAAACTTGGGCCATATCAAAAATCTGAATGTTCTTAAAGGGCCGGTTGTGCCAGAATATATTGATAAAAACCAATTAAACTGTTAAAATATCAATAAATAGCTCTTCCTTCAGGATTTTGTGATTGTTTTAGTGTTTTTTTGCAATCAAAATTTGAGATTTTGTAGTGCCAGTTCAGAAATGTTTGTAAGGAAATTGTACGATATTTGCGCTACTGCATGATGTTAAATGTGACTTTTTAATTACTCATCATATCAATTACGAACTATAACTTGACATCAAGTACAGCTGAGGCAGCAGTCAGTTAAACTCGATTAATGTTTCTGACAAATTTTGAGAGAAATCTGCAGTAAAATCAGAACAAAAATGTGGAGATTTGTTGATTTTGTGTAAATTTTGCAGATTTGCAAAAAAACTGGCAGGACTTATTGATGTAATTTGGAGTCTAGTGGGCCACATAAAAAGCTACGGTGGGCCAGATTTGGCCCCCGGGCCTTGAGTTTGACACATGTGACTCAGACATTTAATGTTTTTCATCCAATCTTTGTTTTCTTCTTTCTCTATGTTTGTTATACTTTTGGTTATAATTTGTAAAATAAATAAAAAAAAAGCCTCATAATATTCTCATTACAAACCCAACTCTTTATGGATAAAAAAAACCTGTTTCTCTAAATGTTTTCAGCACATTCAAATAAAACATATTCATCATGCTGTGTTTCCACTCAGCTAAGCCAGTGAACCAAGTAAAAACACCAATTAAAATGTCACGACTGACTCCCAGTGACAGACTGCTGTGGAAGCGGCTGGATGGCAGCGAAGGCCAGGCGCTCGTCTCCCTTCCTGAGGCTGTGCTTCTGTTAAAGTGGCCCTAATTAGCCAATGCCCTAAATGCACGGCTCGGCTGATTGGCCCCCGCACTTGAACGGGCTGGAAACGCTGACCTAAGCAGACGTGACGGCAAATTCGTTGTTGATATGAACCTCATGGGAAAACCTCTCGTGGCTGAATTAATAAATCAACTCAGGGTTCGTCCTTGCCGGGGGGCTGGAGGGAGGATGATGAAGGCACAGAAAGTGGATGTTCACGGATGAAGAGTACAGTCTGTGGGATATGCAAAATTACTTTGCAGCAGAACAAAGAATGGCCTCTCTCTCAGAGTGTTTATGATTAATGGCGGTGTCGAACATTTTACTGAATAATTGGCATGTCAAGCAAGTCTGTCAAGGTTTTTATTTTTTATTTTAATGAAATCTATTTAGCAAAAGAGCCATATCTTTAGTAGATATAATTAACGTGCAACATAAGTTCATTTTTATCAGATGTTTACTTTAGGTTTAAATTTTAACTAAAGAAATACCCATACTAGTACCTTCAAAGCAACCAAAAATACATAATTAGACTTTTCTGACGAACAGAAAAATGTACATGATTTCTTGGAGTGTGTTGACGCTTTTCAATCTAAGAACTTTTTTCTCTATGGATCTGCAATAAAACTACAAAATCGCTTGGCCTTCTTCCGCAGCGTGTAGCCATGCTGTTTGGGTCCGATCGCTGCCCTCTCCAACGGTCACAGCTTCGTAGCTCTTGGTTCTTTGTTCGGTGGCAGACAAAAGCAAGACGCAAACAAACAAACCTCCAAGAAGAGCTAGCTTACTGATGAACATCGGGGACCAGCAGCGCAACTGAAGGCCTAATTGAAACCAGTCCATAAACGCATTACTGTGAGGTCTGTATGAAACAAACATGTCTACATGCACAGATGAAAAACCGAAGCCCTTAAAAGATAATTTTGCCAGCAGGAGAAAAAGCTCATTACCTCACACAGATCCTCACAAGCACAGAGAGGCTGAAGAACCTCTCCAGCTTTCATCATCTCGCATTTAGCAGCTCAGCTGAATCATCTGAAGCAGGACATTGTTGCAGGGCTGACTGAAGGCCCTCTATTAAAGTCTTCCAACCTGTATAAGTCTGCCCTGTGGGATTAATAATGGCTTAATAAAATTGAAAATGACTGAGCGAGTCTGCCACGGGTCCATAAACAGTGGGTGGGGGCATTCAACTCTGATTCTCCTTATAGCGCATTTAATCCTTTTTTTTTTTTTAACCCAATGTGTGATTCACTGACCTGAAGATCGGCTCAACACGAAGCATGAAGAAAGCAGCTTCTTAAAATTAAATTAGCACAGGTTTTAATCCTTTTTTCTTTGCCGGTTTTGTTTTTAGCAGGACGGGTCTGTGATACGTCGGGGGAGTAATAAAAGCTTCACTGTGTTCATAAACACAAAGCTGCTCCCTGTCATTAGAGTTTTAAACCACACTGCTAATCAACAGTTCGTTGTTTATACCAAAACAAATGCTGGCTTTATAAGAAGCTGATACGTGAGAACAAAGAGTTAAGCCAAACAGTGAACTGTGTGAGATTTTTTTTCTTTTTTTAGTAGAAACATCCAGCGATTGGCTGTGATGCTGAAGGAAAAGTTGCACAACATTCAGAGTAATTTATATCTTTAGTTTAGGGTTGCTACGGTTTTCTCATTTAGAGAAAAAGCTCAATGCAGACAGTGGCCACAAATGGACAAATGTTAATAATAACTAATATTATCAGATTTATTTAAAATGTATACTCTCCAGTGTCCATGTAAATATTGCAATTCTCTTCAATAAACACTAAAAATAAAGTTAAAATAAAGTTGTAGCAATGTGGATGAATTTCGCCTGCAGCTTTGGAAGCACATCATGGCTGCAACAGGAGCCCATTGAAGGAAGTGATCACACTCCTGCTGACCCTCCAGGGTGGAAGTGATATTTGAGGTGAAACTGTGGCGGAAACACGATCGTTCTCCTACAAACTCTCTGTGACATAACAGATACTTTCCACCCCTGGGAGTGAAGTGTGTCATTGTGCGGATCTCTTCCACCCCTGGGAGTGAAGTGTGTCATTGTGCGGATCTCTTTCTCAGACGGTTAAATATCCATTTCTTACCGTTTCTGCAGACGCTCAGACACAAAGACAAACTCACCGCAATACGAAGCAGAGTCCCCTTGACAGCCGCCCATCGGTCCTGTCTGCGATCGATCACCAAGATGAAACCCACGTCTGTCGATGACAAGCTGCAACAAAAACAGAGAACAATGTTCAACACAAAGCAGCGGCGATCAGATTGGTCCAGATAGAGGGCTCGTCGTTGAGGAACCCTCCATCACACGGCCTTTTAAAGCACAGCTCAAAGAAGCAAAAACAAATAAAACATACATATTGTTTTCCCCGTGTGGCATAAAAAACAAATCCAAATGCTTGCTGACAGCACCGCCGCTTTGTTGTGCTGCTCCTTATCTCCTCAGACAGCCGGTGCGGTCCATAAAGAGAGCTGCTCTGAAGCTTCTCCAGATCTCTTGGCCATCAGCCGTAAGCATTCGCATTCCCCGCCTCCCCCCCCCCGGGGCCTCCCACTTCTTCCCTCCTACACAGCTGCCCCACGCTTTCGAGAAGGAAGGGAGAGGAACGCGTCGTCCACACAGGCGAGATCCAGCAGCAGAACTCACAGCATGGTTTGAAAGCAAAGATGCAGGATCAGCAAAAGTGCACACAAGCCTCCTGGCACTTTCGTCAGCCTCCATGTAGGCATGGCTTCCAGTATTATTTGGTTACATTCATCAATCTCCACCTACAGACTAAACTACCAGGTTGAAAGAGTTTAAACAAAAGGCTAGGTAAGAGAGATCCGCTGTGTTTGTAGTTTATGGAGAATAACGCTTTGGACCATGAAAGATTTAAGCATATGCACCGCCCATATTGCCTTATTGAACTGTCCAATGAGAGATCAGGAGACGCAAGACTTAAGCCAATCAGAGCGATGCAAGTAAACAACAGACAGCTACAGTAGCCATTTAGGAGAGAGTGATAGATGTAGGAGGGCAAATAATCCTCAGATCTCAGTTAATGAGTTAACTCTCGGTTAAGACCATTTATATTAAAAATATTGACGTGATTAAAAAAATTATTAAGGGAAAGAAAAGAAAAACTATTGTAACAAAAGATGTTATTTAAGGAAGGAGAATCCTTCCAGGGGAGAAGCAGTGCCTCAGTTTCCGTCCCGGATGAGATTCTTCTATTTGACATGTTTTGACGTTTATAGTATAAACATGCATTTTAACTTAAACAATTTCATTATTTTGCTTTGTTTCTGAAAAGGATCTCAAGAAGCTATTGTTGCATTACCCCCGTCCCAGTTTTTGAAACGACCAATCAGGGTACCGTTGTCTTTGTGATGGTGGGAAACTGCTAAAGTAAGATGGAAAATATAAATTTCATAATCACTTTGTGTTGTTTTTTTTAAACACTTAAACACTGTCTAAATGAATAATTAATGACACCTCAACGCCACAAAAAACATCTTGATGTTTTGCACAATATTTCCAAAAGAGAAATCAGCCTGAATCAGAGGCTTTACTAAATCACAAATTGGCCTCAAAAGATTGATTACTGCAGTACAATTCCTGTTTTTCTCTATTCTTTGCAGTTGTGTAGGGCCATACTGATGTAAACCAACTTTTATATTTTCTCAACTGACTGTTTATAAATACAAAATTATATAAATGTTGCTAAAAAAAAATGTAGATACTTATACCAAATCAGGCAGAGTGGTTTTCTAGTCATTGATTCATATTATTTACAGTAATCTGGGATAACCTCAAATATAAGATTCTATTTCAGATTTATCAAATCGGTGTGGTGATGCTTCTGCTGCAAACATGATCCAGGTTCTCAGAACAAAGGGAACAGAAGCACCTTGAGCTATGGGTTGATTTGTAAAAAGCTTTGCTCTAACAGCAAAGCAGCGTTGAGGAAAATTTGCTGCATGAACACATTTGCAGGCACAGCAACGGATACTCTGCTTTACCCTCTCCTCCTCCTCCTCCTTCATTGCTCAGCGAGTCAGAAAAATGGTGTAAATAACTACAAATTCTCAGATTAACGCCCAATGCTTGTGTGTCATCTCATCTGTATCAAATAAGGAAATGAAATAGAAATAAAATGTTTGGGGCGTCCTTCATCCAGATCGTAAATCTTTACTAAAATGAAAGGGAGCGTTTATATTCTACTTTGTGACAAGGTGACTAGAAGCTCAGATAAATCTGGATTTTCTCCAGAGACCATATAAACCCGAATTTAATCCTTGGAAGCAAAAGTTCATGTGAGTTCATGCATTTTTGTCAGAAGCGGCTTCTGCTCGGTTGTCTGTATGCATTATTCAGTCTCAACCAGTTAAGAGTCACTACAGTTTCTATATTTGCTCTGCTCTTTTGCTTTTCAGGCAGGATAAGGAAAGCAGAGAGAAATGCAAAAAAAAAAAAACTAAGATTATTCTGAACTGTACATGTTATAACTATGTGTATATTTATTATATATAGATATATACATATATATATATA
Organism: Poecilia formosa; assembly: GCF_000485575.1. Taxonomy (NCBI): domain Eukaryota; kingdom Metazoa; phylum Chordata; class Actinopteri; order Cyprinodontiformes; family Poeciliidae; genus Poecilia; species Poecilia formosa. The sequence continues at coordinate 1,819,414 of NW_006800009.1, read as the reverse complement.
TGTTTGTGGGTATATTTGGAGGTAAAAAATGTCATATCTGAGGATCTCATTTCTTTCCTGAATTGATCTGACCTTGTGAGCAAAAACGTAGATGCATGTAGTCATCTTAAGCAGGAATACGATTTACATTTTTCAGAAACCACTGAGTCTATAGCGTCTTGATTAATAAACAGAGATCAGTACTGTGATCCACTGCCACCTAGTGGCAGGTTTTTATACTCACACAAATAACATTTATTGAGTGTTTAATTAATAAGATACATCATCACTTTCAGTTTTGCTTTCACTTGAAGCATCCTATCCATGAATTAATCTTTTTTTTTCAAAAACCACAAAAGTGCAGCAGGATGAAGAGAAAGAGAAGATGAAGTTATGAGCGTAAAAAAATAAGAAACAAGAAAAACAAGTTGTGAAACAGGAAGTATGGAAAACAGCTGGGATTTTCATCCTCTGCCTCCGTCTGCTGCAGTCGGTCAGAGACAGACCCTACCTGGGCACACTTGTTAGATAGGTCAGGACGTTGTGAAACTCTCTGTCCGTGATTTCCCCAAATGCAGGAAACTCTGGAAACACAATGATGGGACTGCCGTTATCTCCTCTACCGCCTGCAAGACAGAGAAAGAGAAACGTTGAGCATTTCAGTTTTGAATTTAAAGGAATTTTGTACAAACGCTGTATGAGCAGGGATCAAACTGAAGTCATCATTATTATTAGTCTGTGAAGGAAAATCCTTTTCAAATTTAGAAAGGAGAAGAATCAAAGGCTACACTGAGCTGATGAAACAGTTCCACGAGATGAGATTAAAAGAGTAAAAAGAGCTACGTTTTTCAGCTTAAATCGGTCTAAATCATTTTAATGAGATGTCAAATGAAGTCCTGGAGTTTGTTTGCCTTGTGAATTAAGACCAATGTAGAAAACTAATGTTTACTGCTTGTCAGCTGGCTGAAAGGATGTTATTAGGCTTTTATTTTACTTACAAGAAATTCCGGATTCTAGAAATATTTCCACTGATAAAAAGAGTCATAGTGAGGAAGTTAAATAAGGACCACCCAAAGCCCTTATTAAACTGTTACTGTTTAAAATAAAATTAATTAGATGATTATGTTTGAGTTAAAACCTTGTGTAAAAAAGATACTGTAAAACCGATATCTTTATATGAGATTGCTAAGACTATTTGTAATGTTTTTTTATTACTTTAAAACTGATCCCTCACATAAAAATTTGAGATTAGCAGAGGCGGCTCCACCGCTGTAGCTAGGGGGCGCTATAGCTCCCTTGGATCAGACATGGCACCCCTATGTAAATAGAAATTTAAAAATGTTTTTTTTTCTGTGCTCATATATTTATAAAATATGGCTATGATTGTACTGAACCTAAAATAATCAATGATAAAGAGTCAAATAGAAATGTGGTTACGAATTAACGTCAACAAAAGACAACAGGGAATAGTGATGAGACTTTGACCTAATTTCACTTCCTGTAAGCAGTGAACAAGATGACAAACTCAGAAAATGCAGGAAAAAAGAAAAACTTGGTACTACCGTTGAAAATTAGCAGTCAAAAACTGTGTTTGACAGTTTCGATCAATTTTATGGGAAACGGCCTGAAATACAAATTCAAATACATGTTGATATGAGAAAGACTTTCAAATTGATTCATTTTAAAAATAATACATTTTTCAAAACACCGTGAATTAATGGATTTTTCTAAAAAGGCAATGTCTATTAAAGACGCACCAATCAATCGGCCAAAGATTGAAAATGGCTAATTGATTGGGCCTGATGGGTCAGATCAGATACGGAAATATCTGATATTTGTTTAATGCATCAAAACTAAGAGCTTCCACCATTTTTGTTCTATAAACGCATCAACAGCGTGCGATTTAGGGAAATGCATCAAAACAAAATGTAGGGATCCCATGTAAAATACTTCCTCAGTCAACAAAACTGTCGCCATTTTTAACCCTTATTTTACCAGGTAAGTCCTAAGTAATTGATTATTTGATTGCCCTGCAGAGCACTTTGGGTGCCTTTGGTTTTTAAAGCATTTTATAAATAAATACATAAATGAATGAAATGAATAGAAAACAAAAAGAGAACATGATTGAAGACAGAAAACGCCTTGTCAGTGCATCTCTGAATATTAAAAAGTACATTTTTAGCAGAATCACAAAAGTGAAGAAAGAATAAAAATAATAAAACGCTAAAAAAAAAAAAAAAGAAACGGAGATGCTGCAACACCTAATTGTTGTTGACGACCTTGACAACCTCAATCAATCTCTCTCTCACACACGCACACGTCTACCTCCCTCCAAGCAACAGCTGCTCTGTCAGCACATGTGACTGGAATATCAATCCGCCTGCCTTTTCTCCTCCCATCACCATGGCAACAGCAAGTGCATGGTCATGCTTTCAGCGGCTGCTTTGGGTTTTTTCAAAATGTTCCCAGTGTCTGCCGCGTCCACAAGGTCGCAAAAATAAAAACAGAGGACAGTTTTTTTTTTTTTTTTTTATCCTTGGAGATGATGGAGTAAAAAAAAAAAAAAAGAGGCATACTGTGAGATTTTTGGTCAAAAATAGGTCCAGGAAAGAAGCGACTAAGCGGAAGGTATTTGCCGCTGTGGTCAGAGAGGAAGTAAAGGGAAAGGGACAGGCATGACATTTGAATGTCAAATATTAACTGTCTAGAGATAAAACAATGTGAACTAAGCATATATGAATCGAACACAGCTTAAGCACAAATAATAACTGAAGGAAAGGAAACAGGAGTGACGTCTGTAACTGTCAGATAAATGTAACCACAAGATAAAAACATGAAGCCGTCACCTGAAAGAAAGGCAAACTGCTTTCTGAGATCAGCCGTGATGTCAGCCGCGCGGGGGGGATTGGTGTCCAGCTGCATGATCTCATCTGGAAAAAAGGAGCAAATTCAAATATTTATTCAACCAACCAACCATCCATCAATCAAACCGTAAAAAAATCTGCAAATACTATTGATAGATAAATACACATTTAGAGTTAAGCAGCTAAACGAGTTACAAATGATCAGAATTCTGAATATTGATGAAAACTCTTGATTCACTGGGATAAAACTCAGTGGCTCTTTAAAATTTAATATTTAATGCAAGTCTCCTTGGGGTTTTTGTGACATTCCTTCCATGGGATGTATTCCTGTGTCTCTTCAATGGACAGAGCTACAGGTGAAGCCACTGATTAACACGATACTCTCCTCTACAGTCTGTCCAATCAAAACCCCTGGTCACAAGAGCCCTGCTTCAGGTCTTTTGGTCTTCTTGTGCATCTACTTCCTTGCAATGCAAATCTCAAGCCGGACCGTTAATACTGAGCTTTTTTCTGCTAAAGGAAGTAGTTCCTATCCACTGTTGTCACATGCTTGTTAAAGGTAGGGAGCAGCTTCAAAAATCACCAACTCAATGCACATTTCACCACACTGTCAGGTAGATATGTTGGTAGGTGATATCTCTAGGTATATCAAGATTAAACTGAATTTGACTATAGGTCGAAATGCCGTCTGTTCAACTGGACATGAACTGGACCAATGCTTTCTCAAAGCTTGTATGTATTGGTGTCATTTAACTGCAGTGAAATTCACCTAGAAGTCTATTGTTATTGACAGTAAAGGCCAAGACAGTAAAGGTGCGATTCTTAAAAAACTTATTTTATTCAGGTTTAAACAAGTCAAAATGTCCAATTAGTTTGTGTAAGAAATCCCAGTTTTTGCCACACATATATACATCTCTGCAAAATAATTAAGAGACCACTTAAAATGATCAGTTTCTCTGATTTTACATTTTATGAGTATATGTTTGAGTAAAATGAACAGCGCTTTTCAGACCTGAAATAAAGCAAAGAAAACAGGTTAATATTCATTCAGAAACAACAATATTAATGTTTTAACTTAGGAAGAGTTCAGAAATCAATATTTGGTGGAAAAACCAGGAGGTTTTCAATGGGCTTCAGTTTAGTTTAGTTTTTTCCAGAGCTGCATATATATATATATATATATATCAAGAACATCTAAATGTCAAGCAAAATAGGAAGTTAAGCACAACAAAACAGTTACAGGAATGCCAGGGAGTACCCTGAAACAAATATGAGAAATGTGAACAAACAACTCTGAACAAAGAACTATGCATTTAAATAAAGGACATGCTTCACACTATTATTGTTCTGACAATTTGATCTTTTCTTCTGATCCGATCAACACCAAACAACCAGTCAATGGACTCTTTTTGAAAGACAGAAAATGCTTTAAGCTATAATTTGTTGATATATGTAGTTTTTTCCCCCACAGGTTACTACATTTCTCTTGCACCTAAACAACAAATAATCTGACCCCAGGTAGAGCAGCCAAACAAACTATTTAGTTGTGAAATATCAGTCACCTAAAGAGATGGATAATTTTTCTACCTGAGTTTAGTAACAAAATAATATAAAATAAAAACAAGATTACTTAAGATAAATGTAAAAACGCCTTAAAGTGGACTAAAGGCACAGCGTGGCAGGAAGTGAGATACCAACCAATGAGAGAAGCAAAACAGCATCATTTATTAACAGATTAGAAAACTAATGATTTAACACAACATACACGCATAAACGTGAAGAAAATACAGACAATAATAGACAAAATTGGCAGAAAATAAGTTTCAAGGTATATTTATGAGGCTCTGAAAAATAAATGAAAGAAAAAATGAAAGAATGCAACACCTGGACCATTGCTCATTTCGATCCTTTGTAAATTTTGAACTTTTATTTTTATTTGGACCTGGTTATGAAAATGAGCTGTTTGTTAATAACCTTCCAATAATTCGTCACCTTGGAGACCTTTGAGACAATTTGTAGTTTACAGTATGATTTTTAGTTTCAATTTATCCTGATCAACTAAAGAGAGAATTCTGCTGATATGCCAGTGACGTGCCTGGGTACGAAACGGACCGACACAAGATGGAAGCAAGTTGGGACAACATGGCAGCATGTGGTTCAAACTGGGAATAAGAACTGACCCAGAGCCAAGGTCGTGGCACCGCTGAGGCTTTATCCAACACAACCTCTGAAACAGATGGTTTCACATCTTAAAAGACAGCTGGAGTTCACTGATGTTGACACCCAGGTCACACTGATCTTACACAGCAAGGAGTAAATACACACATGTGAATGTTATGAAAATACACAAAATGAAGAAGGGAATTGTAAAGCTAAGATAAATGGGTTAAATCATCAATTATTCAATCACTAGATGAAAGAGAACCAAAATCTATTTATTTAAAAACGTTTTTCAAGCCAAATGAGTATAGATGATATACACTGACTGACTGAGTTTTGTGTTTTTAAGCAAAGTTTCCTCTTACATTAACATGTGCAGCATTAATTTGAAAAATTTCCATTGTTTCTGCATCAGACCTAACTTGAACTTTTAGCATTTTGTAGTTAGCATGACTGGATCAGGAACTGCTCACTTTAACCTTAGTTCCTTTCTCCTCCACCAAGGCAGACGAATGTGAATCAAAGCAAATAAACGTCCATCTCTGTGAGGATAGTGACTTTGTAAAGCGATGCAACCATGATTAAAAACGGTCAGTGTGGCCTCGGGTGTTCGGACACAAAGCTGCAGCCTCTCTCAGACTCCACATGCGCTGAAGCTCACAAAGAGACCTCCATCAGTTTCCTCTCTCTGACCTGATATCACTTACTCCCCCAGCCACACCCTACCCCCAGAAACTCCCACGCATATCACATCAAAACCAGACCCTCAATCAGGCCAGAAAGAGGCTATTCTGTTTCTGAAAAATCCCCTCATTAATGTCCAGTTTCAGCTTCAGCCCATTTTCTCGTGGACATTTTCTCCATCGACGTGAGTAAATATCCTTTCACCACACTTCTTGCTCAATTGAAAAAGTCCCGAGGGCCGTTCCTGTGAAACGAGAGCCGGTATCGGAGGGTGATCTCACGATAGATGAACGATAAACTCCAAAAAAAAGAGAGAGAACTGAACATCCTGTACATCTTTACAGCAAAGAAAAGCAACACTATGAAGCTCGGGAGTTCTTCGAATAACTAAGATTACAAACAAATCTATTGGAGCAGTATTTATTGATGGATATAGTGGAAAAAATGAAGTGCTGTGAAAAAGTGTCTGCTTGGGTAATTAAACAAGTATCGGACTAAGTTAACCTAAGTAAATGCAAAAAGTCAAACAAAGAATCTATTTATTAAGGGAAAAAGATGTCCAAACAAACTTAGTCCTGTGTAAAAGAACAATTGCCCACAAAACCCAACAACTATATCTGATAGCAACATCTGCCGTGAAGCGATTGTGAAGAAGGGAATTGTAAAGGTTAAATAATCTTTAACCTTTACAAGGTTAAAGATTATTTACTGGGACTTCTGCCCCACTTTTCTTAGTACAACCGTTTTAATGATCACAAACTGAGTCAGCAAAGCAAACCCAGACCATCACACTGCCACCGCCATGATTTACTGCCAATATGATGTTCTTTTGCTGAACTGTTGCAAGTTAATAACATAAAATATTTTCAAAAAAGTGAGTTGGGGATCACCACGATGTTTTTAGGTCTTTCTATTCTTAGTGGTAAGTCATCAGTTTCCTCCAGGGACTCTCCCATGGATGTCATTTTGGCTCAATCTTGTTTTTTTTGTTGTTGTTGTTGTTGAATCGTGAAAACTAAAGGCAAGTGAGGCCTGGAGAGGTTTAGATGTAGATCCCGTGACCTTTCCTAATCTCCTGGCCGTCGTTGAACTCTTGGATTAGTTTTGGTAGGCTGCTCCCTCCAGGAAATGTTCCCCGCTGTTCCAGGTTTTCTTCATTTGTGGATAATGAGCGTCACAATGTGGACAGCACAACTGAGGATAAAGAGCTGTCTGGATATTGTGGAGATTACAGAACAACGGCTCTGTTTTTCCTACAGCTCTAAAAATATGATGAAATGACTATATTTGTTAGAGGACTTCAAATACAATCTTTAGAGGAGATGTGCGGATTCAGAAATTTTAATGAAGTCTTTCTATTCCACACACAGGAAAAATATCTATCATTTATTGCTGTTTTTGTTCTAAGAAAACTAACAAAGTCTGTTTGAAACCATCCAAATGTCCTCAATTAAATTTAAATATAAAACAATATCACAAATCTGTCAAATCAGATAGAAGCATGGTAAACTCTTGTGTGTTTTTCAGAGGTCTTCCCACTATTGAGATAAGAATAATGCCCAACACCTTATAAAAATGGTAACTTTCTGCAACTAAGGAAAACTTTTCTGGTCTTTAGTGACAAAAGAATTCCTTTCCGACCCCCAACCCCTTCCGCACGCACGCACGCACACACACACACACACACACACACACACACACACGCAAACTCACAGCTCAGCTGCCGATTCAAGCGTTAATGTTCTTAATAAGGCTCAGGGTTTGGGATTAGTGTCCGCTCGGGCTCACGTTTATGGCTGTCGAGTCAAACGTTAGTGGGTCACAGTGGCAACACCTGGACCGCCTGCCACTACTGACACAGATTAAACACGACCAGAAGGCGGAACTGAAATGTTGGTCCTCTATTTTAGACATGAAAAACACCATCAAGCTTCTGTAACAAAAAAACACAAAATACTGCTACAGTAACATTTAAAAAATATTGCTAAAAGTTGCATGTTTTCTTATACATGACTCAGCCTTTTAGAGTGAGTTTCCACACAATCAGTGGCTCGGTTTTTCAAGGTGTATGTTATCAGAAAAATGGGGGAGATGCAACAAATAGCAATAAGTAGGATTACAGCAGTGGCCGTGAAGAAGAGGATAGGCACAGATAAAGCGAAGTGGTGTCTGCAGAGTCGTGACAGGTCATGCAATATGAAGGAACACAAAGGGTGAGACGGCTCAGATGACACCAAAACGTTTGGCGTCTAAGGTGATGGTGATGATTATCAGAGCTCATCTGGTAAATGATCAAATAATTAAAGTGTGAGACCACACAAAGTTTTCGAAACAGAGCAAAAGAAGAAACAATCTGAAACAAACTAAGATCCAAACCAGTTCCAAGGTGTGTCTTCATTCATAGCAAGAATAAATTCGCCTTGGCGTCTTACACACAAAAACAGTGATGCAGCACAGAGCAGCTGCAGTTTTCCTTATCAAACTGTCATGGTGGGGAAAAAATGTTTGCAGAACTGGAAAACATTTTTTAAATATGCACCGACTGTATTCAACTCTCAATTTTCGTAGCTGAATCTTTATTCAACCTGTAGGATGAATAAATAAGAGATGCTTTGAAAAAAACTGGCTGGCAACAGAGTTTGGATACTTTTGATCTTGACCTGGTCTGACTGATACCTTTATCAGATCACTGAACGCAAAAGTTCATGTAAAGAAAAACAAGGCTCGGCGTTAGCCGTTTTCAGTTTTAGTTTCAGTGAAGTTTTCAAATATTTAGTCGGATTAAACACACAAATGTCAAAAGGTATTTAAAAAGAAGCCTATTTTATTCATGTCAGGGAATGTCTTTGGTTTATTTAGGAAAGAGTGAGAGAGAGCAAGACTTCCAACAGAAAACAGGAAGGCTCAGAAGAGTAAAAGTGCTGTGTTTGAATCCTTTTGAGTTTTCAGCTTATGTGTGTCATGGAACATGTTTGATTTGGAAATTTTGGAAGAAGTCCTAGAGTTAAAGTGAGAATTTACATTCTCTAAGAATGACATGAAGTTTTTTTGTCATGCTAACAGCACAAACCACACAAAATACTCACATAAGATACTAAAGCCACTTTCTGATTTCAACCATCTATTTTGCTTTCATTTTTAAATATGAATATAATACCGTTTTACAATGACCATTTTCATTGACGCAATGTAAATTAATATTGATCACACACACAACAGCAAGATAAAAGTAAAGCTAAAACTACTCTTCTACTGCTGTCTGTTAGAGCTTTTAACAAGAAGCTGAATCCAGCATATCAGTGGGTCAAACCTTTAGCAAATGTCTGATTGGTGCATCTCTAGATCTAAATCACAATTAAAATGCTTTTGAGTCCCATTCACAACAGCTGTGCAGCACCTACCACAGAGCCAGTGGCAACGACAGGAAAATTTGTAGAATCTCTCCACCTCTTCAAGAGAAATCCGAACATGACGACATCCACACTGGTCTTTAGGATCCAAACGTGTATACAGATCTTCATCCATCTCTTCCTCAGTCCGATTATCCGTCTTTTCTTCCATCATTCGTTCATTCGCTCCGCTCTCCACTAAAACTCTATCAGCCCGGATCTCCTCTTCGTCCGCTCGTCTCTTTCCGTCTCCTCCTGGACTCCCCTCTCTCTGCTCCTTACCAGTAGACAGAAACTCTGTCCATCCTGCAGTCACAAACAAATCCAAGACTTGCTTTTCTAGGCATTCATCTGAATCTACAATCATACGTTCTGCCAGAGTCAGCTCAGAGTTGGCCTTCGTGCTAAACCCAGAGTCTAACCCGAGGTCCACGTCCTCCTCCATGAGGAAGCTTGAGTTTGCCATCTGTTATGTAGTCTACTCCAGCCTCGCGACTCTTCTGCGACATTTGCTCCATGAAGCTGTGTAGGAGTGTCACACGAACAGCTTCACTCCCATGCTGACTCCACCTTTCCCCAAAAAAGTGCATGCAGCCTGTGCAGGTGCTCCACTGCCTGCAGACATCACTCACTGAAAGGACTTCCTTTTTCAACCTCGGGTTACCTCCCCTGCATACAAAAGCTACAGTGTAGTGCTCTACCCAGCCCTCAGTGATAACCCAACCAGTTTCCTCTATCACCTAAAAGAACAATGCATCCGACCTGCTGTCAAACTCGAGTCTGACTCGTAAAATACATCTGCGGCTAGCAGGAAAGTCATGCTAAAACATGTTATAAACACTGTAGCTCTCGGTGCTCATTTACGTAGGGCAGCCGAACCTGGGATAGCCGACTGGCTTATCTCTGGAAATGTGCACCAGAGGTACAAAGCTCCCATTCTGCCCAGCCCTTTCAAACACTGCCCGCAACCCCATTTAACCATTCACGGCCTGTCAACTGAACGCTTCTATTCTCGTTTACTCCACTCAAATGATCCCGTTCTTACAAACTCACTGAAAGAGCCGATTCTGAGGAGACTTCGTTTAAAGAAAGACACCGTTTCTTGACAGAATGTGGCAATTAAGATTCAATTTCAACAAAACCCCAGAAAAGACAGATTTCAATCAAAGCAAGGTAATGGAGGCTAATATCAGTCTTTCAACCCCGTCATTATCTACTTTAAGTCAGTCAGTCAGTGGTGCTAAAATGTGAGAGAAAGTTATGTTTCTCTTGTGGGAGTTTGTTATGTAAGCTTGAATTTGCATAGTTTTTTTTTTAAAGGTGGTGTAGGGATGGCAGGATAATTTACATGAGTGTTTGCTTTGCCAACAGTGGCGTACAGGAGGCTATCAGTGTCAAAACCGTGGCTTTATAAGCCTTAGAGAGCAGTGTCTAACAAACTTAAAACAAACAAGAGGCGCAAATACATCAACTTTTATACCGAGTTGAAACATCGCGCAAATCTATGCTAGACTATTTCTTTTGCTTCCGTTTCTTGAACATTTTGCATTTATTTTAGGGTGAGAGTTCGGCTAAGGTGGTTTTAAAAATTTTCTGATAAAAATAGAAGACCAATTAAGGCACATTAATTAAATTGTGGACATACAGATCACTGTATAAAGAGCTGAGGTCAGTCTGCAGCGGTGGTTTAAAACCACTGAGGGTCAATCTTTTAAAACAACCACGAGTATGAACGAGGAAGCAGTCGCCGGTCTCTGAGGTACAATACGAGCTATAAATTCATCCACCCACACGATGCGTTTCTTTTTTTAAAATCACACATTATAACATGAAAACTCCACTGGAGAGAGTGAAGGAGCAAATATTTACAAAGTGCTCAGGGGAACAATGAGGCATATGTCACGTATCTGAACATGTGACTAGACTGGGTTTGCTTTTGATAAAAACAAACAGAGGAGCATTCATGGATCAAGTGATCTGACACAACCCTCTTTTACCTCAACAGACTTTGTTTTACTCAATCTGAAATTCTCGTGAGTTTTGAAATATACTGTATGTACAGTATATACAGCAAGCAGTTCTAGTCAGACAGTGGCATATGCATTATATTATTGAAATTTTGGGCTTTTAATTATTTATTTGAAGTGATATTTTTCAGGTTGGAAGAATTATTTAACACAAAACTTCAAGAGCATTGAAAGGCCTGGTTGCACAATTATAATTGATCATTTTTCTATAGTCCCTGGAGGCTCTAATATATGCCAGGTCAAAAGTATGGCTTTAATGCCCTTTCATGCTTAGTGGTCACTACAGTGGACAGCTGTCTAAAAGCCATTTCCTTGTGCTTCTTGTGGATTTTTATGTTATAAATGCACACAGACCACTAAAGTAGACACTAATGCATCATAAAATACACCATCAACTACTGGCCATAAGCTGCAAATGCAAGAAATTATTTTTGTTAAATCCAATATGGCCGACAGACAAAAAAGCACGCCAACCGACCCGACATTATTCTACCAAGTACTCTTTGAAGTGTTCAAATCTACCTTAAATCTGGATGACAGAATCGGTAGAGTTCATCTAAAATGGTTGGTTTCCTTTTACAGACGTATCTTTTATGTACAGGCCAATGGTTTCCAACAGGATTCAGTTCAGTGGTTTGGATATGCTATTCAGAGAGTCTAGCATTAGCCATTTAGAACTACTTTTGATGTGTGTTTGGGACCATTGTCTGTAGCATACAGCCAAGCTGGTCAACTGAGATCATAAGAGCATGACGACTGCCAAAAGCCTGCCGGTTACGTTCACGTATGAATGACAGAAATAAGGATAAAGAGATTGTGAGCACAGTCGTTGCATGTGCATTAATGGACGTAACATTGTCCTGGGGAACCAGCCAACAGCTTGAACCACCTTAGCCGAACTCTCACCCTAAAATAAATGCAAAATGTTCAAGATGTGTCAGAACAAACCAGGAACTTCCAACTTCTTCCAGCAGAAGAACAACACCACTTCAAGCTCTGTGGTGGGAGCATCAACCCGTGTCACGGTCCGCAGCACAGTTGTAACGTACAAAGTGAGTGGAAAAATGAACGAGGAAGACCTCCTTCAACTTCACCTCAAATAAAAAGTTGAAAACTTGACTGTGCTGTATTTATGTGTATAAATTGAGCCTGTGTGGATTAGAGAAAATTCACACTAAATTCAAACTCGTGTAATCATTAAAAAACAAAAAAACAAAAAACAAAAACAAAGACCTTAATAAATCTGTTATCTCACAACGTTCAGAATATAAGGTATTAAAAAAAGCTGCACAGTCTATAGAGGCATAAGAAATAGTGATTTGCCTTTCAAATTCTTCTTGTGTTTTCAGTAAGGATAATGACTTTTCCAGAGCTGAAAGGAAATAAAAACCTTCACAGGAAACCATGCAGTTCCAGCACAAACACACTACTTATGAAGAACATGCCGTTATGTCGAGTTGATGCTCCAAAATTAGTTAGGCTTGTAAAATCTATATGTATAAACTATAATTGTAGCTTACAACACAAACATGTATCCAGAAACAGAACAAGGCAAAATGTCCGAGAGCAATCTTTGGGGAAAAATGAGAAAACAGCTGAAGGTATTTAAAGAATATAAGCTTTAGCCTCGAAATGCTGCAACCTATAAGAAATAAAAAGCTCTCAAATGCAAGAATGTCTATAAAAGAACAGATATCATCAACTCACTTGACTTAAGTGGTACCATTGGTATCCCTCTCTCTGAATCAGATGAACTTTTCCTGGTTTTCCTTACCATTCTTTTTACCGCTGTGCACTTGACCTACTTTAAATAAATAGTCCCAAAAAAAAACAATGTCTCAAAGTGGAAACGACCTAACAGGATGCCAATCCGAAGCCTCCAGGTCCTTTTCCATTGCAGCAGCCCTTCTGCCGGCAAGGTGCTGCATGCTGCAAATGCCGCATTTGCTGAGAAGTCCTTTTCTCCTACGGAAAAATGTCAGTGCAGCTGCAGAGATCGGTGAGCTAGAAAATGAGGAGGCTATTTAAGCTGCACAGTCATGCACTCTTACGCACACAAAATGTGATACGCACAAAGACACAAAACAGACCCAGTGGGGAACAAGGGAAGCCCACAGGAAACACTTTGTGGGGCTCCGGGCATGTTGCCCTGCAGAACTGTTGGCCAGATGAATATGTTATGCACGACACAGACACACAGACTGTCTGCGTCCATGCTTTGCCTACAAATCTGCAGCACTGCAGAGTTGCAGCCGTGGACAGATAGGATTTTAACACAAACATGCTCAAACAAGAGAGGTTTTCCTCCTCTTACCATCCCAGTCCCTCCAGGAGTTCTTGCGACTGGCAGGGTTGAATGGGAAAGAAGAACCCAGTCCTGAGATGTCCAAGTTCTGGATCAGATGACTAAGGCGGTTCATGAGCCGGCAGGATGCCTCTCCACCCTCCCGGAGAAACTCAGGCAGGGACATGACAGCAGGCCGCTGGACTTCACGCTCAAACAGAAACTGGCATCCAAGGAGACCTCTCAGCTGCACACTCTATAACAGACTCCAAAACACACTGCCCAAATCCGGACATGGACAGAGACCTGACTATTTTGGTGCCAAGTTAGTCAGGATCACAACCAAAGGATCTCGCATGCATTCAGCGAGGACATCATCTCTGCACTGGGTACAACGCCAGCCCAGCGTCCGCTGCAGTGCCACATTGGGGACTCGAGGAAACGGCGCTGTGCAAAGCCGGCAGAATTAGAAAGAGCTGAGTCACTGTCTGCACAACCTCTGAAACCAAAATGGTTCACTCTGGAGGTGAGAACAGGAGGGCACACTCACACACACTGACACTCAAACCTCCACGCAAATGCAACCACTGAGTGACTTACTTGCCGCAGCGGCAAGTAAGACAAGAGGGAAGGAAGGTCGAGTGCAACAGAAGCGGAGGGCAGCCGGTGGAAGGCAAATCCCCTTCTGCTTCTCAGGCTAATTATACTCCTGCGCTCCTCAACTAATCTGCTTTTCAATTGTAAATTCTTTCACACATCCAACGCCTGATGAACAACAGGATCACGTAAAGGACTGGAAACCCGTTGTGTGAAAAAAGAACAACAACCTACCAAAACAGTCTGAAAACTTTATACTGTACGTTTTCATCTTTCAGAGTCAATATATTGTGAGTAACTGGAGTCAAAGAGCAAACACACAGGGGTATTGCTCCTTCAGCTCAGAGGACGCTTTTCGGGAAGCTTTTACGTTTATGTGTTTGTGTCAGTGTTTGGCCCTGCTTGGTAGTTAAAGCTGGCAAGTAAAAGGCAGCTCAGTGTTTACAGGCTTAGTAAAGAGGAGCACTCTCGCATGCTGATGAGGCAACTGCACACAAACATCAGCGCTGTTTTAACAGATATGTCATCTACAGCCCATCCTGCATGTTTTTCTTCACAGTGCACACCTAGTTCAATGTCCACCCAACTCTTCTTCAATATAAATGCTGGCATCTCAACATTTAAATGTTAGCAACAGGTAAGAAAAGTAAACGTGCTCCGAGTACAACTTTTAAAGTAGCCAGTATTACATCGGCACATTTGGTGGTGGTAATCATTTTGATATAATTTACATTTTTTCAAATCCAATCGCATGTATTGGCTCATGACCGTGATGCAGGCATGTTTAAATCCTGGACTAAACCCAACTTAGTGTCCCTGTAGCTAATAAATGCTATTTGTGATTTTGTGTCAGTCACATCCCCAGTGACTCTGCAGTCACCTCTGGCAAACCAACTTCTACAAGTCATATCCTACTTCAGGCTGTGCAAAATACTTTAGTGTTTTAATGGATACAGTAGACCCCTGGTATTTGTGGGTGTTAGAGACCACAGTCACCCTAAACAAGCTAGAACCCATGAATACTTGAGACCCCCTCTAACAACTGCCCATTTCAACAGCTCCAACACCAAATGTACCTTAATGCACCCCAAAAAGCTAACATCTTTGGTCTTCCTTATAAAATATGTGATATGTTACTGCTCCTCTTGTCTTTGAGGTATTGACCAACAAGCTGCGGACTAAAAGCAGCCTGCTGGATCCATCTGGCTCTGCACCTGCTCCGCCTTTAGAGGATGATCGCGCAGCTCAGCTGACCTCCAACAAAAATAGGAAACAGAACCACACAGTATGGTACCGAAAACAGAGCGGCACTCACGTCTGATCTATAAACTTCCTCACTGACCTTCCTGTTCAGAAAATACCAAAGAGAAGAATCTGAAAAACAATTTTAAAAAAATGGCTGAGAACTCGATTTTTACCCGAGAGACAGCTGGGCAGCGTGAAGCTAAGCTGAGAAACTTTCTGAGTCTCAACAATCTACCCAACTTTCCTGTTCTATCATCACAAGTGAAATATGTCTAAGCACACAAATAAAGACGCATAAGCTCATTTTAATGATAGAGTGTCAGCCGAATAAGGCCATTTAACATATGCTATTTACAACTGAAAGCACAAAACGACCCTAAGTGTAAGTAACTCAGTGTAGATGAACATATTTATGCTGCAAATGTTACAAATTCAACTAGACGTTGCCCTTCAAACACACTCGAAGTGGGTCTACTGTCCACTTGAAAAGCTGTCTGTGTCCATGGCTGCAAAATAGTTACAATGAAATTCACCCAGCCCACTTTGGGCACCATCCTTGTTGATGGAGCAGTTTCAGCTGTGATATAAAACTAGAGATGCAGAGAGAAAGTAATTGACGACTAGAATCAGAGAGCCACGGGCTGAAAATGTAAAAACCCAATACTTTGTGTGAAAACGCCACACAAAGCGCTACTAAGTCGTTGCACTTTTCAGTGTAGACGCTGCTACTGAAGGTAGAAAACGTAAACTTAGACATTTATTGTTGCCAAGGTGTTTAAAAATCAGGTCAGGGGTGTAGGCCAGCAGCCATATTTATGACCTAAGCTTCAAATAAAACAAAAAACTTTGACTGTTCCCCCCAAAGCTTCATATGAGATGAATCAAATATAAACTGGGCGTGTCAGACGATTTCAACCAATTTAAAAATGATTTGATCTCAAGTCAGTTGCAGGTTGGGAAGCAATGTGATCGCCCCATTTGTCTGAGTTTGCAAATATCGAATATATTCTCATCTAACAAAACAGGCAACTGTGCCAGAAACCACAAGCGGAAACAGGCAACTACGCGGTGGATACAGTTTCTCTGGGAAATAAATAGATTCAGTTTGGCTCTCCCTTTTTTCTCCAAACAAAATGCATCTCCACATTACATGTCTGAGAAAAACAAAATCGTTCCAGTAACAGTATTTTTTCCTTCTTCTTCTTGTGAATCTCTCTTCATCACTCTCCCTTCCTCTTTGTCTTCTGCAGTCCGTGTCAGGCTCTCCTCTCTAAGCTGATTACCGCTCTCATCCTCCTGCCACACCACATCCATGTCACATTTTCTTTAGGGAACCGTTAGAAGAGAGCTGGTAGATTTGGTTCCCCTAATTCAATGCCTATCAGTGTAAACAAAATGAAACATGTCAATATTATCTAGCTTTTGTTTATTTTTTGGTGGAAGAGAAATGTAACATAAGAAATGCTGTAAAGGAAGATATTTCTGTATATTTATCACTGAAAATACAGAAAATAAAATATGACATAGATTGCCATATTTTTCCTCCTTCCTCAAGTCCACCCACTCACTGCCATGATTTCACCATCTTTGGTACTTTGGAAAGGAACGGATGGACTAAAACCTTGCAAACCCTTCAGGGGTTTGCAAGGTGTTTTAGACTTTAAAGTCACACGTTTCAAAATAGCGTTTCACAATTCATGTGAATTTTCTCTGGCTGAAAATGTAAGTGCGTTCGTACTAGTGAGAGGGAATGGTGTGCTTATACTGGGTGGATTAAGGCAGATTTCTATAAATGGATCAGACGAGACAGCAGACAGACTTATAAAAAAAAACATGTTCATGGCTTTCGTTTTTTGAAAAAGGAACTTAATAAACATATGCGGTGATACTGGATATGTGGAAAGGATTTAAGTTCACAAAGAATCCTAAATGGTTGCGAAGAAACTGTGCAATAAAGAAAACAAAAGCAAATTTTGGTGGATTACTTTACAGTGATCTGGCTTTGAATATGGGACCTGCAAAACAGATGGCTGGACAAATGGATGATAAATAAAAAGGTGGATAAACAGACGCCCCACTGGAAGAGTGAATAAATAAATGAATCTGGGATTAATAAACTACTTTTGAATTGAATAGCACTTGATTTCCAGAGATGCAGAGGTCAGGGAGGGTGGGCATGGCTTTCCTCATCGCTCTCTGCAGTGTTTAACAAAAAGTCAGATACAGTATCAATGAAACGATGTAAAGATGAAACGTTCAACATGAACAGCTGACACTCTTGTCTAATAACTCTGTCACACTCAAAATGAGGATGAAGAGCTCATTTTCCCAGGGAATGAACTGCTAGCAAAGAAGAAAAAGGAGCTGGTAAAAGATCTCTCTATTTTGAGAGAGCAACATCAAAAAGAAGCAAATTACACTGCTTGCATGCATATAATTACATAGAATTCCAGAGTTACAGAAATAGGCGCAATGCTAAGCAGTAAAAATGGCATCATACAGGCTCTGAACTGTCGTCGTTACCCACCTATGGTTTGGGTGACGCTCCTTAGTCTCTCCAGCAGCTCCCCAAGAGCCATTTCCTCTGTCTTCATCCACAGAAGCATCTTCCAGAGGGACAGTGGCAACCCAGCTGTCCAGCCAAAATACACTTTCCTGGGAAGAAGAGACAGCTTGGCAGCTTTAGAGAGTGGATGATGGTGAAGATGATGGGAAGTCAAGACTCTACGGTGATGAGCCCAGGCAAGCAGAAGGGAAGAGAGGGGGAGATGCAGCGTGGAAGAGTCACTGAGGATGTGGCAGCGTGGCTGCTTTCTATTTCGGTTTGCAAATTCAGAGACGGGGGGGAAGGAGAGTTCAGATGGATGGTGAGTGTAAAAAATGGATGCTTTCGCGGATGGAGAAGACGCTGCTTAAATGGAGGGTGGACGGATGCTGAAGCTGCTGTGACAGCCCCGGGAATGACGACGAGTCGTCCGTGGAGGGATGCGAAGCAGAGGGGGGGCTGCGGTGAAGACGGGGAGGACTCGTAGCATCAGACAGCCTCATTCACACATGCATGTTTCAGCTCCAGCACACATGATGGTGCAAACCTGTGAGGACCCAGGCAGACAGATCGGGGAGGGGGAGGGGAAGTGAATGGCCAGCACTGCAGGTTCAAGCAGCTAATGCAACAGCGACATCATGTGAGAGGGAAAGGTATAACAGCTGCGTCATGATCTGAACAGAAATATTACAGGCCATGCAGCTTCAGATATGCTGCATTGCCATCAGGTGATGACCAATGGTATCCCCACTGAATTAAACTGGGGTTACGGAGCTACGGATGATGTAAACTGATGTTTACTTACATGGGTATCTCTTAAGAAACACAACTTGACAGACTTACGCAATGCCTGCACAGCACATGGAAGCATCACTGTCTTCTTGATACTCCACTGACTTGCAGTTACGCCTACTGTAGTATCTGCATGGAAGAAGACAAGCAGCAACCAGTTTCACACATAGCCATGAACACCGAGCTCTGGGACGGCTGCAATTACATCACGCCAACGCTTCTGGGCTGTAGAAAAATGGTGGATGAGTTGATATTTCAGATGTGATGCATCATCCCTCACTTCCTTTCTAACAATTAGGTTTTGTGTGTTTTTTGTTTTGTTTGTTTGACTGACGTGATTGTGCAAGAGAAATTTGCAAGAGGAAATTTCTCTTGCAAACCATAAAATGTCTTCAAAAGATCTACAGCACTCTCTTACTATTGAGCCTTTCCAATCAGAAAATTCCATAATAATCTTACCCCGACACTTGCAGCATAGAGCAGTAAGTAATTTGGGAATGATTTGCTTCAGCAGAACAGGCCAGCTTGCCATCACAGAATCCATCATGACTCCTTCCATGTATCAGAGGGGGCTTGAGCAAAAATATTAGGCCATCTGTTAAAACAAACAACAAAACATATCAAGTGGTCTAACTCAAAGTAAATTTATAATCGATGTCAAGAAGGAAGTTTATTCATCTGACCCCTGCAGTCTTCTTCATGTTAGCATTTTCTAGCATTTTAGCTATCTAATGTTGAAGCTAACATTTTTGTGGCTAAACTAAATTCAATTGTTTGTACTATTGTCAATAATGGACATATTTTGACAATGATAAGAAATACACGACGTCCCTTTTACCATTTAAGTTCTCAGAAATTAAAAACAGATTAGTAATAGAAACAACTGAGGCGTAACTTCAGTAACTGACCAATCGCTGGTCACCATTTGTCCTGAAGTACAGCCCCCTATCAGGAGGAGCTGAACCTCCATCAGTGTCGCCATTAAGCACCTTTTTATACAAATGTTTATTTTTAGGCATTTTCCTGAAGGTAGATTTCTATAAGCTTTTATTATTTATCTCATTACTCACCTGCTTTTGCATGTACAAAATGTGTCCTTCACAACTTTCACACTCACATCCACAGAGTTTGTGCCCCTCATTCTTCCTGTAGCTGAGAAAGACTTGGGCTTTAACGCTGATTTATCCGTTGTTTCCCGCAAATAACCTTACAGACCTGATGAACGACTCTTGTCTTGGGCAATGCATGGAGTTCTTCTTCTTCTTGTTGCTTTTGATTGCTACTAAAAGTCAAGTAAAAAACAACAAAAAACCAAACTTTTAGTAGCATTACCGCCTCCTACTGGTATGGAGTGTGGTTCTTGATTATCTAATTCAGTGTTTTTCAACCTTTTTTGAGCCAAGGTACACTGTTTTAATTGAAAAACTCTCAAGGCACACCACCAACCAAAAATGTAAACAAAGATACTCTGTAGTCGCCTATGTTACATATATAGTCATTCTTATCAAAGTGTCTTGAATAGGAATCAAATAAACACAAAAATGTATTTTTATCACATTTTTACATTTCTTATTTCAAATTGCACGTAACATATCCACTTCAAAAATACACCTGAACAGGGCCACGACAATGTGGTCTTAACTTTAAAGAAGTTGCAGAAAACTTCAGTGTTTTACAAACTAATCCACAAGCATTCTTATAACCGGAATACAGAAAATAATTCTTATTCTGAAAGAAGCAATAATATTTGGAAAAGATTTCACTTCATATTCACTGTTACAATAAGAAGATTTGCATGTACAAAATGTCAATATCTGTATATTTTACCCATCTAGTGTGAAACCTGTGCATGTTTGGATGAAAACAGCTGATTTCCTGGCAGAAATTGAAGAAAGACAAAGCTCTCCTCAACAGCTCTCAGTCTCTCTCTGGTTTCAGTTTT
>NW_006800009.1:1796624-1798201 GCF_000485575.1 Poecilia formosa | reverse complement strand
CACTAGTGTGCCGCGGAACAGTGGTTGAAAAACTCTGATCTAATGCATACCATTTAAATGCATACACAAGGCATTAAGTTTCACCACCTCTGCCATTATCAGATTGTTTGTAGGAGGTTTGATCTACTTCCGTATGAAGGCGGAGCTTGCGTCATGTCAGTTGGAAACAGAAACTAGAAATGGGTAATGTAGATCCCCTGCTGGACAGAGATGGAATTACACATCATCGTAAGAACAGAAAGAAAAGAAAAAAAACCTGTAAGAAGGCCATTCATTTCTCTTTCATTCTTTATTACAAGCAGAATGACAATACAGTGCTTTGTCCTCATTTGCTACAGACAGGCTGGCAAAAAGTCAACATGTGAACTTTTAAAATCTTTATCCAAAAACAAAACAAAGAAAAAACCAAGTAATTTGTCAAAAACTGTTTAGTAATACAAACAGTGGCATACTAAAGGTACTATGATATGAAGTGTGCTCCTCGGAGCAGAGCAGTCGATGTTTCAGACCTTTACCAAGCTCAGGAGTGACTGGATGAGCACCTGCTGTTGTGCTGATGGACTTAGAAAAAGCAGTTTGACATTCTGATCTGCAATAGAAGGCTGGTGTGATAAACCCGCTGAGACAGAGGCTGGCACCTACAGACAGTTCATTCCTAGTCAGGTCATTAGGTCACTTCTTTTTTTTTTTCTTTTTTTTGTCAATTCTCACCCCATACAATCTTAGAAAAATAACGTGAGGAAGTGTGAACTACAAACTCCAGTTGACAGGCAATAGAGCTTGCTTGTTTCTTTAAGGGTAAAACTGATCTGTTGTGAAACAAAGTGCAGTGTGTCGGACTATAGGTAACTCTAACAAAACCATATAATTTAAATTTTACTCTCACTTTGGTTACAAATGTCAACACGCACTCTAACAGTTAAAATATAGTCTTCTCTCTGAGATACAAAACTATTGAAGAAAATATGAGCACTGGACAAACACAAGAATGACGAGATGAAAATCAGAAGACTCAAATATTAAAAAATAAATAACCTTTACAGCATTGCTGTATTATTAGGGCTGGTGCACAGTATGTAGAAAGTATGGCAACAACACAGTGACCACCACAAAAACGTTAAGGTTTGACCCACGGTGGCTCTTATGGAGGTTTTGGGTTGAAAACTGAGAGGGTGAACCTAAACTTTCCATTAATGTAATAAATCATCTGTGCCCCAGTAGAAAAATACTGAACACCTGTTATCAAATCTATACAAGTTGGCAGATGGCGATGTGTATGAAAATAAACTGTATAAACATATAAAAAATGCTTCAGAATGTCACATTCAAGACTTCCAGAGTCAGTACATTTCTATGTTAGCGGACTAGATAGGCTTTGGACAAAGAGGTCTTCGGAAATGCTTTCAGAAATGCGGAAAAGTGGTTCATCCATTATGAGCTACAATCTTCAGATACAGGACATGATGGACAAATCAGTTCGACATTCTCATTGATTTTGATTGTGACGTCGCCTTTTCAAGTCTCACACCTATTCCCGACAAACTATCTACCTTCTTTAGACTATATATCTATATATA